>NC_140004.1:27660333-27997833 GCF_964263955.1 Coregonus lavaretus | reverse complement strand
TTTACAGTTCTGCTAAGTGCTTTTTCAATTGTTTTCTCCATGCTAAATGAGCAAATTCCATTTGAGGAGGGAAGTGGAATCATCAAAACAAGCTATTTTAACATTATTTTCTCTTGGAAATTGACCAATTAGAAACTAAGTCACAGAATATTATTTTCTGTCTAAAACTTCGATCTATGCAGGTCAATGAGATTGTTCCTGACGGTGTTATGAGAGGTTGGAAGGTAGCAAAGAGGGATGACTCTCAATATCATGTGGTGACACTATAATGTTGTGTCAATGTTCTCCCATAACTGGTCCATCTTAAAGTCATACTCTGTTAGTTCTGTTTTGAGCTCTGTAAAGAGAACCATGTAGCATCACTCACCTCTCTAATTTCTGCCCCATTTTCTGTCATTTCATCCAGCTCCCTTTTGAGCCATGATAAGCAGTAGTATCGTTCATAGCTGTGTCTCCATCACACAGAGTACCACTATAAGCCTAGCAAGCCAAGCCAGGCTATAGGCACCACTCAACTCTCATTTCTATACTTCTAGTCAGCTAATCCTGCCTCCTTGTCTAGTCATTAAGGCATCCGCGTGCTTCCTAGCCGAAACAGTTCGGAAGAGTGTGTGCATATATTATGACAACATTTTGTAACGTTTTTGTTCGTTTTGGACTTCGGCTGTTCATTCTTTCTCGAGGCAAGCCAAAGTTGGTAGCCGAAGTCTACGCCCCTTCGTTGGTGATTGGTCAACAATAAGGATTCTTCAATAAAGTCCTTGTTGTCATTCAACGAGAGACGACTCGTTTTCATGCAAATGTTTTCATTGAGAAATACTGCACCAAGCATCTTAGATGTAAATTTGTGCGACTATGTCCAAATTAATGACAGATTTCTTTAGTTATCTTAGATTAACTCAGACTATTTTGAGGAACTGTATATTGGCTAAAGCGTCTCAAAATTGACAAACAGTACTATTGACGCTTTTTTCTCGTTTTTCAAGCTAAGTTATTTTATGGGAGTATGTGAGCATGCTAACGCCTTTACAGGCACCACTCATCTAGCTGACTTATAGCACATGTCTTATCATGTTAATCCCCCTACCTTTTTGAGACAATGGTCTGTTCTTGTTCTGCCTTATTGATATGACACTCTTATCAGAACTCATTTATTTGTGATCACATGTACACAAACACAGGCAAATTAATCAGGAAGGAAAGAGTCATGCCAGCATGAAATTGCTTGTAAGACCTATGAAAGCAACTCAAGCATGTTAACAAATCTAACATTTAAAAAAAACGGACATTTAAACACTCTGGTTTCTTATTAAAGAATTCCACATTTTACAAAGGCTAGGCTATGTGTGTGTGTGTGTGTCTGAGTGAATGGTGCTGTATGGTAGTGAATGGTAGTGGATGGGAGTGAATGGTAGTGAATGGGAGTGAATGGGAGTGAATGGGAGTGAATGGTAGTGTATGGTAGCGAGGATGTACACTGAGTGTACAAAACATTAGGAACACCTGCTCTTTCCATGACATAGACTGACCAGGTGAATCCAGGTGAAAGCTATGATCCCTTATTGATGTCACTTGTTAAATCCACTTCAATCAGTGTAGATGAAGGAGAGGAAACAGGTTAAATAAGGATTTTTAAGCCTTGAGACAATTGAGACATGGATTGTGTATGTGTGCCATTCAGAGGGAGAATGGGCAAGACAAAAGATTTAAGTGCCTTTGAACGGGATATTGTAGTAGGTGCCAGGTGCACCAGTTTGAGTGTGTCAAGAACTGCAACGCTGCTGGGTTTTTCACTCTCAACAGTTTCCTGTGTGTATCAAGAATGGTCCACCACCCAAAGGACATCCAGCCAACTTGACACAACTGTGGGAAGCATTGGAGTCAACATGGGCCAGCATCCCTGTGGAACGCTTTCGACACCTTGTAGAGTCCATGCCCTGACGAATTGAAGCTGTTCTGAGGGCAACAGGGGCGGTGCAACTCAATATTAGGACGGTGTTCCTAATGTTTTGTACACTCAGTGTTTGTGTACAGTATACAGTGTTCCTTAGCTGTTTGTTGCTAACATGTTGTGCAATTGTGACCCTAACTGTATGTTTAAATGTGTTGCTCTATTTGTGTGTGTGTTTGTGTGTGTATGTGTGTGTGTGTGTGTATTTGTGTTTGTCTGAACGGAGTGCTCATCCACCATAAAAGGCTGTTTCTCAGCCAGACAAGAACAAGTGGCAATCAGGCTGCTAGGCTAGGGGATGCGCTGCGGTGCAGTGGGGAGCCTGCCTGTGGTATCACTGAGAGAGAGATACGGGAGGATGTCAGCTCTGACACTATGCTCTTAGGGGGGAGAGCAGATCAAGCACAAGATCTCACACATACAAGCGCATACTCATTTACTCATGCTCAGACACATACTGTACATACACACATGCATATTCAACCTGCATAAGGCCCCCCTTCTCTCACTCTTTCTCACGACTCACTCTTTCTCACCCCCCCCCCCCTACAAACACAGACACACACAGAGGCAGGTATGTTTTTTGGCCTCTGGCAGGGATCCAGGGACAGTAGGGTGTGGTAGCTGAACACAAGGGTTTGGTCTGCTTTGTTTAACTGAAAACACCCCGTCCCCTATGCACGCACGCACGCACACACACACGCACACACGCACACACACACACACACACACACACACACACACACACACACACACACACACACACACACACACACACACACACACACACACACACACACACACACACACACACACACACACACACACACACACACACATACACACACAAAGACTGTGTGTTTATGTGTGGGCGTGCGTGCAAGGTGTGTGTATGTGTATGTGTGTGTGTGTGTGTGGTTCCCTGTTTACCTGCCTGTTAGTACATTTCTGTGGCTTTGATGACCTCATCACCTCATTACATTCTCCCATCATGACATCACAGGGTACTTACCAGGGCAAAATGTACTTAGAAAGAGCACACACATACGCATATACAGTGGGGGAAAAAAGTATTTAGTCAGCCACCAATTGTGCAAGTTCTCCCACTTAAAAAGATGAGAGAGGCCTGTAATTTTCATCATAGGTACACGTCAACTATGACAGACAAATTGACGAAAAAAAATCCAGAAAATCACATTGTAGGATTTTAAATGAATTTATTTGCAAATTATGGTGGAAAATAAGTATTTGGTCACCTACAAACCAGCAAGATTTCTGGCTCTCACAGACCTGTAACTTCTTCTTTAAGAGGCTCCTCTGTCCTCCACTCGTTACCTGTATTAATGGCACCTGTTTGAACTTGTTATCAGTATAAAAGACACCTGTCCACAATCTCAAACAGTCACACTCCAAACTCCACTATGGCCAAGACCAAAGAGCTGTCAAAGGACACCAGAAACAAAATTGTAGACCTGCACCAGGCTGGGAAGACTGAATCTGCAATAGGTAAGCAGCTTGGTTTGAAGAAATCAACTGTGGGAGCAATTATTAGGAAATGAAAGACATACAAGACCACTGATAATCTCCCTCGATCTGGGGCTCCACGCAAGATCTCACCCCGTGGGGTCAAAATGATCACAAGAACGGTGAGCAAAAATCCCAGAACCACACGGGGGGACCTAGTGAATGACCTGCAGAGAGCTGGGACCAAAGTAACAAAGCCTACCATCAGTAACACACTACGCCGCCAGGGACTCAAATCCTGCAGTGCCAGACGTGTCCCCCTGCTTAAGCCAGTACATGTCCAGGCCCGTCTGAAGTTTGCTAGAGTGCATTTGGATGATCCAGAAGAGGATTGGGAGAATGTCATATGGTCAGATGAAACCAAAATAGAACTTTTTGGTAAAAACTCAACTCGTCGTGTTTGGAGGACAAAGAATGCTGAGTTGCATCCAAAGAACACCATACCTACTGTGAAGCATGGGGGTGGAAACATCATGCTTTGGGGCTGTTTTTCTGCAAAGGGACCAGGACGACTGATCCGTGTAAAGGAAAGAATGAATGGGGCCATGTATCGTGAGATTTTGAGTGAAAACCTCCTTCCATCAGCAAGGGCATTGAACATGAAACGTGGCTGGGTCTTTCAG
The DNA here is from genome assembly GCF_964263955.1 of Coregonus lavaretus. Lineage (NCBI taxonomy): Eukaryota > Metazoa > Chordata > Actinopteri > Salmoniformes > Salmonidae > Coregonus > Coregonus lavaretus. The sequence goes on along the minus strand of NC_140004.1, from coordinate 27,993,735 downwards.
CATGACAATGATCCCAAACACACTGCCCGGGCAACGAAGGAGTGGCTTCGTAATAAGCATTTCAAGGTCCTGGAGTGACCTACCCAGTTTCCAGATCTCAACCCCATAGAAAATCTTTGGAGGGAGTTGAAAGTCCGTGTTGCCCAGCGACAGCCCCAAAACATCACTGCTCTAGAGGAGATCTGCATGGAGGAATGGGCCAAAATACCAGCAACAGTGTGTGAAAACCTTGTGAAGACTTAAAGAAAACGTTTGACATGTGTCATTGCCAACAAAGGGTATATAACAAAGTATTGAGAAACTTTTGTTATTGACCAAATACTTATTTTCCACCATAATTTGCAAATAAATTCATTAAAAATCCTACAATGTGATTTTCTGGATTTTTTTTTCTCATTTTGTCTGTCATAGTTGACGTGTACCTATGATGAAAATTACAGGCCTCTCTCATCTTTTTAAGTGGGAGAACTTGCACAATTGGTGGCTGACTAAATACTTTTTTCCCCCACTGTATACTCACACCTTTCACATACACACTGCATACACACACACACACCACATACTGTGTAAACATACATCTAAATATGTTCTGTTTGTAAACATTTGATTGTCTTCCATTATTGCCTGTCAGCATTGAAGAGAGTGATTTTATATCAATTTTTCTGAGCAGGATAAATGAGTGTTTGTGTGTTAACATTTTGTATATGTATATCACATAAACACATTATAGGGACAGACTTTCTTGGATCTCCTGGCTCAGAGCACGGTGGACCAATGGCGGTGGAGGGGGTGGTGGTGTGGGGGGTCGGAGGGACCCCCAGTCTGTTTCCAGGGCAACAGAGCCCTTCTCTCCCATATTCTCCTGTTTTTAAACCAAACTGAGGAGCAGTGTGGGGGTGACTCACAGCAGCATCATCGCCATGGAGATGCGAAGAGAGAGGGAAAAGGGAGAGAAAGAGAGATAGAAGAGGGAGCGGTGGAGAGAGGAGGCTAGGGTGGGAGAGAGGAGGCTAAGGTGGGAGAGAGAGAAAAGAGGGAGAGAGAAGTAGACAGAGAGGGTTTGCATGCGAGCAGATATGGAGCTGTTTTTACTAGTTTAGTAAAAATGCAAATGAGAATGTGATTGTCATGCTAACAGTAGTGCTAACATTGAGAGTAGTTCACTGACCATAGCAAAGAGATGTTACCTGAAGAGCTGATTTGTTTACCACGGTCTACTACTTTATGAATTTCATATCATGTTAAACACTAACGTCTCCCTACAGTAACTAATCAACTCTGCTCATTTATTATTTTCTCTCTGTCTGCCTTTCACCTTCTCATCAGACAGGGTGAATCATTACAATAAGCTGAGTCTTCAGATAAACCACAACCTCTCTATTTCCCCTCCCTCTCTCTCTCTTCATCTCCCTCTCTTCCTTATACTTTCCCTCCTTTCTCTCTCAATTCAATTAAATTCAATTAAATTCAATTTAAGGGCTTTATGGGCATGGGAAACGTATGTTAACATTGCCAAAGCAAGTGAAGTAGATAGTAAACAAAAGTGAAATAAACAATAAATATTAACAGTAAACATTACACTCAGAAGTTCCAAAAGAATAAAGACATTTAAAATGTCATATTATGTATATAAATGACTAAAATGTAAATGTAAATGTATATATACAGTGTTGTAACAATGTGCAAATAGTTAAAGTACAAATGGGAAAATAAATAAACATAAATATGGGTTGTATTTACAATGGTGTTTGTTCTTCACTTGTTGCCCTTTTCTTGTGGCAACAGGTCACAAATATTGCTGCTGTGATGGCACACTGTGGTTTTTCACCCAGTAGATAAGGGAGTTTATCAAAATTGGGTTTGTTTTCTAATTCTTTGTGGATCTCTATAATCTGAGGGAAATATGTGTCTCTAATATGGTCATACATTTGGCAGGAGGTTAGGAAGTGCAGCTCAGTTTCCACCTCATTTTGTGGGCAGTGTGCACATAGCCTGTCTTCTCTTGAGAGCCAGGTCTGCCTACATCTCTCTCGCTCTCTCCCTCTCTTCCTCACACTTTCCCTCCTCTCTTTTTTTTCTCTCTCTCTTTCTCTCTTTTCCTAACACTTTATCTCCTCTCTCTCTTTCTCTCCTCTCTCTCTCTCTTCTCCCCTTCTCTCTCCCTATCCCTCTCCCTCTGTGGTCTGTTGCACTAGCATGCCTGTAGTCTAGTTGTCTCCAGGAGTGTATTTTCCGCTGCCGTGTCATGCTGGGTCGTGTCACATGTGTGTTTGGACATGTCGGGGAGGCGTGTGTGCTCAGAAGCTCAGGGGTGGGCTGGGGTGAGAGGGAGGGCAGGGTGGAGTACAAGGGAAGAGGTGGGGTGAGCCAGGGACAGAGGAATGGGGAAGGGCGTCCCTGTTAGCATGGGGAGGGTGTCAGTGGCAAGTTGTCTCTGTGACCCAAAGTAACCTCAGAGGTTGTGGTGGTGTCACACAGCCATATCTCACCCGTGTCCCAGTCCTAGTCCCTATGGTGGAGTCATCTGACAGATATTAGGCACGTTCCTCTGCCCATGCCCAGGCGTTGCTGACGCATGCCAGATCTTACAACGCCTGGATAGGTATTTTATGTATCAGCTAACCACATCATATGTTATAGCAATCTGGTGCCCGACGGCACAGTCGATGATGTTGCACGCAACCATTGGTTGATGCATGCAACGTCTGAGCAGGGGAACGCGACCATTATCTGTGTCCCAAATGGCAAACTATTTCCTATAATATACTGTAGGAAATATATTATAGTATATAGGGAATATATTATAGTGCACTACTTTTGATGCAAAGTATCTCACTGGGGATGTGGAGACTGATAGGACAGGCTGGAATGCTCCCATCCATTAATTGTGTCCCACCCTCCTCTCTCACTAACCCCTTATAGAAAAATCTATCCATCTTTCATACTTCCATAGAATCCACCCAGGACAGAATCTCTCCTCCATCTGAAGATATGAAATCCACCTCACCAGGGGTTTAGTCCCTATCTTTTCCCCTCTGTGCTCAGTCTACATCTCTTATTAGATGGCCAGGTCAGATAGTGGAAGAGTAGTGCAGTACAGTGCAGCTCCTTGCCCTCTGTGGCTATCATTTACACTCTTATAAATCTCTGGATGGGTGTATCTGCTTGTGTGTGTGTGTGTGTGTGTGTGTGTGCTTGTGCGTGCATGCATGTGTTAATGTGTGCGTGCGTGTGTGTTATACTGCCATGGCTTTATGGCTGAGAAGTGTTTACGATGGCTGATAATGACATCAGTGATAAAAGTAATACAGTCAGCCAGGGTCCTCCTCACTACTGCTGCTGATGCTGCTGCTGCTGTAGGCCTATATTTAAATTACCTGAGTGATAGAGCAGGTACCGTACATATATCAACATTGTGCTGTGATTATGGCCATGGTGACTCAGTCTAATGCATTATAATGACGGAACAGTACAGGGGCTGTTGGTGTTATTATCCTGAAGAGCAGTGTAAATGTTGTAAATGAGAACTTGTTCTCAACTGGCCTACCTGGTTAAATAAAGGTGGAAAAATAAAAATAAAAAAAAATAACGTGTGATACTAGTAAAGAGAAGAGAGATAAGGGGAGGAGACAGGGAATGGGAAGAAGTAGGGAGAGATGAAAAGAAAGAGGACAAGGGGAGAGACAGAGAGGATGGATGGATTGAATGAGAGAAAACAACTATAAAAGAGAGAGAGAGGTAGATAGATAGATTGAGAGACTGATAGGTTCCCAAGGCAAAGATAGCGATGATGATCACGTTTCCCATGCACCCAGTCAAACCTCAACACACTCTCTCGCTCTCTCTCTCTTTTCGGGCTACCCAAGAGGAAACGCCGGCAAAAAAGAGGCAGGAGAGGGGGAGTCCTGACAAGATTAAGTTGAAGGGAAAACCGGCCACCTCTTATCTCCATTCCATTGATAATAAGATTGATGAACTCCGATCGCAGAGTTGCTATCAACGGGACTCTTGTAACTGCAATATTCTCTGATTTCTGAAACATGGCTTTCGGACAGGATACCCCCCATGGCTATCCAACTCAATGGATTCTCTATTCATTGAGCGTACAGGACATTGGAGTCAGGGATATCGAGAGGGGGAGGGGTATGTCTCTTCATCCACAGCAAATAGTGTGCTGACTCTAGCGCAGTGAAAGTCTCGACCCATTGTTCACCCGTCTTGGAATACCTGATGGTCAATGCTATTGTTATCGTGACTGCTGTATATATTCCACCTCAGGACAAGAAAAACAACAAGCTGGCACTTTAAAAACTGTACGTGGCTATAAACAAGCAGGAAACCATGCACCCGAAGGCTGCTTTCCTTGTTGCTGGTGATTTCAATTCCGCGTCCATTAAGACACATGATGCCCAACTTCCATCAACAGGTCTCCTTCGCCACTAGGGGCGATAAAGTCCTAGACCACTGTTACTCTACCTACAAGCAAGCATACAAGGCCCTCCCTCGTCCCCCCTTCGGTAAATCAGGTCATGACTCTATACTCCTGCTTCCTGTTTAAAAGCAGAAGCTCAAACAGGAAGTACCCGTGACGCGCTCCGTAGGGAAATGATCCTCCGAATCGGAGGCTATGCTACCACACGCATGGCTATCACAGCTAACCCAGAGGCTACGGCTGAGGACAGGAACAAGTACAAGAAGTACCACTACGACCTCTGCAGAGCCATCAAACAAGCAAAATGATATTATAGGAACAAGGTGGAAAAAATAATCAAATGCGTTATGAAATAATGACGTTACAATGATTTTAGAGCTTTTTAATGGAAATTCCAAAGCCAAAAATAGTGAACATTCAATTGCCAAAACATTGAAAATATTTTATTGTCTCTGTCGGGTCCACATTGGGTAGACATCAATAGAAAAATAAGAAATTACTATGGAATAATACAACATTTCAGTTTTTATTTGATCACTTTATTATTTTTCATTCCTTAATTGACACATACGAACACACGGGTGTGATCATTCTACAGTGGTCTTTGCCTGCGTACGCTCAACCCGGTGTGATTAGAACGCTTATTTAGAACGTCCACATACGATTGACGCAACAGTCAGCATTTGAGCTGGACACTGTTTTTTCCACAGAAACATTTTGCACAAACCCAGTCTTTACAACCTTATGTCCTCAATGTGAACAGTTTATCTTTTGATGCAATGTTCAGACATTCACAGAAGTAGTGACAGCATAACACAATTCTCATCCAAACTGGAAAATGTAGGCTACATTAGTCGTAGCGTTGAGGAAAGAGTGACCTAACACAACAGGTCATATTTAGCTAACTCTCGGCTGACAGAAACCATAATATGAATTAGCTAATAGCAATTAATATTTTCAATTCATCACATCATGGGTGAGCTCACCAGTGATCGAAATAATCGAGTAAAACACTTTCTAAAAATCTAAAGTAATCCGATGATGTGTAGTTTGTGTGCGCCGCCATGTTTTTTTTCTTCGCATCAACCAGCGATAAGAGGTTACAAGATGAGTTGGGTATGTTTGCAGTATGCATGCTGAAGGGGGTGTGTCGTCTACCCTCATTCACTTCCATCATTCACTTCCGGTAGTTAACTCAAAAGATGAATGAACCATCCCTTCACTTCGTTTTGTTATAACATCTTTTGTCTGACAGACGTTTACGTGACAACCAGAATGCATTGCATGATGTCAACAAAAATGGCGCCACACAGATTGTAGCTGGCAATTAGCTTAGTATTAGCTCATCATAATCAGTACAAACTTCAAAGAAGTCCATTACAATCTATGCAAGAATCAGAATGCATGATTTGTCACCAGTACTTGAAAACGTGAATAAAACAGTAAATACATTATGACCCATACATATGGTGTGCTACAGTAGAAACGACAACACGATATACAGAAACTATAATGATAACGTAATAAGGCACTTACTTTGATAGGAACGAACACATGTCCAAAGTTGTTATTACTAAGGAAAGCAACAATGAAGGCAATGCCAGCTGGAAAATGTGCCAGGGGGAAAAAGTTAGTACAAGTTCTGTTCTGACTGGAGATGCGCAAATGTCTTTGTACTTGATCTGTGGGAACACTGGGGAAGTGTTTCGGCTCTCGTCGAAGAGAGAAGTGTGTCCGGCTCAGTAATGCCTCAAAGTAAATTGTCCGCAACAGTGAAATGGGCTACTTCTATGTGAATTAATGAGGAGGCGGAACACACCTCAATTAAAACTGTTGTTAGAAAATAAAACTTGTTATAAAATCATTTGAAATTAACAAATTGAAACCTAGCCTGTAAAGAATTAGCAGGCAGCCTGCCTTGGTTTGAGGGCAGCGTGGGTTAACTGTCCTGTTGAGTAACAATCACATTTTGGAACATTGGTGCATTCTGACATCACGCGCATAAAAAAGCTCACGCAGGGGCAACCATTAGAGATATTTGGAACTCATCCGTGGAAAGGTTAAGTAATCATCTCATCTCTGGTCAGGCAGTAGCAGTCAGCCAGCCAGGCCATCTAACGTTATGTGCTTCCCATACTGTACTGTCTTTAGTCATCCTATTTAGCTAGAGCTGTCTGACTAAATCATTTAAGTTCTTCAAAGTAGATAAGGTATACTTTCACAAACTGTCTTTGTCCCTATCGTCATTGTGTTGTGTACATTTCTCTCTCATGCGGTGTATCTAACCTAACGTAGCAGGCTTAAAAGTGTATCCGTCCAGAGATCTGTATATAATGACGAGATGTTCATGTCTATGCCCTAACAATGGGAGTCGTTGTCCCAAAGATGGGAAGGCAGGCAACAAGCTTAGGCCCAAAATAAGCCCATAGAAACGTATTGTGCTTATTTTTGACCAGTTTTGGCGAAAGTGAAACCTCTCGCTTCGCCTCTTCCTCGCTGATCCATCTCTTGAGTCGGAAAAAACTGGCGCAATGGATTATGGTCATTGTAGTTAATTACCACATATTTGCTTAATGAAAACTACAACTCCCTTCACCCCAGCCGTTCCACAGTTCTTGACTTGATTTCTCAGATTTCTCTCGTGAATTATTTGATTTCTCTCTAGATAAATGGCGTTGGGCTCACAAAAAAACGAACTAAATGGAATTCAAGGAATTGAACCGACGTCGGTCAATTAGTTGTTTAATAGCCTAAAAAAGACTCCAGAGTGGTGTAGCGGTCTAAGGCACTGCATTGCAGTGCTGAGGCGCCACTACAGCCTCGGGTTCGATCCCTGGCTGTGTCACGGCCCCATAGGGCGGCGCACAATTGGCCCATTGTTGTCCGGGTTAGGGGAGGGTTTGGCTGGGTTGATTTCCTTGGCTCATCGGGCTCTAGCAACTCCGGGCGCCTGCAAGCTGACTTCGATCGTCAGTTGAACGGTGTTTCCTCTGACAAATTGGTGTGGCTGGCTTCCGGGTTAAGCGAGCAGTGTGTTAAGAAGCAGTGTGGCTTGGCGGGTCATGTTTCGGAGGACGCATGACTCGACCTTCACCTCTCCTGAGCCCGTTGGGGAGTTGCAGCGATGAGATAAGATCGTAACTACCAATTGGATATCAGGAAAAAGGGAGTAATTATTATAAATAAAAAAATCCCGATTTTCGGTTAATCGCTCAGCACTACTAAATAGATCCTTCTATTTATTTATATTTTTGCACTGACTCTATATGCACACTCTACACACACACTCTACACACACAAACACACACACACAGACAAACACACACTTAATTTGCTCACACACCCATAACACGCACACACATTCATACTGACTCTACACACAAACTCACATACAATCATCATACACGCTGCTGCTACTCTGTTTATCATATATCATGATGCCTAATCACCTTACCTCTATACATATCTAACCCTACCACTCCAGTATCACTGCACATTGTACATATGGTATTGACACTAATCCTGGAACTGAACCTGTATATAGCTTACTTACTTTCTCGTGTTTTTCTTATTTATATTTCTCGTGTTTTTGTTCTACTTTACTTTTTTTATAGTACTACTGATATTGGTGGAGGGGTAGATAAAAGAGAGGTTTTGACTGGAGGGTTCTCGGTCTGTCTGTGTGGACGTGTACCCTGAATGTGATAAATATTTACTCTTGGCCTGTGTGACTCTCCTGGCCTTTGAGCCGGATATTTATATGATATTTTGTCTAAACAGCAGAGATCTGAGAGGACGTCTGGCTGTGTAAAGGACGTCACGCTGCTTGCTTAGCGTGTACCACTTCCTCACGATTTGGCACACATGACCGTCCTCCCTCAAGCATCTCTATAGGTCGTGCCAGTAAAAGCTAGCAATTGAGTGGTGCAAACGTGGACACTTAAAGCTGCAATATGTAACTTTTGGGGCGTCCTGACCAAATTCACATAGAAATGTGTGTTATAGATCTGTCATTCTCATTGAAAGCAAGTCTAAGAAGCAGTAGATCTGCTCTATGTGCGCTATTTCTATGCTTCCCATTCTTAAGTTTTGTTTTTGCGTCTTTTACTTTCGGTTTTGTACACCAGTTTTCAAACAGCTGAAAATACAATATTTTTGGTTATGGAAAATATATTTCACAGATGGTACAATGATTCTCTACACTATACTTGCTAGTTTTGTCACAAACTGAAATTAGGCAAACTATTTGAATTTTAGCAACCAGGAAATGGCGGTGTGATTTCTGCATAGTGCATCTTTAAGGCTGAGGAGTAAGTTTCACACATCACCATTTGCTATACATGCTGGCACGCACACACCTCAGGAAGTGGTTAGAGAAGGCTCCTCTTGTGGGGAGTAGATACATTCTCTAAGTAAAATAAGTGTACAGTATTTTGGGAGGGGAACTGTGAATGTCAGGGTGCGATTTTAAACATTTCCGACTTGAAATTGATAAGTGAGTTGGGCCGTGAGCGAGCGAGTGCGGGCTCAGGAGTGAATAGTGGAGCGTGCTGAAATGTCTACGGTCACCATGGGAGACGGTGAATAATGCATGGTAAAAGCAAAGGAAAACTATTCTCATCTTTCAGACAAGTACAACCTTTTCTCTCCTGGCTTAGTCTTAAAGTTTGGTTTCCACCACTAAAGGTTTACATTCTCAGTACTGTTCTATGGAACTGCCCCAACCAAGCACACACACATGCATGTTTACACACACACCATTAGTGTACAGTAATTATCAAAGAGTAACTTGATACTCTTATTTACACCAGGTTGTTTTCCTCAACAAAATCAATTTAGACCGGCCAAACCCAGATGTGCATTAGTGTGTGTTGGTTTCATGCAGAGGGGCATCTTTTCTCCATTTCCTCCTCCCTCATTCAGGAAGTGGACTAATGGCATTTGAGAGGATGGAGGGAGTGAGAAAGAGACGTGGGGGTCGAGGGCGAGGGAGGGAGCAGTTAGTGAGTTCCTTCCTGTGCTGTGTCATTTGTATTTCCTGTGTTAATGCTGGCCTTGAGACCAGTAAGACTACACACTGCACACACAACACACACAACACACACACACATACCCTGTCCCACTCATTCTCTCCCTGACTCCCTCTTTCCATCTCTCACTCTCTTCTCTCACCTCTCTCCACCCACCTCCCCTTTCCCTCCCTGTCTATCCATCTCCACCACCACCCTTTACATGTATCTATGCTTATGCTGACAGGCATGTTTACCAGAGCTTCTGTCTGGCTACAAACTTCCTAACTAGCCTTCCTCTCTGGTGAAAGTGACTGTCTCCCACAACTGTAGAATGGAGATCACACAAGACTTGTTTGTCAGCACGTTTGTAGATACACAGTGTTGCATTCTATTTCTACACTGTTTTTTTGTCGTAGCTTCCAATCATTCTATAGCCAGACACACAGCTGGAGGTAGAGTGAGTGAACGTGATAGTGAGTGAGAGAGAGAGTGAGAGAACGAGAGAGAGGCAGGATGACAGAGATTGAGACGGAGGGAGATGGCGTGAGACATTGTGAAGTGAGAGAAGAAGAGATATAGGATGGGCCAGGTTAGAGTGAGACAGAGTGAGGTTGTATGGAAAGAAGAGTGAGGCAGAGTAAAGGTTGTATGGAAAGCAGAGTGAGGCAAAGTGAGACGGTTGGGCTGTGTGAGCTGGTGTTGAGACCGACAGAGTGATCCAGCCACTGACGCAGACAGACAGAGATCCAGACACTGAGGCTGACAGACAGTGTGTTGGGATTCCACTCACGTCTCTTCAGTCTCTTCTGTAATCAGCAGACATGAGTTCCTCCCTCCCAGTGGTGGAACACTCCTGAGAACACCACTCTCCCCTGACACACACAAACACACACACACACACACACACACACACACACACACACACACGGCACACACATGGAGACGCACAAGCACGAGCAAAGAATGCAGGTACACAGAACGGTGCTACTAACTAGAGGAATGAATAGAAAAATATTGAAAGTAATAGCTTTAGATTAATAAGGAATGAGAAGGATAGCTAGAAAGGAAGATACAGTGCATTCGGAAAGTATTCAGACCCCTTGACTTTTTCCACATTTTGTTACGTTATAGCTTATTCTAAAATTGATTACATTCATTTTTTCCCTTGTCAATCTACAAACAATACCCCATAATGACAAAGCGAAAACAGGTTTTTAGAAATGTTTGAAAATGTATTACAAATAACAAATTGTCTGTAGAGCTCCGAGACAGCATTATGTCGAGGCACAGATCTGGGGAAGGGTACCAAAACATTTCTGTAGCATTGAAGGTCCCCAAGAACACAATGGCCTCCATCATTCTTAAATGGATGAAGTTTGGAACCACCAAGACTCTTTCTAGAGCTGGCCCCCCGGCCAAACTGAGCAATCGGGAGAGAAGGACCTTGGTCAGGGAGGTGACCAAGAACCCGATGGTCACCCTGACAGAGCTCCAGAGTTCCTCTGTGGAGATGGGAGAACCTTCTAGAAGGACAACCATCTCTGCAGCACTCAACCAATCAGGCCTTTATGGTAGAGTGGCCAGACGGAAGCCACTCCTCAGTAAAAGGCACATGACAGCCCGCTTGGAGTTTGCCAAAAGGCACCTAAAGGACTCTCAGACCATGAGAAACAAGATTCTCTGGTCTGATGAAACCAAGATTGAACTCTTTGGCCTGAATGCCAAGTGCCACGTCTGGAGGAAACCTGGCACCATCCCTACGGTGAAGCATGGTGGTGGCAGCATCATGCTGTGGGGATGTTTTTCAGTGACAGGGACTGGGAGACTAGTCAGGATCGAGGGAAAGATGAACGGAGCAAAGTACAGAGAGACCCTTGATGAAAACCTGCTCCAGAGCGCTCAGGACCTCAGACTGGGACAACGACCCTAAGCACACAGCCAAGCCAACACAGGAGTGGCTTCGGGACAAGTCTTTGAATGTCCTTGAGTGGCCCAGCCAAAAACCCGGACTTGAACCCGATCTAACATCTCTGGAGAGACCTGAAAATAGCTGTGCAGCGATGCTCCCCATCCAACCTGACAGAGCTTGAGAGGATCTGCAGAGAAGAATGGGAGAAACTCCCCAAATACAGGTGTGCCAAGCTTGTAGCATCATACCCAAGAAGACTCAAGGCTGTAATCGCTGCCAAAGGTGCTTCAACAAAGTACTGAGTAAAGGGTCTGAATACTTATGTAAATGTGATATTTCAGTTTTAGTATTTTTTATTTTTTTTTCAAAACTAATACAAACGTCACAAAATGTTGTCATAATATATGCATGAACTCTACCGAACTGTTTCGGCTGGGAAGCATGCAGATGCCTTAACCCTGTAACAATGTGGTTATCGTAGTATAACCCTGTAAACAGTGTGGTTAGCATAGTGTAACACTGTAACAGTGTGGTTAGCATAGTGTAACACTGTAACAGTGTGGTTAGCATAGTGTAACACTGTAACAGTGTGGTTAGCGTAGTGTAACCCTGTAACAGTAGATGGCGTAGTGTAACTCTGTAACAGTGTGGTTAGCATAGTGTAACACTGTAACAGTGTGGTTAGCGTAGTGTAACCATGTAACAGTGGATGGCGTAGTGTAACCCTGTAACAGTGGATGACGTAGTGTAACTCTATAACAGTGTGGTTAGCGTAGTGTAACCCTGTAACAGTGTGGTTAGCGTAGTGTAACCCTGTAACAGTGGATGGCGTAGTGTAACTCTATAACAGTGTGGTTAGCGTAGTATAACCCTGTAAACAGTGTGGTTAGCATAGTGTAACACTGTAACAGTGTGGTTAGCGTAGTGTAACCATGTAACAGTGGATGGTGTAGTGTAACTCTATAACAGTGTGGTTATCGTAGTGTAACCCTGTAACAGTGTGGATGACGTAGTGTAACACTGTAAACAGTGTGGTTAGCATAGTGTAACACTGTAACAGTGTGGTTAGCGTAGTGTAACGCTGTAACAGTGGATGGCGTAGTGTAACTCTATAACAGTGTGGTTAGCATAGTGTAACACTGTAACAGTGTGGTTAGCATAGTGTAACACTGTAACAGTGTGGTTAGCGTAGTGTAACCCTGTAACAGTGGATGGCGTAGTGTAACTCTATAACAGTGTGATTAGCGTAGTATAACCCTGTAAACAGTGTGGTTAGCATAGTGTAACACTGTAACAGTGTGGTTAGCATAGTGTAACACTGTAACAGTGTGGTTAGCGTAGTGTAACCCTGTAACAGTGGATGGCGTAGTGTAACTCTATAACAGTGTGGTTAGCGTAGTGTAACCCTGTAACAGTGTGGTTAGCGTAGTGTAACCCTGTAACAGTGTGGTTAGCGTAGTGTAACCCTGTAACAGTGTGGATGACGTAGTGTAACACTGTAACAGTGTGGTGAGAGTAGTCAGGGTTGGGTAGGTTACTTTCTAAATGTAATCTGTTACAGTAACTTGTTACCTGTCCAAAATTCTAATCAGTAACGTTACTTTTGGATGACCTTCCCCTTAAGAGGCATAAGAAGAAGACAAAAAGGATCCATCAAACACATTTGGTGTGTCATCATAGTGGTCTGACTCACTCATGTGGAACAAACTTAAACTTGCACCTTTTTTCAATGCTGAATTGAATGTCATTGAGAAAACAGAAATGTTTTTTTCTCTCACAAACATCCTTTCTGAATTTAATATGAATCCAATAAATCATCATCTAGTTTTTCAAAAGTACCTGTAATCTGATTACAATCTTTTTGCTGTTAACGTAACTGATTACAGTTTGATTTTTTATAATCAGATTACATGTATTGATTACATGTAATCACTCACTCCCCAACACTGAACGTAGTGTAACCCTGTAACAGTGTGGTTAGCGTAGTGTAACCCTGTAACGGTGTGGTTAGCGCAGTGTAATCCTGTCCTACAGAGTGGTGCTGTGAATAATTTAGATTACAAATGAGTTTGCCAGCAGGTCCAGGTGTTCCTCTAAGTGGGAGAGGTCAGAGTGTTTCCCCTGCTTCAAGTTTCCTCAGTCACGCCGACGCACGAACACGCACACGCACACAACCACACACACACCTCAGATCTCAATGCTACTCTCAGCTCTTGTCAAAATGTAAACAAAGTTGTGTGTGAACTGTAGACTATAGACTCTTAATCAGTGTGTGCATTTTCAATGTTTGAACAGGTTATGTGCTAGAACATCAGGCCTTAACTTCTACACACTACCAAACAATAATGTACAACAGTATTAATCTCACTCTTTGAGTGAGCCTGTGGACAAATGGCTGTGTTTAATCTGTAAACCATGGTAACGTAAACCTACTGTTGACCCCCCACACACACACAGTCCAACCTGGCTAAGACGTAAGACGTACCAACTGTGTTCCTAACAAGAAAGCTTAGAAGGTGTGCTTGTGAAATGTAGTTTAATTCAGAAATAAAAAAACTATTGTGGTAGTTGTCCTGTGATGACATGTAGGGCTGGGAAGCTGTTGTGTAATGGCTGTCTGTGTTGTGTGTAGCAGGGGCAGTAGGGCTGGGAGGAGGTTGTGTAGAGGCTGTCTGTGTTGTGTGTAGCAGGGGCAGTAGGGCTGGGAGGAGGTTGTGTAGAGGCTGTCTGTGTTGTGTGTAGCAGGGGCAGTAGGGCTGGGAGGAGGTTGTGTAGAGGCTGTCTGTGTTGTGTGTAGCAGGGGCAGTAGGGCTAGGAGGAGGTTGTGTAGAGGCTGTCTGTGTTGTGTGTAGCAGGGGCAGTAGGGCTGGGAGGAGGTTGTGTAGAGGCTGTCTGTGTTGTGTGTAGCAGGGGCAGTAGGGCTAGGAGGAGGTTGTGTAGAGGCTGTCTGTGTTGTGTGTAGCAGGGGCAGTAGGGCTAGGAGGAGGTTGTGTAGAGGCTGTCTGTGTTGTGTGTAGCAGGGGCAGTAGGGCTGGGAGGAGGTTGTGTAGAGGCTGTCTGTGTTGTGTGTAGCAGGGGCAGTAGGGCTAGGAGGAGGTTGTGTAGAGGCTGTCTGTGTTGTGTGTAGCAGGGGCAGTAGAGCTAGGAGGTGGTTGTTGTTGTTGTTGTTTTCTCACAGTGAAGGAGGCTGCTGTGCAGTGGGGGCAGGGAATATCTTTATGTTTTTCTAGTTGGTTTATTTGGAAAAGGCTGCTTCGTCAGCAGGTCAGGTAGATATTTCTCTCCCCCCCTCTCTCTCCCTCTCTCTCTCTCTCGCTCGCTCTCTCTCTCCCCTCTCTCTCTCTCTCTCTGAGAAGGCAGACTCAGCAGACCTCCAGGCTGCCAGTGAAAAGCATGCTGGGTAATCCAGAGTGAGAGGAGAAATGAAGGCAGGGGAAAAGAACACTAACATTCCCAGAGAGAGTGCAGTACTGTGAACACACACACACGTATGCCACACACCTGTCCTGAACAATGTTCTCCGCTACTGAGCCTTCCATCCATACCTTCATTTGTTTAAGCCAAATACACACACTCTGTTTACACATAGAGCAGTACAATATGAAATTAAATGGCTATTTCAACACAAGAACTGTATGTATCCTGTCCCCACACAGTGGGAAGGGAGTAGTATGCCATTATCTTGGCTCTGATTAGTAACTGTGTTGCAGTCTGACCTAAAAGGTCAGCCAGCGGAAACTTCAGAGAGTTTGGGTCTGTCTCACAGTTTATGCCTAGAGAGGGAAGGAGGGAGAGGGAGAGGATGAAGAGAGAGGATGAAGGGGGAGAGAGGACGACAGAGAGATGACGGGGGAAGAGTGGAGGGGTGGAGAGAGAGGCTGAGAAGGGGGAGAGATCCTATATTTTGTCTGTGCAGAGAAACCATAACTAAGAGGTGGAGGTTGTGGTATTGTAATGTTTGGGGGACTGAGTGTGTGTGTGTGTGTGTGTGTGTGTGTGTGTGTGTGTGTGTGTGTGTGTGTGTGTGTGTGTGTGTGTGTGTGTGTGGAAAGGGCGTAGACCGTCTTCCCTGTCACTCACCACTGTGTCTGACCACTCACCACCTTTTTGCAGACCACCAACATCTCACCTCCATCCCCTACCTTATAATAATAATATGCCACTTAGCAGACGCTTTTATCCAAAGCGACTTACAGTCATGCGTGCATAGATTTTTGTGTATGGGTGGTCCCGGGGATCGAACCCACTACCCTGGCGTTACAAGCGCCGTGCTCTACCAGCTGAGCTACCTCTGACCCTTGACCCTTAATTACGTTCCTGTCCGTGCCCATCTCCCTGCCTCCCTGCCCATAGCCATTGCCTGGTGGTGTGTTTGGGGCTTGGTAATATTGGGGAGTTTGTACAATAGCACAGGAAGCAGTCCGAGGCAGTGGTGAAATGTGCCCGCGCCGCCCGTCTGAGAGAAAACAAAATAAGGAGTAAAAATAACCTGGGCGGCTGACGTGCCACGATGCCACGGTGCCAGGTCAGAAACACACACACAGGAAAGAGCCCACTGAGACAGAGACAGAGGACGGAGGGGAGGCTCGTTTGATCACGATTCACGACATGATAACAAACAAACTGAGCTACTGTTATGATCAGCTCCTGTATAATAGGTAGTCATGGGCTGGATTATAGGTAGTCATGGCCTGGATTATAGGTAGTCATGGCCTGGATTATAGGTAGTCATGGGCTGGATTATAGGTAGTCATGGGCTGGATTATGGACTTTACTAGGGTTCTGTGAGTTTGAGTTGGATAAAATATTGTGGGATATTGGCGGCTATTCATTGGGTCTCCTGGTGGTTGAATGTTGAATGTCTTTGGAGCCTTGTTTGATTGGTTTGTTTTCTGCATGAGTGTGTAAACAGTTACCACCTCACTGATACACCATCCTCATGATCTAACCTGACTTTGTGTGTGTGTGTGTGTGTGTGTGTGTGTGTGTGTGTGTGCGCGTGCGTGCGTGCGTTTGTTCGGATGTGTGTGTGTCTTCCAGAGTGCAGCAGCAGCTCCCAGTCCCATCCTTGGGAACCTTCCCCCAGGAGAGGGAATGCCAGTGGGACCCGTACCTCCTGGATTCTTCCAGGTACACACACACACACACACACACACACACACACACACAGTATATAGTTGAATTTATAAAGCAGAAAAGGGGTCTTCCCTGTACTGTGGCAGAATGGGCTACAGTGAAGTATTTAGTATGGCACTCAATACTCAGATTGGTGTGCGTCATTGCGGTTAAGACCAACAGAACACACTGTCCTACAGCCAAAGCACACACCACAGACACCAGGCAGCTCTTTCTCTCTTTCTCTATCTCTCTACTCTCACTGTTGTCAGATGTGTCATTAATGGCAACCCCTTGTCTTCCGGACATTGGTTTTGAGTGGGAGCAGAAGAGGTGGAATCGGTAGAAGGGTATGGCTAGAGGAGTTGAGTGGAGAGTTGATATGGAACTGCAGAAAAAGGAAAATCTTCTGCTGAATTGACTGGATTGAAATGGAATCAACCCCATCACTGCTAGGTGTTCTTATAACAAAGCCCATCTTCTATCCCCATATCCCTCCATATACCCTCCTAACAGCTGCATTAAATGGTAGATTAACTGTGTTAGGTGCTCATGTCAATGGGAGAGAATGAAGTGTGTGTGTTGGGTTGGAGAAGGCTACCTGTATTTCAAAAGTTTCCAGTAATATGTCTTCCCTTTGCAACCCTAATTAGGGCACTATGAACCTCCTCGCTCAGTCAGTTTTTCTACACTACAGGAGTCAGACGGCTGGGAGCACATTGATTAAATGTCATTAACATTCAAACTCTGACACTAAGATAAATAGCCTTCATTTTTAAGATCAGCTTTTCAGAAAACTCCAACTTGAGTCAAAACACTGTCACGGTTTCGGCCGAGGCTGCTCCTCCTCCTGGTTCGGGCAGGCTTCGGCGGTCGTCGTCCCCGGAGTACTAGCTGCCACCGATCTATGTTTCATGTTCGTTTGGTTTGGTCTTAATGTTGTACACCTGTGTCTAGTTAGTCCTCGTTAGTGTTCTATTTAGTTCTCGTTGTGTGTGTCTGTGTTTGTGTGTGATTGCGCCTCTGTTACGTGTTGGAGCTACATTTTTCCCTCCAGTGTTTGGAGTGGTTTCTTTGCACATGTTTTGTGCGCAGTTTATTTTGTCGCCTGTGTGCGCCTGGTATTCGCCTTCAGGCTTATTGTGCTTTTGTTTGTGTGAATTTTGCACTAAAGCCTTTGAACTGAGCCTCTGCGTCCTGCGCCTGATTCCTACACCACACCCACCTTCAGCACCTTATGACAGAATCACACACCTTAATGGAATCAGCAGGATCGGCAGAGACGCCTGTGTCGCTCGAGGAGCATATCCGTGGACAAGATGGCCAGATTCGACAACTGGAGACCGCTCTACAGGAGGTAATCTACACCTTGCACCGATGGGAGGCCAGCCGGGTACCCACACCTCCACCTATCCTGCCCACCCCATCGGTCGGTCCACCAGTCCTAGGTTCGGAACCCAGGGGGATTCGGCTCTCGCTCCCGAGGGCGTATGACGGAACAGCTGCCGGGTGTCAGGGGTTCCTCCTGCAGGTGGAGCTCTACCTGGCCACTGTACACCCGGTGCCCTCGGGATACGAGAGCGTTTCCGCCCTCATCTCCTGTCTCACGGGCAAGGCGTTGGAGTGGGCTAACGCCGAGTGGAGGAGAATGGACGCCAACACCGTGACCTACGCAGAGTTCTCCCGCCGCTTCAAGGCCGTGTTCGACCATCCACCTGAGGGCAAAGCGGCGGGGGAGCGTCTAGTCCAGTTGAGACAGGGGAGGAGGAGCGTGCAGGCGTTCGCTCTAGAGTACCGGACTCTAGCGGCTGATGCAGGGTGGAATGAGCGGGCTCTCATCGACCATTTTCGATGTAACCTACGAGAGGACGTTCAACGTGAGTTGGCCTGCAGGGATACCCATCTTACATTCGACCAGTTGGTCGATATGTCCATCCGTCTGGACACCCTGCTGGCCACCCGTGGACGTCCCGAGGGGAGTCCGTCCATTCCGCCCTCCGGCGCCTCCGAGCCGAGCCCTATGGAGCTCGGGGGTGCCGGCGCTAGAGAACGGAGTAGGAGGAGCCCGAGGGGGCCTGTCTCCTGCACCAAGTGCGGTCGTGGAGGGCACACTGCGGCCAGGTGCTGGGGAGGGTTCTCCGGGGGAGAAGACAACAGGCCACGCACTGGGGGGGCCTCCCAGTTGAGTAGACGTCCCACTTACCCAGAGCTTTCTGTTGCGCACTTTTGTATACCTGTGTGTTTTCCACAGGTTGCACCTCATTCCCAGCATAAGGCGCTCGTAGATTCAGGCGCAGCTGGGAATTTTGTTGATCGGAAGTTTTGTTTTGAGTTAGGGATCCCTCTCCTACCTGTTCACAAACCTTTTCCCGTTCATGCCTTAGATAGCCGTCCGTTGGGGTCGGGATTGATCAGGGAGATCACAGCGCCACTTCGGATGTGTGCGCAGGGGGGTCATGAGGAGACTATACAGCTGTATCTGATCGACTCTCCTGCGTACCCAGTGGTGCTGGGGATTCCCTGGTTAAGCACCCACAACCCTGCTATTTCGTGGCAACAGAGGGCTCTCGATGGGTGGTCTGCTCAGTGCGAGGGGCGATGTCTGGGTGTTTCCGTGGGGGCGACTTCGGTGGAGAGTCCAAACCAAGTGCCCGCACTGCACATTCCGCCTGAATATGGGGATTTAGCTCTCGTGTTTAGCAAAACTAGGGCGACGCAGTTGCCTCCTCATAGACAGGGGGATTGTGCGATTGATCTCCAGGCAGGAGCAGCGCTCCCACGGAGCCATGTGTATCCTTTGTCTCAAGAGGAGAGAAAAGCTATGGAGACTTACATAGCCGAATCTTTGAGACAGGGATACATTCGGCCCTCCACTTCTCCCGCCTCCTCGAGTTTCTTTTTTGTGAAAAAGAAGGATGGAGGGTTGCGCCCGTGCATTGATTACCGTGGTCTCAATCAGATTACAGTGATCCCTCGCCACTTCGCGGTTCACTTATCGCGGATTCGCTATTTCGCGGATTTTCATAATGCATTTTTTTTTTTTTGGTGCATTGTGCTCTGCATTCTGATTCGCTAAAAACTCACTCCCGCTTCTTGTATCAAAACATGCTACGAATTGTGCTATCATTTTGTCGTCTCGTGCAGTTATGTGTACGTACATAAAACAGCTTGGCAAATTTACATTAAGTTGGCCAAATTATCTTGTAATTTCGAACATCTCCTAAACCCATAATGTCGACGAAACGGCCTGGACCGACAAAAGCACCTGCGGATGGGCCCAAACGGCGGAAGATGCTACCTATCTCAGATAAAGTTAAACTTCTGGACATGCTAAGGGAAGGTAAAAGCTATGCAGCCGTTGCTCGCCATTACGGAATCAATGAATCGAGAGATGAGGAGGAAGGACTAACGCTTGGTCGCTTAGCAACCATGGTGCGAATGGCCACTGAACTTAAGCGAGTAGCTGAGGAATGGGACCCTTTGATGAGCCGTTCATTACAGTTCTCCAACGTAATCGATGGTGGCATGTCGGTGTACAAGGATCTTTTTGCAAAGAAGAAAAAAGAGCGACAACAGCTGCCTATCACTATGTTCTTCTCCCGAACAAACACACCTGCACCGCGGGCTTCAGAAGAAGAGAACACTGCAGAGCGCAGTCAGGATGCAGCGGCCCAGTCTGAAGAGCAGTGAAACGGCCTACACGTGAGTCACTGTATTTGTATACATGTAATAGTTGCTAATTGTAAAAAAAAAAAGTTTTCTATTTCGCGGATTTCACTTATCGCGGGTCATTTTCGGAACGTAACCCCCGCGATAAACGAGGGATTACTGTACTGTGAAATACAGTTATCCACTCCCTCTGATTGCGACCATGACGGAGTCATTGTATGGAGCGCGGTTTTTCACAAAACTGGATCTCAGGAGCGCGTATAACTTGGTGCGCATTAGGGAGGGTGACGAATGGAAGACAGCGTTTAGTACCACGTCAGGTCATTTCGAATATCTCGTCATGCCATATGGGTTGATGAATGCTCCATCAGTCTTCCAATCCTTCGTAGATGAGATTTTCCGGGATATGCAGGGACAAGGGGTGGTCGTGTGCATTGATGACATTCTGGTGTACTCGTCTACCCGAGCCGAGCATATAACCCTGGTGCGTCGTGTATTGAGGAGGCTGTTGGAGCACGACCTATATGTCAAGGCAGAGAAATGTCTGTTTTTCCAGGAGTCGGTCTCCTTTTTGGGTTATTGGTTGTCCGCGTCAGGGGTGAGAATGGAGGTGGATCGTGTGTCCGCTGTGCGTAATTGGCAAACCCCAACTACTGTAAAAGAGGTGCAGCAGTTTTTGGGCTTTGCGAATTACTACCGGAGGTTTATCCGGGGTTTTGGACAGGTGGCAGCTCCCATCACGTCCCTTCTGAAGGGGGGTCCGGTGCGACTGCAGTGGTCAGCCGATGCGGACGGGGCCTTTAGGAGACTGAAGGACCTGTTTACGTCGGCTCCGGTGCTGGCGCATCCGGATCCCGCATTACCCTTTCAGGTTGAGGTAGACGCGTCTGAGGCTGGTATAGGGGCCGTTCTCTCTCAACGGTCCGGCACGCCACCTAAACTCCGCCCCTGTGCTTTTTACTCTAAGAAGCTCAGCCCGGCGGAGCGTAACTATGACGTTGGGGACAGGGAGCTGTTAGCTGTAGTTCAAGCCCTTAAGGTGTGGAGGCATTGGCTTGAGGGGGCTCAACACCCTTTCCTCATTTTGACTGACCATCGGAACCTGGAGTACATCCGGGCAGCGAGGAGACTGAACCCTCGCCAGGCTCGATGGAGTATGTTTCTCACCAGGTTCGTATTTAAAATCACGTACATCCCTGGGTCCCAGAATGGTAAGGCAGATGCGCTGTCCCGGCGGTATGACACGGAGGAGAGGTCCGTTGAGCCCACTCCCATACTACCGGAGTCGTTCCTTGTGGCACCAGTGGTGTGGGAGGTCGATTCCGAAATCGAGCAAGCGTTGCGTACCGACCCCAGCCCTCCACAGTGTCCTGAGGGTCGGAAGTACGTTCCGCTCGAGATTCGGGATCGACTCATTTACTGGGCTCACACGTCACCCTCCTCTGGACATCCGGGGTATCGGCCGGACAGTGCATTGCCTTAGCACTAAATACTGGTGGCCCACTTTGGCTAGGGATGTGAGGGTTTATGTCTCCTCCTGCTCGGTGTGCGCCCAATGTAAGGCGCCCCGACATCTGCCCAGGGGTAAGTTACAGCCCCTACCCGTTCCACAACGACCATGGTCCCACCTCTCGGTGGATTTTGTAACAGACCTTCCCCTCTCTCAGGGGAATACCACCATCCTGGTCGTTGTGGACCGTTTCTCTAAGGCCTGTCGTCTTCTCCCTATGTCGGGTCTTCCTACTGCCCTACAGACTGCTGAGGCCCTATTTACCCACATTTTCCGGCATTACGGGGTCCCAGAGGATATAGTGTCTGATCGAGGCCCCCAGTTTACCTCCCGGGTGTGGAGAGCGTTTATGGAGCGTTTGGGGGTCTCGGTTAGCCTTACCTCGGGGTACCACCCGGAGAGTAACGGGCAGGTAGAACGTGTCAACCAGGATGTGGGTAGGTTTCTGAGGTCTTATTGCCAGGACCGGCCTGAAGAGTGGGCGCGTTACATTCCCTGGGCCGAGATGGCCCAGAATTCTCTCCGCCACTCCTCTACCAACCTAACCCCTTTCCAATGTGTATTAGGTTACCAGCCGATTCTGGCACCGTGGCAGCAGAGCCAGATCGAGGCCCCTGCGGTGGATGATTGGATGAGGCGCTCGGAAGAGACGTGGAACGCTGCCCACGTCCACCTGCAGCGGGCCGTCCGTCGTCACAAGGCGAGCGCCGATCTCCACCGCAGTGAGGGGCCGGTGTACGCACCCGGAGATCGAGTCTGGCTCTCTACCAGAAACCTACCCCTCCGCCTGCCCTGCCGGAAGCTGGGTCGGCGGTTTGTGGGGCCCTTTAAAGTCCTGAGAAGATTGAACGAGGTGTGTTATAAGTTACATCTACCTGTTGAATATAAGAATATTAACCCCTCGTTCCATGTGTCTCTTCTCAGGCCGGTGGTAGCTGGTCCACTCCAGGACAATGAGATAGGAGAGACTCCTCCGCCCCCATTGGACATCGAGGGGGCTCCGGCGTACACCGTTCGGTCCATCTTGGATTCCAGACGCCGGATGGGGGGTCTCCAGTATCTCCTGGAGTGGGAGGGGTACGGCCCGGAGGAGCGGTGCTGGGTGCCGCGGAGGGACATCCTAGACCCATCTCTCCTGTCGGAGTTCCACCGGGACCATCCCGCGCGCCCTGCTCCGCGTCCTCCTGGTCGGCTGGAGCCGCGCGTCAAGGGGGGGGTACTGTCACGGTTTCGGCCGAGGCTGCTCCTCCTCCTGGTTCGGGCAGGCTTCGGCGGTCGTCGTCCCCGGAGTACTAGCTGCCACCGATCTATGTTTCATGTTCGTTTGGTTTGGTCTTAATGTTGTACACCTGTGTCTAGTTAGTCCTCGTTAGTGTTCTATTTAGTTCTCGTTGTGTGTGTCTGTGTTTGTGTGTGATTGCGCCTCTGTTACGTGTTGGAGCTACATTTTTCCCTCCAGTGTTTGGAGTGGTTTCTTTGCACATGTTTTGTGCGCAGTTTATTTTGTCGCCTGTGTGCGCCTGGTATTCGCCTTCAGGCTTATTGTGCTTTTGTTTGTGTGAATTTTGCACTAAAGCCTTTGAACTGAGCCTCTGCGTCCTGCGGCTGATTCCTACACCACACCCACCTTCAGCACCTTATGACAAACACGCCCTTTCCACCTCGCCCTGGTCCCCCCATCCTTCCTGAAAATGGATCATTGTTTATTTGGAGCCGTCTTTTAAGATGATTTATTGTCAAGGCCAATCACGATCCAAGACAGAGCACACTAGTTCCTCCTTGAGATTCTTACGGAGGCCATACTGAATTATCAACAGACAAACAAACTGACCACAACAAAAGCACTTACTGGCAGACACACACACACACACACACACCGACTGCCAGTCCATATTGATTCATTAGAAACCCAAAACTATGTTTTAAGTGAGAAGTAGGCATTGGTCTGAAGTTCACATGAGCACCACAATGCCTACTTCACCCACTCTCTACCAAGGTTTTCCAGCACACAGCTTTGACCTACTACAGTAGCTATGTTCAAACAATGTGTAGGCAGGTTGCTTAACCTTCGCAAACAGGGTCATTCATACTCTTTGATAAGGTGCTCCCACAATAATGTGATTTGTACTGCATACAAGGTAAAGTAATGGATTCTTCACACACTGCAGTAAGACATTATCCCATTCCACTACTTTTTCAAGCTTTCTTTTAATTACATGAAAGCAAGCTTTGCTTTTATACTTACAAGACCATCAAACTTGATTGAGTTACCTGTTTTGTATTGTAGTAATGTATGTGGTACTTGCCTGTTGTTCTTTGCCATTTAAATAGTATTTTATTATTATTTGTATATTATTTGCAATATTATGAAATAACACATATGGAATCATGTAGTAACCAAAAAAGTGTTAAACAAATATATTTTATATTTTATATTCACGCTTTGCCTTGATGACAGCTTTGCACACTCTTGGCATTCTCTCAACCAGCTTCATGAGGTATGCTTTTCCAACAGTCTTGAAGGAGTTCCCACATATGCTGAGCACTTGTTGGCTGCTTTTCCTTCACTCTGCGGTCCAACTCATCCCAAACCATCTGAATTGGGTTGAGGTCGGGTGATTGTGGAGGCCAGGTCATCTGATGCAGCACTCAATCACTCCCCGGTGTTTTGGGTCATTGTCCTGTTGAAAAACAAATGATAGTCCCACTAAGTGCAAACCAGATGGGATGGCGTATCGCTGCAGAATGCTATGGTAGACATGCTGGTTAAGTGTGCCTTGAATTCTAAATAAATTACTGACAGTGTCACCAGCAATGCACTCCCACACCATCACACCTCCTCCTCCATGCTTCACAGTGGGAACCACACATGCGGAGATCATCCGTTCATCTCCTCTGCGTCTCACAAAGACACGGCGGTTGGAACCAAAAATCTAAAATTTGGAGTCATCAGACAAAAGGACAGATTTCCACCAGTCTAATGTCCATTGTTCATGTTTCTTGGCCCATGCAAGTCTCTTCTTCTTATTGGTGTCCTTTAGTAGTGGATTCTTTGCAGCAATTCGACAATGAAGGCCTGATTCCTCTGAACAGTTGATGTTGAGATGTGTCTGTTACTTGAACTCCTCTGTAGCTGAATTGGTAGAGCATGGCGCTTGTAACGCCAGGGTAGTGGGTTCGATCCCCGGGACCACCCATACGTAAAAATGTATGCACGCATGACTGTAAGTCGCCTTGGATAAAAGCGTCTGCTAAATGGCATATTACATTATTATTATTATAACTCAGTGAAGCATTTATTTGGGCTGCAATCTGAGGTGCAGTTAACTTTAATGATCTTATCTTCTACAGCAGAGGTAACTCTGGGTCTTCCTTTCCTGTGGCGGTCCTCATGAGGGCCAGTTTCATCATAGTGCTTGATGGTTTTTGCGACTGCACTTGAAGAAACTTTCAAAGTTCTTGAAATTTTCCAGATTGACTGAAAGTAATTGTCTTAAAGTAATGATGGACTGTCGTTTCTCTTTGCTTATTAGAGCTGTTCTTGCCGTAATATGGACTTGGTATTTTACCAAATAGGGCTATCTTCTGTATACCACCCATACCTTGTCACAACACAACTGATTGTCTCAAACGCATTAAGAAGGAAAGAAATTCCACAAATTAACTTTTAACAAGACACACCTGTTAATTGAAATGCATTCCAGGTGACTACCTCATGGAGCTGGTTGAGAGAATGCCAAGAGTGTGCAAAGCTGTCATCAAGGCAAAGGGTGGCTACTTTGAATAATTTTTGGTTTCTACATGACTCCATATGTGTGATTTCATAGTTTTGATGTCTTCGCTATTATTCTACAATGTAGAAAATAGTAAAAATATTTTAAAAAACTGGAATGAGTAGGTGTGTCCAAACGTTTGACTGGTACTGTATATATACATTATTTTAATAGCAGTACACTGTAAAGTCCATTATCCCTCTGAAGAGTATTAATTAGGCTGTTTGAGAAGGTGTGGTGTGAAAAATGTAAAATGTAAAAACCTTGTATGCAGTACAAGTCATATTATTGTGGGAGAACCTTATCTAAGAGTAATAATTACACTGTTTGAGAAGGTTTGTATTTATTAAGGATATCTATTTATTAAGGATCCCCATTAGCTGCTGCCAAGGCAGCAGTTACTCTTCTTGGGGTCCAGTAACATTAAAATATTACATGACATTACATTTCATAACACTTTTCACAACACAAGTGTGTTCCCTCAGGCCACTACTCAACTTCCACATATCTACAATATAAAATCCATGTGTACGTGTGTGTAGAGTGCGTGTTTTATCATGTGTATGTGTAAGCGAGTGTCTGTGCCTGTGTGTGTGTGTCTCTTCACAATCCTAAGAAACCTGCCTAAACATTGTTTGAAGTACAATAGACCAATATACAGTGGGGGGAAAAAGTATTTAGTCAGCCACCAATTGTGCAAGTTCTCCCACTTCAAAAGATGAGAGAGGCCTGTAATTTTCATCATAGGTACACGTCAACTATGACAGACAAATTGAGAAAATTTTTCCAGAAAATCACATTGTAGGATTTTTTATGAATTTATTTGCAAATTATGGTGGAAAATAAGTATTTGGTCACCTACAAACAAGCAAGATTTCTGGCTCTCACAGACCTGGCTCTCACAGACCTTCTGGCTCTCACAGACCTTCTTCTTTAAGAGGCTCCTCTGTCCTCCACTTGTTACCTGTATTAATGGCACCTGTTTGAACTTGTTATCAGTATAAAAGACACCTGTCCACAACCTCAAACAGTCACACTCCAAACTCCACTATGGCCAAGACCAAAGAGCTGTCAAAGGACACCAGAAACAAAATTGTAGACCTGCACCAGGCTGGGAAGACTGAATCTGCAATAGGTAAGCAGCTTGGTTTGAAGAAATCAACTGTGGGAGCAATTATTAGGAAATGGAAGACATACAAGACCACTGATAATCTCCCTCGATCTGGGGCTCCACGCAAGATCTCACACCGTGGGGTCAAAATGATCACAAGAACGGTGAGCAAAAATCCCAGAACTACACGGGGGGACCTAGTGAATGACCTGCAGAGAGCTGGGACCAAAGTAACAAAGCCTACCATCAGTAACACACTACGCCGCCAGGGACTCAAATCCTGCAGTGCCAGACGTGTCCCCCTGCTTAAGCCAGTACATGTCCAGGCCCGTCTGAAGTTTGCTAGAGTGCATTTGGATGATCCAGAAGAGGATTGGGAGAATGTCATATGGTCAGATGAAACCAAAATATAACTTTTTGGTAAAAACTCAACTCGTCGTGTTTGGAGGACAAAGAATGCTGAGTTGCATCCAAAGAACACCATACCTACTGTGAAGCATGGGGGTGGAAACATCATGCTTTGGGGCTGTTTTTCTGCAAAGGGACCAGGCCAACTGATCCGTGTAAAGGAAAGAATGAATGGGGCCATGTATCGTGAGATTTTGAGTGAAAACCTCCTTCCATCAGCAAGGGCATTGAAGATGAAAAGTGGCCGTGTCTTTCAGCATGACAATGATCCCAAACACACCGCCCGGGCAACGAAGGAGTGGCTTCTTAAGAAGCATTTCAAGGTCCTGGAGTGGCCTAGCCAGTCTCCAGATCTCAACCCCATAGAAAATCTTTGGAGGGAGTTGAAAGTCCGTGTTGCCCAGTGACAGCCCCAAAACATCACTGCTCTAGAGGAGATCTGCATGGAGGAATGGGCCAAAATACCAGCAACAGTGTGTGAAAACCTTTTGAAGACTTACAGAAAACGTTTGACCAGTGTCATTGCCAACAAAGGGTATATAACAAAGTATTGAGAAACTTTTGTTGACCAAATACTTATTTTCCACCATAATTTGCAAATAAATTCATTAAAAATCCTACAATGTGATTTTCTGGAAAAAAAAATCTCATTTTGTCTGTCATAGTTGACATGTACCTATGATGAAAATTACAGGCCTCTCTCATCTTTTTAAGTGGGAGAACTTGCACAATTGGTGGCTGACTAAATACTTTTTCCCCCCACTGTAGCTACTGTAGTAGGTCAAAGCTGTGTGCTGGAAAACCTGAAGTAGACACTGTGGTGCTCATGTGAATTTCCTTTATTTTTTGGATTCAGACAAATGCCTACTTCTCACTTAAAACATAGTTTTTTGTCTCTAATTTCCAGGGTTTTTACACCGGAAGGTGATTATACTAAATTGTAATACAACATAACACAGGCTAATTTACTTTTACTTTTTACTTTTATTGCTATCTCTGAGATCAAAAGGGAGAGAGTGAAAGTCTGGAGATCCTCTCAGAGCAGAGAAAACGCCTTACGTTCAAACTCATAGAAATACAACAGGTAGAACAGATTGGACTTGGTGCTTCAATAGTAATGTTGGCTAGAAAAATTAGAAACAGGAGCAAATCTGCATATGATCATTTTCAATGCAGTTCTATTTATTCCACATCTATACTACTACATTTCACACCCTTTTTTCATGGGCTTCCAGGCATTTACTCATTCATCAACATGGAGACTGTGTGGCATTTGTAGATCCACTGGTTGGAGAAGTGTGCCAGGGCGGTTGGAATACATCACAACCTCTCAATTGACTACTGTCACATTAGGTGGCTCAAAGACCAAGGAATGAAGTGGGGCAAACTGCTCCATGTCCTACGCCTGCAGACGGCCTGTGCTGCTGCTCCCCCTGACATCATAGTGGAAACGACTTGGGACACACAAAGGGGACAGCCCTGGTGCGTCAGATGTGAGCGGATTTGGAGGTAGTCATCCGAATGTTCCCCGAGACGACAACGGTGGTCTACATTTTTACATTTTAGTCATTTAGCAGACTCTCTTATCCAGAGAGACTTACAGTTAGTGCATACATAATTTTTTTAAATTTATTTTTTATTTTTTCATACTGGCCCCCCATGGGAATCGAACCCACAACCCTGGCGTTGCAAACGCCATGCTCTACCAACTGAGCTACATCCCTGCTGGCCATTCCCTCCCCTACCCTGGACGACACTGGGCCAATTGTGCGCCGCCCCATGGTTCTCCTGGTCGCGATTCGAACCTGGATCTCTAGTGGCACAGCTAGCACTGCGATGCAGTGCCTTAGACCACTGCGCCACTCGGGAGACCTACTCTGACATCGCGCAGCAGAGGAGTTGGATGTTCCAGTGGTAGGAGGACAACAACAAGCGCATAGAGATGGCCCAACGCTCTGTCAACCAGCTGGTGTTTGCGTTTCTCGCTTACAGGTGCATGCCCACAATCCGCCACTCTGCCATAAAGCACTGTGTCCCTGGGCACTACCGTAGGGATGGCATGCATCTCACGGATGAGGGCAACAACCTCTTCCTTAAGAGTCTGAGAGCTGGTCTCTCCTCCGTCCTAACAAGACGCACGCAGTTGTACACACCACCACACTCACTGCCACTTGCCTGCCACTTCACGAACCCAAAGGCTCTTTTAAGAGCCACCTAATAAATGAAAATAAGTGTGTCGGGAGGGAGGGAGGGAGGGAGGGTGCTGTCAAAACTATAAACTAAATTATGGTCCAAATGTATCCTTTGGGTGGCAAACCCACAATCTTCAGATCCACAGGTGGTAACTCAAACCATTACACTACGAACCCTGTTCTTAAAACATTGACTTCGACAGACCATTTAAATGGACAGTCTGGAAGCATTCGTTCCAAAATGATTTTGTTCATTCACTCAGTTCTGATTGAACGTTTATTTCTCTTGCTTGGTTAAAATACAATAGTCTAAAACAGTTGATTTGTTGAAAACAGACCCATTTAATCACGTAGCTAGCCAAGTTAGCAAGCATGTCATTTTCTTTTGACTACGCACAGCGGGTCGCACAACTTAAGCAAGCAGAGGGGGGTTCGATTAATCTGGCCCGGTGTACACAGGGCTATGGCCTATCACATCATCGGGCAAAAGTGAGGAGGGAAGGCATATAGTGTTTTTATCAAAAGCAATCACTTTTGCATGTGAAAACACAGAATCCTACTCATTACTACACATGCTTAATTACATCACTTTTGTTTTGAGCCGACGAAGTCGTCAGACAGAGCGGGGCACCTGGCTCACGCCCGGGAGGCAGTCCGGTTCCAAATCGAATGCAGTCAACGTTCAGCAGGTGCAAAACACAACTACACGGGTGCCCGGGGGAGATTAATCGAACCCCCTCAATGATTCTGATGTTGTTTTACCTGGGTGCACTGTGTGCAGCACCCGCACCCCCTGACTACTTTTTACTTGTGAATGGCGACTTCAGATTTTCTGGGAACACTCTGGAAAGTAACTTCACACTGTGTTAATCAGTCAGCACAAATTTGGATTATAATAATGACAAGAAGGCAGGAGAGGGAGCTGGAATTTATTCTACATACATGTTTGAAACAGCGA
This sequence comes from Coregonus lavaretus, assembly GCF_964263955.1. NCBI lineage: Eukaryota > Metazoa > Chordata > Actinopteri > Salmoniformes > Salmonidae > Coregonus > Coregonus lavaretus. The sequence goes on along the minus strand of NC_140004.1, from coordinate 27,963,646 downwards.
TGCTGTCAGTCAAGTCTGATAAATTGTCTGATTCTAGCATTTGTACACTTGCAGTGCACAATTGAACTGAGGTTCTGTTTACATGTGCATTTTGGGTTCAACCGTTGACTATATGTGGTTCATAACTAGCTTACTGTTTCTTAACAAAGCAATTTGTTTTCTCGGCTATGGTTTGTGTACTTAACGTAACTAACGTTAGCTAGCTACCTACCTAACGTTAGCAAGCTAGGTTTAGTATAAGAAAGTATTATATATTGTGGTGCATGAACTGGTCATACACGTAGCTAATGTTACAGTCTTACGTTGGCTAACATTACATAGCTAACATTAACTGGCTATCATAGCAGCCAAGGACGTTTGCTAGCTTATTTGTGCATATTTGTTTGCTCTGATTACACGCAAGTGTCTAGGTCATTTTATATTTTTAAGGGCTGAAATACAAGTGTTAAACATGAGACCATTTGCTTTGGAAACATAATAGTACATGATCATCTCTGTGTTGTAATTAAAGTCAATGACCATTTCATTTGGATCCAAACGGTGAGGAAAGCACATGGCAGAGGGACTAGACATCAACTAATAGATAGACCAACATTACTCCCTAGTGGTGTGTTATGTTACTGCTCCCTAGTGGTGTGTTATGTTACTGCTGCCTAGTGGTGTGTTATGTTACAAATCAAATCAAATCAAATCAAATTATATTGGTCACATGCGCCGAATACAACAGGTGCAGACATTACAGTGAAATGCTTACTTACAGCCCTTAACCAACAGTGCATTTATTTTAAACAAAAAAAGTAAAAATAAAACAACAACAAAAAAAGTGTTGAGAAAAAAAAGAGCAGAAGTAAAATAAAGTGACAGTAGGGAGGCTATATATACAGGGGGGTACCGTTGCAGAGTCAATGTGCGGGGGCACCGGCTAGTTGAGGTAGTTGAGGTAATATGTACATGTGGGTAGAGTTAAAGTGACTATGCATAAATACTTAACAGAGTAGCAGCAGCGTAAAAAGGATGGGGTGGGGGGGCAGTGCAAATAGTCCGGGTAGCCATGATTAGCTGTTCAGGAGTCTTATGGCTTGGGGGTAGAAGCTGTTGAGAAGTCTTTTGGACCTAGACTTGGCACTCCGGTACCGCTTGCCGTGCGGTAGCAGAGAGAACAGTCTATGACTAGGGTGGCTGGAGTCTTTGACAATTTTGAGGGCCTTCCTCTGACACTGCCTGGTATAGAGGTCCTGGATGGCAGGAAGCTTTGCCCCAGTGATGTACTGGGCCGTACGCACTACCCTCTGTAGTGCCTTGCGGTCGGAGGCCAAGCAGTTGCCATACCAGGCGGTGATGCAACCAGTCAGGATGCTCTCGATGGTGCAGCTGTAGAATTTTTTGAGGATCTGAGGACCCATGCCAAATCTTTTTAGTCTCCTGAGGGGGAATAGGCTTTGTCGTGCCCTCTTCACGACTGTCTTGGTGTGTTTGGACCATGATAGTTCGTTGGTGATGTGGACACCAAGGAACTTGAAGCTCTCAACCTGTTCCACTACAGCCCCGTCGATGAGAATGGGGGCGTGCTCAGTCCTCTTTTTTTTCCTGTAGTCCACAATCATCTCCTTTGCCTTGGTCACGTTGAGGGAGAGGTTGTTGTCCTGGCACCACACGGCCAGATCTCTGACCTCCTCCCTATAGGCTGTCTCATCGTTGTCGGTGATCAGGCCTACCACTGTTGTGTCGTCGGCAAACTTAATGATGGTGTTGGAGTCGTGCCTGGCCATGCAGTCATGGGTGAACAGAGAGTACAGGAGGGGACTGAGCACGCACCCATGAGGGGCCCCCGTGTTGAGGATCAGTGTGGCAGATGTGTTGTTACCTACCCTTACCACCTGGGGGCGGCCCGTCAGGAAGTCCAGGATCCAGTTGCAGAGGGAGGTGTTTAGTCCCAGGATCCTTAGCTTAGTGATGAGCTTAGAGGGCACTATGGTGTTGAATGCTGAGCTGTAGTCAATGAATAGCATTCTCACGTAGGTGTTCCTCTTGTCCAGGTGGGAAAGGGCAGTGTGGAGTGCGATAGAGATTGCATCATCTGTGGATCTGTTGGGGCGGTATGCAAATTGGAGTGGGTCTAGGGTTTCTGGGATAATGCTGTTGATGTGAGCCATGACCAGCCTTTCAAAGCACTTCATGGCTACAGACGTCAGTGCTACGGGTCGGTAGTCATTTAGGCAGGTTATCTTAGAGTCCTTGGGCACGGGGACTATGGTGGTCTGCTTGAAACATGTTGGTATTACAGACTCAGTCACTGCTCCCTAGTGGTGTGTTATGTTACTGCTCCCTAGTGGTGTGTTATGTTACTGCTGCCTAGTGGTGTGTTATGTTACTGCTCCCTAGTGGTGTGTTATGTTACTGCTCCCTAGTGGTGTGTTATGTTACTGCTCCCTAGTGGTGTGTTATGTTACTGCTCCCTAGTGGTGTGTTATGTTACTGCTCCCTAGTGGTGTGTTATGTTACTGCTCCCTAGTGGTGTGTTATGTTACTGCTCCCTAGTGGTGTGTTATGTTACTGCTGCCTAGTGGTGTGTTATGTTACTGCTCCCTAGTGGTGTGTTATGTTACTGCTCCCTAGTGGTGTGTTATGTTACTGCTCCCTAGTGGCGTGTTATGTTACTGCTCCCTAGTGGTGTGTTATGTTACTGCTCCCTAGTGGTGTGTTATGTTACTGCTTCCTAGTGGTGTGTTATGCTACTGCTTCCTAGTGGTGTGTTATGTTACTGCTCCCTAGTGGTGTGTTATGTTACTGCTCCCTAGTGGTGTGTTATGTTACTGCTTCCTAGTGGTGTGTTATGTTACTGCTCCCTAGTGGTGTGTTATGGTACTGCTTTGTAGTGGTGTGTACTGGTACTGCCGCCTAGTGGTGCGTTATGGTGTTGCTTCCCTGTAGCTCACATCATTGGCTGGGTTTGGTTTAGTTTAAATTGACCCCAACATTTATGTGACAGTTCATTGTGTTTGGTGTGGACATTGGATAGCAGACACACACAATAGCAAAATGATTTTTCACACACAGTTCACACACGTTAGACATACAGGAAACAGACTGATAGTTTGAAATATATACATGTAGGTAGTCATGGAAGTTGTGGAAGTGTCATGACCAGGGCCGTGCACAGCGCTTTGGACAGAGATGAAAGGGAGTTAGTTAAAAGTAGCCTATATTTGCTAGAACCACTACTGGGGTGGGCTATATCAGCTGATAATCTAGAATGTAGGTTATTAATTTGTTCTGCTACTGACAAACAGTCAAACTGCAGTTGCCGCCTTCCCTGTCCCTGACCGTCAGACAACATATGCTAGCAACTCCAAAGTAACCTAGTACTGGTGGTATTCATTTTAAACTCAGCGGCAGAAGGTAGTTTGTGCATGCAGGATGAGCGCAGCAGCGTACTGGCACTGCCGCGCTCGATTCATAACATTATGAGAAATATTCTAGTTTGATGGGCAAGTCGTTACATTTAAAGTTACAAGAGAAAAAAATAAAATAATGTATCAATCAAAAGGGCACTTTTTCCATAGGAGGGCAAAATGACAGGTGCTCCAGCACCCCTAGGGCTCTATCTGTGCAGGTGCCTGGTCATGATGACTGACTGTCATACTAACATCATTAGTATTCATCATCATATACTTTATATTTTTCAATCGGTCTTTAACTCTCTCCCTAACTCTACCTTCCTCTATCCCCACTCTCTCCTTCTGTGTGTGCTGGTGTGTGTGTGTACCTTCACAGTCGTTCATGTCGCCTCGTTACCCTGGTGGGCCCAGACCCCTCAGAATACCCAGTCAGGTAAGATCACTGATGCACTGATGCCCTCCTCAGGTTATAATAGGAAATGTACTCTAATGTTCCATTGTACGTCTGTCTATAAGACTTCTTTATATCCTGACCTGTCCTCCTTTTTATTTCACTTATATCTGCTTCTCTTTATACCTTACTTGACCACATTATCTTGTCTTGTCTTACCCTCTTTGACTGTGTTTTGACATGATTGTGTGTATAGCTCCTCATATTTAGTATATGTTAGTGATGTTATGTTATATTCTGTGATGATGATGATGATGATGATCATGATGATGATGATTTCGGCACAGGCAATGGGGGTTCCTGGTAACCAGCCTATGCTACCCAGTGGAATGGACCCCACGAGACAGCAAGGTGGGTCTCACACATACATACTCTTACACACACACACACACACACACACACACACACACACACACACACACACACACACACACACTCACGGGCTGAGGGCTGATGGCGCTCTGTTTTTTCAGGGCATCCAAATATGGGGGGGCACATGCAGCGAATGACTCCGCCCAGAGGGATGGTCCCTCTTGGGCCACAGGTATGTGATTGAATGAAATCTCCAGGTTTGCATAAGTTTAAACTCCTTCTGTCACATTTGAGTATGTTTGTTTGTAGGTGGTTGAATAGATTTGTATATATGTGTTTATATATGTACAGTACATGTGTGGTAGTATACTATGGTAGTATTTCTATTCTCCACCTGTGGAAGCCTGTTTGATGTATGTGTACATTACTTTACGGTAATTTGACCTTTGGCCTTGGGTTTCTCTCTTCCAGAACTACGGTGGAGGGATGAGACCACCTCTCAATGCACTGGTTGGCCCTGGGATGCCTGGCATGAACATGTGAGCACTCTGTCATCAACACACACACGCATGGACCAGACCTGGATCCAAATACAGTACAGACATTCAGTACATACACAAACTTCACACATAAACACACACGTGCACGCACGCACACACACACACATACCAGTGGCATACCGAAGTTTCGCGGGCCCCCCCGCATGGTCTGAGCAAGCCCCCCCTCCCTCCAAAAAATATACAGTACCAGTCAAAAGTTTGGACACACCTACTCATTCAAGGGTTTTTCTTTATTTTTACTATTTGCTACATTGTAGAATAATAGTGAAGACATCGAAACTATGAAATAACACATATGGAATCATGTAGTAACCAAAACAGCGTTAAACAAATCAAAATATATTTTAGATTTTAGATTCTTCAAAGTAGCCACCCTTTGCCTTGATGACAGCTTTGCACACTCTTGGCATTCACTCAACCAGCTTCACCTGGAATGCTTTCCCAACAGTCTTGAAGGAGTTATCACATGTGCTGAGCACTTGTTGGCTGCTTTTCCTTCACTGTGCGGTCCAACTCATCCCAAACCATCTCAATTGGGTTGAGATCGGGTGATCTGATGCAGGACTCCATCACTCTCCTTCTTGGTCAAATAGCCCTTACACAGCCTGGAGGTGTGTTTTGGGTCATTGTCCTGTTGAAAAACAAATTAAAGTTCCACTAAGTGCAAACCAGATGGGATGGCGTATCGCTGCAGAATGCTATGGTAGTCATGCTGGTTAAGTGTGCCTTGAATTCTAAATAAATCACAGACAGTGTCACCAGCAAAGCACCCCCACACCATCACACCTCCTCCACCATGCTTCACGGTGGGAACCACACATGCGGAGATCATCCGTTCACCTACTCTGCCTCTCACAAAGACACGGCAGTTGGAACCAAAAATCTCAAATTTGGACTCATCAGAACAAAGGACAGATTTCCACTGTCTAATGTCCATTGCTCGTGTTTCTTGGCCCAAGCAAGTCTCTTCTTCTTATTGGTGTCCTTTAGTAGTGGTTTCTTTGCAGCAATTCGACCATGAAGGTCTGATTCACGTAGTCTCCTCTGAACAGTTGATGTTGAGATGTGTCTGTTACTTGAACTCTGTGAAGCATTTATTTGAGCTGCAATTTCTGAGGCTGGTAACTCTAATGAACGTATCCTCTGCAGCAGAGGTTAACTCTGGGTCTTCCTTTCCTGTGGCCAGTTTCATCAAAGCGCTTAATGGTTTTTGCGACTGCACTCGAAGAAACTTTCAAAGTTCTTGAAATGTTCCAGATTGACTGACCTTCATGTCTTAAAGTAATGATGGACTGTCGTTTCTCTTTGCTTATTTGAGCTGTTCTTGCCATAATATGGACTTGGTCTTTTACCAGATAGGGCTATCTTCTGTATACCACCCATACCTTGTCACAACACAACTGATTGGCTCAAACGCATTAAGAAGGAAAGAAATTCCACAAATTAACTTTTAACAAGACACACCTGTTAATTGAAATGCATTCCAGGTGACTACCTCATGAAGCTGGTTAAGAGAATGCCAAGAGTGTGCAAAGCTGTCATTAAGGCAAAAGGTGGCTACTTTGAAGAATCTCAAATATAAAATATATTTTAATTTGTTTAACACTTTTCTGGTTACTACATGATTTCATATGTGTTATTTCATAGTTTTGATGTCTTCACTATTATTCTACAATGTAGAAAATAGTAAAAATATAGTAAAACCCTTGAATGAGTAGGTGTGTCCAACCTTTTGACTGGTACTGTGTATATATATACAGTTGAAGTCGGAAGTTTACATACACTTAGGTTGGAGTCATTCAAACTTGTTTTTCAACCACTCCACAAATTTCTTGTTAACAAACTATAGTTTTGGCAAGTCGGTTAGGGCATCTACTTTGTGCATGACACAAGTAATTTTTCCAACAATTGTTTACAGACAGATTATTTCACTTATAATTCACTGTATCACAATTCCAGTGGGTCAGAAGTTTACATACACTAAGTTGACTGTGCCTTTAAACAGCTTGGAAAATTCCAGAAAATGATGTCATGGCTTTAGAAGCTTCTGATAGGCTAATTGACATAATTTGAGTCAATTGGAGATGTACCTGTGGATCGTTTTCAAGGCCTACCTTCAAACTCAGTGCCTCTTTGCTTGACATCATGGGAAAATCAAAAATAAATCATCCAAGACCTCAGAAAATAATTGTAGACCTCCACAAGTCTGGTTCATCCTTGGGAACAATTTCCAAACGCCTGAAGGTACCATGTTCATCTGTACAAACAATAGTATGCAAGTATAAACACCATGGGACCACGCAGCCGTCATACCGCTCAGGAAGGAGACACGTTCTTTCACCTAGAGATGAACGTACTTTGGTGCGAAAAGTGCAGATCAATCCCAGAACAACAGCAAAGGACCTTGTGAAGATGCTGGAGGAAACAGGTACAAAAGTATCTATATCCACAGTAAAACAAGTCCTATATCGACAGAACCTGAAAGACCGCTCAGCAAGGAAGAAGCCACTGCTCCAAAACCGTCATAAAAAAGCCAGACTACGGTTTGCAACTGCACATGGGGACAAAGATCATACTTCTTGGAGAAATATCCTCTGGTCTGATTAAACAAAAATAGAACTGTTTGGCCATAATGACCATCGTTATGTTTGGAGGAAAAAGGGGGTTGCTTGCAAGCCGAAGAACACCATCCCAACCGTGAAGCACGGGGGAGCAGCATCATGCTGTGGGGGTGCTTTGCTGCAGGAGGGACTGGTGCGCTTCACAAAATAGATGGCATCATGAGGAAGGAAATGTATGTGGATATATTGAAGCAACATCTCAAGACATCAGTCAGGAAGTTAAAGCTTGGTCACAAATGGGTCTTCCAAATGGACAATGACCCCAAGCATACTTCCAAAGTTGTGGCAAAATGGCTTAAGGACAACAAAGTCAAGGATTTGGAGTGGCCATCACAAAGCCCTGACCTCAATCCTATAGAAAATTTGTGGGCAGAACTGAAAAAGCGTGTGCGAGCAAGGAGGCCTACAAACCTGACTCAGTTACACAGGCCAAAATTCACCCAACCTATTGTGGGAAGCTTGTGGAAGGCTACATGAAACGTTTGACCCAAGTTAAACAATTTAAAGGCAATGCTACCAAATACTAATTGAGTATATGTAAACTTCTGACCCACTGGGAATGTGATGAAAGAAATAAAAGCTGAAATAAATCATTATCTCTACTATTATTCTGACATTTCACATTCTTAAAATAAAGTGTTGATCCTAACTGACCTAAGACAGGGAATTTTTACTAGGATTAAATGTCAGGAATTGTGAAAAACAGAGTTTAAATGTATTTGCCTAAGGTGTATGTAAACTTCCGACTTCAACTGTATATATACAGCTGTGGAAAGAATTAAGAGACCACTGCAACTTTTTCTTAAATCAGCATCTCTACATGTATGACAGCCATTCCATTCCAGTGTCTGTTGAATTCCAACACAGGCACACCTCATTACACTGAATTAGGTACTGATTAGGTGATCACATGAACCAAATCTTATTTAACGAGGAAAAGTATAAAAACCACTGCTGTGGTCATCACTATCCGCTTGCAATAGGACCAGCTGGATGGCAAAAACAGTGCTAATAGTACCTCAAAAGTAATATTAATAAAAAAATAACTATTGACCATGCCAAAAGAGTTGAAAGGGAAAGTTTTGAGTGAGGAAAAGAAGGGTTCAATTCTGGCTTTACTGGCAGAGTGATACAGTGAGCGTCAGGTTGCTTCCATCCTTAAAATGTCAAAGGTCAAGCAGTAGACATTGGGGACAACAAAGCTACAGACCGGCAGAGGGCGAAAATGACTCTCTACTGACCGGGATGACCGCCAACTCATTCGAATGTCACTCAACAACCGTAGGATGACATCAAGTGACCTACAAAAAGAATGGCAAACGGCAGCTGGGGTGAAGTGCACGGCGAGGACGGTTCGAAACAGGCTCCTAGGGGCAGGGCTGAAGTCGTGCAAAGCTAGAAAAAAGCCCTTCATCAATGAGAAGCAAAGAAGAGCCAGGCTGAGGTTTGCAAAATACCATAAGGATTGAACCGTAGAGGACTGGAGTAAGGTCATCTTCTCTGATGAGTCCAATTTTCAGCTTTGCCCAACACCTGGTCATCTAATGGTTAGACGGAGACCTGGAGAGGCCTACAAGTGTTTCGCACTGTGAAATTTGGTGGAGGATCAGTGATGATCTGGAGGTGCTTCAGCAAGGCTGGAATCGGGCAGATTTGTCTTTGTGAAGGACGCATGAATCAAGCCACGTACAAGGTTGTCCTGGAAGAAAATGTGCTTCCTTTTGCTCTGACATTGTTCCCCAACTCTGAGGATTGGTTTTTCCAGCAGGACAATGCGCCATGCCACACAGCCAGGTCAATCAAGGTGTGGATGGAGGACCACCAGATCAAGACCCTGTCATGGCCAGCCCAATCTCCAGACCTGAACCACATTGAACACTTCTGGAATGTGATCAAGAGGAAGATGGATGGTCACAAGCCATTAAACAAAGTCGAGCTGCTTGAATTTTTGCGCCAGGAGTGGCATAAAGTCACCCAACATCAATGTGAAAGACTGGTGGAGAGCATGCCAAGACGCATGAAAGCTGTGATTGAAAATCAGGGTTATTCCACCAAATATTCATTTCTGAACTCTTCCTAAGTTAAAACATTACTATTGTGTTGTTTAAAAATGAACATTAACTTATTTTCTTTGCATTATTCGAGGTCTGACAACACTGCATCTTTTTTTGTTATTCTGCAAATAAATGCTCTAAATGACAATATTTTTATTTTGAATTGGGGAGAAATGTTGTCAGTAGTTTATAGAATAAAACAATAATGTTATTTTTACTCAAACACATACCTATAAATAGTAAAACCAGAGAAACTGATAATTTTGCAGTGGTCTCTTAATTTTTTCCGCAGCTGTATATATATGTGTATATAATTATATATATATATATATATTATCCTACAATTCTACACATTTTCTCATGGGGCAAATAGAAAAATTTGCAGTTTTATAGCTAATCTCATGCTATTCAACACATTTTACCATGAAGATGAGAGAAAATGTTGCTGTTTTAAAGCTAATTTCCTGCAAAAAAAAATACAATAAAAATACAGTGCCTTCGAAAGTATTCAGACCCCTTGACTTTTTCCACATTTTGTTACGTTACAGCCTTATTCTAAAATGGATTAAATAAAACAATTTCTTCAGCAATCTACACACAATACCCCATAATGACAAAACAAAAACAGGTTTTTTGACATTTTTGCAAATGTATTGAAAAAAACTACAGAAATGCCTTATTTACATAAGTATTCAGACCCTTTGCTATGAGACTCAAAATTGAGCTGAGGTGCATCCTGTTTCCATTGATCATCGTTGAGATGTTTTACCTATGGTAAATTCAATTGATTGGACATGATTTGGAAAGGCACACACCTGTCTATATAAGATCCCACAGTTGACAGTGCATGTCAGAGCAAAAACCAAGCCATGAGGTTGAAGGAATTGTCCGTAGAGCTCAGAGACAGGATTGTGTCGAGGCACAGATCTGGGGAAGGGTACCAAAACATTTCTGCAGCATTGAAGGTCCCCAAGAACACAGTGGCCTCCATCATTCTTAAATGGAAGAAGTTTGGAACCACCAAGACACTTCTTAGAGCTGGCCACCCGGCCAAACTGAGCAATCAGGGGAGAAGGGCCTTGGTCAGGGAGGTCACTCTGACTGAGCTCTAGAGTTCCTCTGTGGAGATGGGAGAACCTTCTGAAGGACAACCATCTCTGCAGCACTCCACCAATTAGGCCTTTATGGTAGAGTGGCCAGACAGAAGCCACTCCTCAGTAAAAGGCACATGACAGCCCGCTGTGGGGATGTTTTCAGCAGCAGGGACTGGGAGACTAGTCAGGATCGAGGCAAAGATGAACGGAGCAAAGTACAGAGAGATCCTTGATGAAAACATGCTCCAGGGCGCTCAGGACCTCAAACTGGGGCGAAGGTTCACTTTCAACAGGACAACTACCCTAAACACACAGCCAAAACAACGCAGGAGTGGCTTCGGGACAAGTCTCTGAATGTCCTTGAGTGGCCCAGCCAGAGCCCAGACTTGACCCGATCGAACATCCCTGGAGAGACCTGAAAATAGCTTGCAGCAACACTCCCCATCCAACCTGACAGAGCTTGAGGGGATCTGCAGAGAAGAATTGGAGAAACTCCCCAAATACAGGTGTGCCAAGCTTGTAGCGTCATACCCAAGAAGACTTGAGGCTGTAATCACTGCCAAAGGTGCTTCACCTGAGTAAAGGGTCTGAATACTTATGTAAATGTTATATTTCCATTTATTTTTTATTTTTTTGGGCAACAAATTCTACAAACCTGTTTTTTCTTTGTCATTATGGGTATTGTGTGTAGACTGATGAGGGGTAAAAAATTATTTTATCAATTTTTGAATAAGGCTGTAACCTAACAAAATGTGGAAAAAGTCAAGTATTCATACCCCTTGACCTATTCCACATTTTGTTGTGTTACAGCCTGAATTCAAAATATCTCTCACCCATCTATACACAATACCCCATAATGACAAAGTGAAAACATGTTTTTAGAAATTTGTGCAAATGTATTGAAAATGAAATACAGAAATATCTAATTAACATAAGTATTTACACCCCTGAGTCAACACATGTTAGAATCACCTTGGGCGGTGATTACAGCTGTGAGTCTTTCTGGGTAAGTCTCTAAGAGTTTTGCACACCTGGATTGTACAATATTTTCACATTATTCTTTTAAAATTCTTCAAGCTCTGTCAAGTTGGTTGTTGATCATTGCTACACAGCCATTTTCAAGTCTTGCCATAGATTTTCAAGCCGATTTAAGTTAAAACTGTAACTAGGCCACTCAGGAACATTCAATGTCATCTTGGTAAGCAACTCCAGTGTACACACTGAGTGTACAAACCATTAAGAACACCTTCCTAACATTGAGTTGCAACCCCCCTTTTGCCCTCACAAGGTGTCGAAAGCATTCCACAGGGATGCTGGCCGATGTTGACTCCAATGCTTCCCACAGCTGTGTCAAGTTGGCTTGATGTCCTTTGGGTGGTGGACCATTCTTGATACACACAGGAAATTGTTGAGCTTGAAAAACCCAGCAGCGGTACAGTTCTTGACACAAACCGGTGCGCCTGGCACTTTCTACCATACCCCATTCAAAGGCACTTAAATATTTTGTCTTGCCCATTCACCCTCTGAATGGCACACATACACAATCCATGTCTCAATTGCCTCAAGGCGCAAAAATCCTTCTTTAACCTGTCTCCTCCCCTTCATCTACACTGATTAAAGTGAATTTAACAAGTGACATCAATAAGGGATCATAGCTTTCACCTGGATTCACCTGGTCAGTCTATGTCACAGATATAGCCCCTGGTTCTCCTCAGACTTGACTGCCCTTGACCAGCACAAAAACATCCTGTGGCGTACTGCATTAGCGTCGAACAGCCCCCGCGATATGCAACTTTTTTAGGAAAGTCAGTAACCAATATACACAATCAGTTAGGAAAGCAAAGGCTAGCTTTTTCAAACAGAAATTTGCATCCTGTAGCACTAACTCCAAAAAGTTTTGGGACACTGTAAAGTCCATGGAAAATAAGAGCACCTCATTTACATTACATTTACGTCATTTAGCAGACGCTCTTATCCAGAGCGACTTACAGTTAGTGAATACATTTTTTTTTTTTATACTGGCCCCCCGTGGGAATTGAACCCACAACCCTGGCATTGCAAACGCCATGCTCTATCAACTGAGCTACATCCCTGCCGGCCATTCCTTCCCCTACCCTGGACGACGCTGGGCCAATTGTGCGCCGCCCATGAGTCTCCCGGTCGCGGCCGGCTGCGACAGAGCCTGGATGCCCACTGCACTGAGGCTAGGAAACACTGTCACCACCGATAAATCTACAATAATCGAGAATTTCAACAAGCATTTTGCTACGGCTGGCCATGCTTTCCACCTGGCTACCACTACCCCAGCCACCAGCTCTGCACCCTCCGCTGCAACTTGCCCATGCCCCCCCCCGCTTCTCCTTCACACAAATTCAGACAGCTGATGTTCTGAAAGAGCTGCAAAATCTGGACCCCTACAAATCAGCTGGGCTAGACAATCTGGACCCTTTCTTTCTAAAATTAGCCGCCAAAATTGTCGCAACGCCTATTACTAGCCTGTTCAACCTCTCTTTCGTAACGTCTGAGATCCCCAGAGATTGGAAAGCTGCCGCGGTCATCCCCCTCTTCAAAGGGGGTGACACTCTAGATCCAAACTGTTACAGACCTATATCCATCTTGCCCTGCCTTTCGAAAGTATTTGAATGCCAAGTTAACAAACAGATCACCGACCATTTCGAATCCCACCGTACCTTCTCCGCTATGCAATCCGGTTTCCGAGATGGTCATGGGTGCACCTCAGCCACGCTCAAGGTCCTAAACGATATTATAACCGCGATCGATAAAAGACAGTACTGCGCAGCCGTCTTCATCGACCTGGCCAAGGCTTTCGACTCTGTCAACCACCGCATTCTTATTGGCAGACTAAATAGCCTTGGTTTCTCTAATCACTGCCTCGCCTGGTTCACCAACTACTTCTCAGATAGAGTTCAATGTGTCAAATCGGAGGGCCTGTTGTCTGGACCTCTGGCCGTCTCTATGGGGGTACCACAGGGTTCAATTCTCGGGCCGACTCTATTCTCTGTGTATATCAATGATGTCGCTCTTGCTGCTGGTGACGCTCGGATCCACCTCTATGTGGACGACACCATTTTGTATACATCTGGCCCTTCATTGGACACTGTGTTAACAAACCTCCAAACGAGCTTCAACGCCATACAACACTCCTTCCGTAGCCTCCAACTGCTCTTAAACACTAGTAAAACTAAATGCATGCTCTTCAACCGAACGCTGCTTGCACCCGCCCGCCCGACTAGAATCACTACTCTCGGCGGGTCTGACCTAGAGTATGTGGACAACTACAAATACCTAGGTGTCTGGTTAGACTGTAAACTCTCCTTCCAGACTCACATTAAGCATCTCCAATCAAAAGTTAGATCTAGAATCGGCTTCCTATTTCGCAACAAAGCCTCCTTCACTCATGCTGCCAAACATGCCCTCGTAAAACTGACTATCCTACCAATCCTTGACTTTGGCGATGTAATTTACAAAATAGCCTCCAACCCTCTACTCAGCAAATTGGATGTAGTCTATCACAGTGCCATCCGTTTTGTCACCAAAGCCCCATATACTACCCACCATTGTGACCTGTACGCTCTTGTTGGCTGGCCCTCACTACATATTCGTCGCCAAACCCACTGGCTCCAGGTCATCTATAAATCACTGCTAGGCAAATCCCTGTCTTATCTTAGCTCACTGGTCACCATAGCAACACCCACCCGCAGTCTGTGCTCCAGCAGTTATATCTTGCTGGTCATCCCCAAAGCCAACACCTCCTTTGGCCGCCATTCCTTCCAGTTCTCTGCTGCCAATGACTGGAACTAACTGCAAAAATCTCTGAAGCTGGAGACTCTTATCTCCCTCACTAACTTTAAGCGTCAGTTGTCAGAGCAGTTTACCGATCACTGCACCTGTACACAGCCATTCTGAAATTAGCCCACCCAACTACCTCATCCCCATATTGTTATTTATTTTGCTAATTTCCACCCCAGTATCTCTATTTGCACATCATCTTTTGCACATCTATCATTCCAGTGTTAATACGAAATTGTAACTATTTTGCACTATGGCATATTTATTGCCTTACCTCCATAACTTACTACATTCGCACACACTGTATATATATTTTCTGTTGTATTTTTGACTTTATGTTTTGTTTACCCCATATATAACTCTGTGTTGTTGTTTTTATCGCACTGCTTTGCTTTATCTTGGCCAGGTCGCAGTTGTAAATGAGAACTTGTTCTCAACTGGCTTACCTGGTTAAATAAAGGTGAAATAATAAATAAATACAAATAAAAAAGAGCAGGTGTTCTTAATGTTGTGTACACTCAGTGTATTTGGCCTTGTGTTTTAGGTTATTGTCCTGCTGAAAGGTTAATTTGTCTCCCAGTGTCTTTTGGAAAGCAGACTGAACCAGTTTTCCTCTAGGATTTTTGCTATGCTTAGCTCTATTCCGTTTCTTTTTATCCTACAAAGCTCCCTAGTCTTTGCCGATGACGAGCATACCCATAACATGATGCAGCCACCACCATGCTTGAAAATATAAAGAGTGGTACTCAGTGATGTGTTGTGTTGGATTTGCCCCAAACATAAGGCTTTGCATTCAGGATGTAAAGTTAATTTCTTAGCCAATTTTTTGGGGAGTTTTACTTTAGTGCCTTGTTGCAAACAAGATGCATGTTTTGGAATATTTGTATTCTGTACAGGCTTCCTTCTTTTCACTCTGTCATTTAGGTTAGTATTAAGGAGTAACTAAAATGTTGTTGATCCATCCTCAGTTTTCTCCTATCACAGCCATTAAACACTAACTGTTTTAAAGTCACCATTGGCCTCATGGTGAAATCCCTGAGTGGTTAGGAAGGACGACTGTATCTTTGTAGTGTCTGGGTGTATTGATACACCATCCAAAGTGTAATTCATAAATTCACCATGCTCAAAGGGATATTCAATGTCTGCGTTTTAAATTTTTTACCCATCTACCAATGGGTACCCCTCATTGCATTGGAAAACTTCCCTGGTCTTTGTAGTTGAGTCTGTGTTTGAAATTCACTGCTCGACTGAAGGACCTTACAGATAATTGTATGTGTGGGGTACAGATATGAGGTAGTCATAAAAATATAATGTTAAACACTATTACTGCACACAGAGTGAGTCCATGCAACTTATTATGTGACTTGTTAAGCACATTTTTACTCCTGAATTTATTTAGACTTGTCATAACAAAGGGATTGAATACTTATTGGCTCAAGACATTTCAGCTTTTCATTTTTCCAAAAACATAATTCCACTTTGACATTATGGGGTATTGTGTGTAGGCCAGTGACACAAAATCTCAATTTAAACCATTTTAAATTCAGGCTGTAACACAACAAAATGTGGAAAAAGTCAAAGGCTGGGAATACTTTCTGAAGGCACTGTATTGCCGTGGGGCAGAGAGAAAAATATGCAGTTTTATAGATAATCTCATAATATTCTACACATTTTGCAATGAGGCTGAGAGAATTTTGTATTTTTAAAGCAGATTTCCTGCTGAGAGAAAATGTGCAGTTTTACAGCTAATTTCCTGTCATTCTAAAAATGTTTTGCCATGGTTTATGACGTGTTCAAAAACTAAAGTGTGAGTGTGTGTGTGTGGACGTGTATTCTAGGGGCCCTGGTGGGGGTAGACCTTGGCCAAATCCTCCAAACGCCAACTCGGTGAGTAAAGAAAAACAGTATAACACAACCACCAAGACAGATACCTAAATACACCATTATTACAATAAAACAATAAATGTCCATACATTTCTCGCAGAGAGGGTTTGAATAAAGAAAAATTTTCTTCTCTCTCTCCCACCCCCTCTCTGTCTATAGATCCCCTACTCCTCTGCGTCTCCAGGGAGTTATGTGGTATGTGACTGGAAGTTGGTTGTCTGTATTTGCCTGTTAGTTACAGGGCAGTATAGGGAGTATTGTGTTTATAGCTATTAAGAGCATTGTATTGTTGGTGTGTTGTAGCTGTGATGTATCAGAGGCATTCATCTCCCCATTATCAACTCTCATTTTAGGGTCCGCCAGGAGGAGGGGGGCCACCTGGTACTCCAATAATGCCCAGCCCAGCAGGTAGTGTGTGTGTTTGTGTGTGTGTTTGAGTCTTGTTAGTTGCTGACCGGGAGGGGAAACGCAATTGACGTCACGTTGATATCTACGATTTAGACAGAGCTAAGTCATATTTACTCACCTAAGGCATCATTGGATCTTCTTGTATTTGAATCTTTGCACTGCGTAGGTCTATGGTATCTGGCGTCCCTAGGCCTTGACCTGAGTGTGGCACAATGGATGTGTGTGTGGGGTTACAAGGACAGGGATACATTCACAATGTTACAAACTGACTTAAGCCATTTGGTCCGTGAAACTATTTAGCTGTTTATATCTGGCCTAATGTGTAACGTAATGCTTTACCTGAAGTCAGTTGCCAATTTGGCCAGTAGTATGTTAAAGTTTCTACATTTTAGTCATTTAGCAGACGCTCTTATCCATGCGTGTGTGTGTATGCGTGTGTGTATGCGTGTGTGTGAGTGTATACATATGTACAGTAAACTGTATGTAATGGTTCTTATGTTTTTTGAGCGGTTATTATTGCACCTATGGGTCTGCTTCCCATTGTTTCCTGTCAGACTCAACTAACTCTGGTGACAACATGTACACCCTGATCAACACAGTCCCTCCTGGTGGAAACAGACCAAATGTAAGACAACTCATTCATTATTATCTCTGTGTGTGTGCGTGTGCGCGGCATGCGTGTTTCTGTGTGTGTATTCAACTGTGTTTAACTGTGTGCTTGTGTTTGGTGCTAAGTTCCCAATGGGTCCAGGTGCAGACGGTCCAATGGGAGGGATGGCAGGAATGGAGCCACATCACATGAACGGGTCGCTAGGTAACACTTACAAACATACACACGCACATACGCTTTGAGCTTGTTCTTAACTCACTATACTAGTCTTGTGAAGAGCAAGTTTATGTGTTTGCTGGACTGTATAGTAATGTCCTTCTAATTTTTGTCACCTTCTGTCTCTCAAACAACCAGGGTCTGGAGACATGGACAGCCTCCCTAAGGTAAGAGAAGAGTCCAACTCAACCCAAACCATCAGTCAC
Source organism: Coregonus lavaretus (assembly GCF_964263955.1). Lineage (NCBI taxonomy): Eukaryota > Metazoa > Chordata > Actinopteri > Salmoniformes > Salmonidae > Coregonus > Coregonus lavaretus. The sequence continues at coordinate 27,946,022 of NC_140004.1, read as the reverse complement.
CAGCAAATCAGTCATATCTGTCAATCAATTTTCAGACAGAATTAAGTGTTTCACAACACGTTGTAGTGATTAGCCTGTATTTGTATGTGGTTGAAATATTGGTACTACCGTTAATTGTTCATCTGCCCTATATAGTATGGTATGGTATGGTATGTATAGATATTTGATACATGATATTTCTGTGTTTTGTGGTTGGTCCTGATCAGAACTCTCCTGGTAACCTGAGTCTGAGTAACCAGCCGGGGACCCCCAGAGAGGATGGAGAGATGGGTGGCAACTTCCTCAACCCCTTTCAGAACGAGAGCGTGAGTTCATACCCACACCCTCACTCAAATGGCTGCTCACTGACACATGTTATTGGTAGAATATCTGTATGATGAAGACTGTTTTGTATAACTCTGACTGATTAACTGTAAGAGGTTATTCAAAGTGCCAGCGACAAATTAAATTAGGCCTATAGGTACATTTTCTAGCAGTAGGCCTAAAGATTATAATTTTTTACCAACTTTCACTAAAGCCTACAAATTATATACTGTTAGTGTATAGTGTTGATAATACATAAAAATAATGGCCTAAACACTGAAGTTCTCCAATACATACCAACACAATGTTTCACCAACCACCTCAGGTATGTGTAGGGGCATTTCAGTGTGTGTGCCCTATTTGTTCACATTGGTGGTGGGCACCAATATCAATAATTCGGTATGATATCGATATCCTTTGATATCGATATGAGCAAGGCATCTTGTGATATCGGTTTATCCTTGCTGTTAACCTACACTATTATGTAAAAGATCATACATACTACTCCTGCAGGCACAAAACCCTCTCATTGGCTCTCAACTTACCATATTTAACTGCCTGCTAATGGGCCATCAACAGGATCTCCCATTGTATTTAAACTGGTTGGGTAGGTTAGGCCCCAAGAACATTCACACCTGGTCCAATGGGCAATCATCAAGCAGTTGTCTGAACTTTACAAACCGTGGAAGTGAAGTGAAGTCGATACATTATTTGTGTTTTGCTTCATAGGAGTATGGATGTGCGTTTGGCAGCAGTTAGCCTGGCGGTTAGTGCGTTGGAACAGTAACCGAAAGGTTGCTAGTTCGAATCTCAGAGCCAACAAGGTGAAAAATCTCTCGATGTGCCCTTCAGCAAGGCACTTAACCCTAAATGGACCCCAATCTCTGAGGGTGTCTCAGGGAGAGTTGGGATATGCAAATAACACATTTCCAATTCACAAATGCGTATTAATACACACTTGTACATGTGTGAAATATGACAAATATAAGAACACACCAAATTATTATGTATTGATCATATTTCCATGTCTCTCTCTCTGTTTCTCTCTGCAGTATTCTCCAAACATGACCATGAGTGTGTGAAGGCTCCACCAGCTGGTCAGTTAGTGGTGTGGATTGGTGGAAAACACAGAGACAGGATGTGATGTCATCTAAGCTCAGTGGCTCTTCCTCTCTGTGATATCCCTACCAGGACAGTGGACACTGGCCTCTCTCTATCTGTGTTTGGTCTCTTCTTTTCTTCTGTGTCCTCTCCATTTTACATTTGTGACCGTCTGCTTCGTTCATCAACACCTACCATCAGAGACTGTATAAAGGAACCTAAATAAAACATCTCTGAATATTTATAAATGTATGTCACTGCACACTCTCAGTTGTGCTAAGTCTGCTAACACAGACATATGTACCATGATCCACCATCTTGTGGAAAAGAAACTGAAAACCCTCAAGTGTAAAGAAATCCGAGAGGATAGCTTTCTGGCCTGTCTCCCCACATGCAGTCGTTATATGTTTTGAGATTTGATGGACATTATGGCAACCACCGTCTATAATTTGGATTAATTATATTGAGATGGCATTGGATACACAACAACCTGAGATAAAGCCTATGTGGAACTGGGCAACAGCTTCAGTGATTTGAGATTTTGGTCCCACAGTGAACATTCACCAAGAGCTCTTATTTTAATTTCACCTCCATACACTTGGATTTGATGTGCTATGTTGACTGCACAGAGAGAGGGAGATAAAATAGTGAATTAGATATGAGACATAAATGCAGATATCATTCTTATATCTATGTCTTGACCACGAGCATCAACACCTACAAAACAAATAGAGATTCACCAATCTAACGATTACACATCTGACATAGAGAGAAGAGAGAATTAAAGTGGTTGGTTTTCTGCCTTGTCAAAATGATGCAATGTCTGTTATGATTATTCAATTAATGCAAAACTGTAGATTTTTTTGGAACACCTGCCTTGAGGAGATAGGGACATGGATAAAGCAAAACTTCCTTCAACTGAACAGAAGCAAAACCGAGGCCCTACTTGTTGGCACCCCCCACCAGGTCCTTCACTCACCAATAACACACCTCACCACTGCAGGACAGAACATCCCTCTCTCCCCCTCAGTTTCCAATCTGGGTGTAAAGCTTGATTCCTCCCAGACCTTTGACAGCCAGATCAAACAATTGTGTAAAGCCAAGCATCATTCTATCACCTCAATAACATTGTCAAACTGCGTCCTACCCTCACTCAGTCTGACGCAGAAAAGCTTGTCCATGCCATTATCTCCTCAAGGCTGGACTACTGCAACACACTCTTCATCAGGATCCCTGGCAGCGCTGCCAGGATCCTGATGAGAGTGCGGAAACACCATCACCCCATCCTGGCATCTCTGCACTGGCTCCCCATCTCATTCCGGATTGAATTCAAAACCCTCCTGCTTATTTCAAAGAACTGTTCTCCCTCCATAACCCCACCCGCACCATCAGGTCAAGCGATAGCCTGCTCCTCCACGCCCCCAGGACCAAGCTCCGTTCCTTGGGGGATCAGGCTTTCAGCTTGACCACCCCCCAGACTCTGGAATGCCTCCATGACCACCTGAAGGCACCACAGACTCTGGGCTCCTTTAAAACGGGCCTAAAGACCTTTCACTTTAGGAAGGCTTTCTGTTGATAGCTGTGCTCCTTGGTGTCCTTGTCCCTTGTAGTGTTAGCTGTGTTCTTTGTGTCAGTTGCCCTGTCTAGTTGTGTCCATTTGGTTTTATATTTTTTATTTTATGCACTTTTAGATTACTCTGTATAATGAAAAGCGCTTTACAAATATAAACAATTATTTAGATTGAATGAAAAAGGAAGACAGAAACTGCAGCAATGGTTGACAATGGTTGGAGAGGGTTTTGTGTGAAGGTCCAATGCAGTCGTTTTTATCTCAATATCAAATCATTTCTGGGTAACAATTAAGTACCTTACTTTGATTGTTTTCAAATTAAAATCAATTTAAAATCTAGTTTTTGACTGCATTGGGCCTTTAAAAACATGCAGTTAAATCATTCTCTTAATTTATTATTGTCATCCGGACAAACTGTGATCTTAATGTATTTTGGAGAGTTTGTGTGGAGGTGAAATACAGTAGGTGTATTTTGTATTGTTTTAAACCTAATCATTAGTCCATGTTAGATTATTATGATATTATTTAGAAGTGGATTTACTACTCCCTCCCATACGTCTACCTGTAAAGCTCACAAATCTATCTCCTCTACGTTTTATGTATTTTATCTTACAAATGGACAGAAAGAGAGAAAGAAAGAGAGAGGGGATGATGAACTAGAGGACACCAGTACAGAGGCTTTTGTTTTCATGTTAGTTCGAAGTCACAAATGTAAATACTGAAAGATACATTTGTAAATTTGAACTTTCCAAAAATGTTATTCCAAATGTTTGGTTATGTTTGTTTCCATTTTTGATGTGTTCATTTTCTTTCTTCTTTTTTCTTTTACCTTGTGTTATGTTTTGTAAATACATAGAAATATAAGTACTACATGGGTTTTGAATATGCTGGTATAAAGCTTATCTTCTCTCATTCAAAATGTTGATTCCTTGTCTGTATGTGTTTGTGTAGGCTATGCCCACTGGGGACACCACATCATTTCAACGTGGAAATGTGGGTAATATTTGGTTGACCCACTCCAGAAGTTTGTTGAATTCCCAATGTGCTATCACTATGCTCTTAATCATCTAAAACACAACCAAATTACAATGGAAAAACAATGTCAGATTTGTGGTTTAGTTGTCATCTAAATGTGTTATTACTGCGCTTTCAAGCATTTAAAAGCACAACAAAGTTCAAATGGGAATACTACACTGAACAAAAATATAAATGCAACATGTAAAGTTTTAGTCCCATTTTTCATGAGCTGAAATAAAAGATCCCAGAGATTTTCCATATGCACAAAAAGCTTATTTCTCTCAAATGTTGTGCACAAATTTGTTCACATCCCTGTTAGTTAGCATTTCTCCTTTGCCAAGATAATCCGTCCATCTGACAGGTGTGGCATATCAAGAAGCTGATTAAACAGCATGATCATTACACAGGTGCACCTTGTGCGGGGGACAATAAAAGGCCACTAAAATGTGCAGTTTTGTCACACAACACAATGCCACAGATGTCTCAAGTTTTGAGGGAGTGGGCAATTGGCATGCTGACTGCAGGAATGTCCACCAGAGCGGTTGCCAGATAATTGAATGTTAATTTCTCTACCATTAGCCTCCTCCAACGTTGTTTTAGAGAATTTGGCAGTACGTCCAACCGGCCTCACAACCGCAGACCACATGTATGGCGTCGTGTGGGCGAGCGGTTTGCTGATGTCAGCGTTGTGAACAGAGTGCCCCATGGTGGCGGGGTTATGGTATGGGCAGGCATAAACTATGGACAACGAACACAATTGCATTTTATTGATGGCAATTTGAATGCAAAGAGATACCGTGACGAGATCGTGAGGCCTATTGTCGTGCCATTAATCCGCTGCCATAACCTCATGTTTCAGCATGATAATGCACAGCCCCATGTCGCAAGGATCTGTACACAATTCCTGGAAGCTGAAAATGTCCCAGTTCTTCCATGGCCTTCATACTCACCAGACGTCACCCATTGAGCATGTTTGGGATGCTCTGGATTGAAGTGTACAACAGCGTGTTCCAGTTCCCGCCAATATCCAGCAACTTCACACAACAATTGAAGAGGAGTGGGACAACATTCCACAGGCCACAATCAACAGCCTGATCAACTCTATGCGAAGGATATGTCGTTCTGCATAAGACAAATGGTGGTCACACCAGATACTGACTGGTTTTCTGATCCACGCCCTGAACTTTTTTAAAGGTACAGTATCTGTGACCAACAGATGCATATCTGTATTCCCAGTCATGTGAAATCCATAGATTAGGGCCTAATGAATGTATTTAAATTTACTGATTTCCTTATATGAACTGTAACTCAGTAAAATCTTTGAAATTGTTGCATGTTGCGTTTATATTTTTGTTCAGTGTATGTCAGATATTTTGTATTTATACAGCAACTTAATGTGTTTCACTGTGCTTCATCTAATAGCACAACCAAAGACATGGATTGCAGTTAAGATTATATTAAAAGTACATAGTGCAAGTGATCAATGCTGTTCAAGATTCTGCGCAGATTATTTTAGCAATTGTGAAGATCTACACAGACCTGCGACCTTTGCATGCTATCTTGAACATGCAAAATGTGGCCATGGATGTGTTACTCATTTTAAGATTGAATAAATACTGTTACATTAGTTTGTAAAATAGCCTTAACTTTAGGCTATTTACTGTATTACAAAATTATTATTGAATTGTGTTTGGTTGACAACGCAGACAAATATTACAATTTAAAGGATATCTAATGCTTGGATAGTTTCATTTGAGCCACTGGCTTAATCCTATTCTTTAACTTTTATTTTTGGTTTAGTTGGAGACGTGAATCCATGGATGAGTAACAATCCAACATGTACGTACAGTGCCTTCAGAAAGTATTCATACCCCTTGACTTATTCCACATTTTGTTGTGTTACAGCCTGAATTCAAAATGGATTAAATATATGTTTTTCCTCACCCATAATAACAAAGTGAAAACATGTTTTAGAAATGTTAGCAAATTTATTGCAAATGAAATTCCATAAGTATTCACACCCCTGAGTCAATACATGTTAGAATCACCTTTGGCAGCGATTACAGCTGTGAGTCTTTCTGGGGTAAGCACACCTGGATTGTACAATATTTGCACATTATTATTTTAAAAATTCTTCAAGCTTTGTCAAGTTGGTTGTTGATCATTGCTAGCCAGACATGATCAAGTCTTCCCATACATTTTCAAGACGATTTAAGTCAAAACTTTAAGTAGGCCACTCAGCAACATTCAACGTCGTCTTGGTAAACAACTCCAGTGTATATTTGGCCTTGTGTTTTAGGTTATTGTCCTGGTGCATTTGTCTCCCAGTGTCTGTTGGAAAAGCAGACTGAACCAGCTTTTCCTCTAAGATTTTTCCTGTGCTTAGCTCTATTCCGTTTCTTTTTATCCCAAAAAGAAAACTCCCTAGTCCTTGCCAATGACAAGCACACCCATAACATGATGCAGCCACCACCATGCTTGAAGATATGGAGAGTGGTACTCAGTTATGTGTTGTGTTGGATTTGCCCCAAACATAACACTTTGTTTTCAGGACATAAAGTTAATTTCTTCGCCATTTTACTTTAGTTCCTTATTGCAAACAGGATGCATGTTTTGGAATATTTTCATTGTGTACAGGCTTCCTTCTTTTCACTCTGTCGTTTAGGTTAATATTGTGGAGTAACTACAATGTTGTTGATCCTTTCTCAGTTTTCTCCTATCACAGTCATTAAACTCTGTAACTATTTTAAAGTCACCATTGGCCTGAGCGGTTTTCTTCCTCTCCGGCAACTGAGTTAGGAAGGACGCCTGTATCTTTGTAATGACTGGGTGTATTGATACACCATCCAAAGTGCAATTAATAACTTCTGCATGCTCAAAGGGATATTCAATGTCTGCATTTTTTATTTTGACCCATCTACCAATATGTGCCCTCTTTTGCGGGGCATTGGAAAACCTCCCTGGTCTTTTTAGTTGAGTCTGTGTTTGAAATTCACTGCTCGACTGAAGGACCTTACAGATAATTGTATGTGTAGGGTACAGAGATGAGGTAGTCATTAAAAAATCATATTAAACACTATTATTGCACACAGAGTGAGTCCATGCACCTTATTATGTGACGTGTTAAGCACATTTTTACTACTGAAATTATTTTGGCTTTTCATTTTTTATTAATTTGGAAAAATGTCTTTAAACATAATTCCAATTCGACATTAATAGGGGATTTTGTGTAGGCCAGTGACACAAAATCTCAATTTAATCAATTTTAAATTCAGGCTGTAACACCACAAAATGTGGAAAAAGTCAAGGGAGGTGAATACTTTCTGAAGGCACTGTAATTTGTTAACTTGTCGACAAGTTAATAGGCTTTTTCAAATAAAATAAAATTGTATTGGTCGCATACACATATTTAGCTGATGTTATTGCGGGTGTAGCGAAATACTTGTGTTCCTAGCTCCAACAGTGCAGTAATATCTAACAATACACACAAATCTTAAAGTAAAAAAAAATATATAGATATATATTAGGACGAGCAATGTCGGAGATACCCCATTCAAATGAGTGGATTAGGCTATTTCAGCCACATAATCTGGGTCATCTTTTATTAAAATCTATTTAAATTGCTACCTGTTTCAGTCTCCATGTAGCCTCACCCTGAATTAATGTATTGGTTCCTAGGAGTCAGCACATTGTTACATCTGTGTGCCAAATGAGACAAAAGGCCACAATAAAACACTCCAAAGAAAAGCTATTTTTTTTGGGACCAAGGCAGTTGGTTGCCAGGTAACCCATGAGAAAGTGTAGGCCTCATGTGCAAAGAAATCCATGTGCACATACACCAAACCAATGGCTTCCTCCCTCTTCATCCTGCAATGTTTTTTTTTTTTACAGTAGTTCTATTCCAATCCAGACACACTCTCCACCCTATTGATAATTTGATTAATTATTTAGCTCATTGTTACTTGTTATAACAAAAGTTACCTCACCAGACTGTGGTCGTCATCATTTACCTGGTATCCAGGCTGTTTGTTTGAATTCATTCAAGGGCAGTATTCCCATACAGAAGTTTCTATTTAGAGTGTTCTGGTCCCTAGCTAATAGATGGTGTCCACTCAGTCAGGGAGGGGACAACCATTCAGTGTTATATAAGAATAGCCTGGATATGAATGCTGATTTAGGCCTTGACTTATCCATTCAAGCATTGAAAACCTCCCCTCCTCTTCCTCCTCCACATGGCCCCTTATGCAACAATGTTTTGTCTAAGCCTCTGTGAAGCATATGCCCCAGCAGTAGAGGTGTTCTGCTCTGGCTGTACTATCGTCTCAAGTGTCTCTGCTCCATCTCTCTCTCACTATGTCTGTCCAGCTGGTTGTAGCTCTCCTGGCTCTAGGTTTTCTGAGTGCTGCATCTGCACCGGTCTGTAAAGAACTGGTCAAACCCCTGGTTCTGGAGGACCATACTGAGGTAAGTTGTGATCATAGTACTAAACATGATCTGTTGGACTTAATGACTATGTCGCAGATGACACTACTCCCTCTCCAGAAAACCTACTTTGGCCAGAGCCAAAGACTCTGGGGAATAAGGTGTCATTTTGAGACATGGCCATTTATTTTACAAGTAAGAGCTATTTGTGGCAAATCAATGAAAGCATGTGATTATTTATTTTGGGACAGTGACAGATGCTGTGCAGTATACATACAGATTTAGGATCTTAATTTGACCAGTATTGTCATGGAAAAATAATCCTGCAGCAACAGGATTTGAACATTTAGTCCATAATGTTGTTTGATCAGTGGTTAGGCTATTAGCTGGACAAAAGTAGGCTACATGAAAAGTGCAATAACTGTGTGTTAGTGTGGGTTTTCAGTTAATTTATGTAAATCATGAAGCTCATTTGCATTTCCTGCAGCGTAGGAAGATTCTCAGCAACAAAAGGTGCTATCTAGAACCTTAAAGGGTTCTTCAGCTGTCCCCTTAGGAGAACCCTTTGAAGAACCCTTTTTGGTTCCAGGTAGAAAGAACCCTTTTGAGTTCCATGTAGAACCCTTTTCATAGAGGGTTCTACAAAGAACCCAAAAGGGTTCTACCTGTAACCAAAAAGGGTTCTCCTATGGGGACAGCCGAACAACCTCTTTGGAACCCTTTTTTCTAAGAGTGTACCTATCGGTTTTTTTCAACTTCAAATGGTCCAAGTTGGGTTAAGGATACTGCAATGAAGATGGTTTGAAACTCATGGATTTTTCCTTGTCTGTGACTGGTAGATCTATGGCAAATGGGTGTATGTGATGGGGTCTGCGGATCATTCAGTCTTCCAAAACGCTTTGGGGACTCTGAAAAGCTCCTGGATAGACCTGTCGGCTACATCTGACCATCAAGTAGTCACATTACGTTGGGGAGACCGCATGTAAGTCTGGTTAGGTTGTGGATATGAATATGGACTGTAACAAATGTCATTGTAGTTAGGAATGGGCTTTAAAAAATATTAAGAAAGTATCTGCAATGGTAGACATTTCATTTCACCTTTCTCGGAAAGCAAAGAGAATGTCTCAGGTTGGCACCTTGTATATGCTAACAAGTTTTCCTAAATATCAAATCAGTGATGGCAAATGCGTCGTGGGTGCAACAAATGCTACCATCTCCGGCACAACCTCCACAGTTCACAGTAAGTGACCTGTGCTCTACTAGTCTGCTTGCCAGATCTGTCTGTGCTTTAGCCAACACCCTTCTCTGGCGGCTATGCCAAATAGGACATCAACAAAGGCGCGAGTTGGCTAAAGTAGAAACAGACACAGATTTGGCAACCGGGCTAGCGCTCTACATCTTAATGATGAAATAATTTAGCTGCTCAATAAGAGGGGCTTTATCCACTTGCCTATTTATTGTGTATATTGTACTGTACCCAGTGCCTTATCATTATACCATGTTGTCTTCACTGTATGTCATGATGATAAGCCTGTAAAGATTCAAAGAAAATGTCCTGTTACACTTAATTTTACAGTTAGATATTTTTCAGGTACTTGGAAATGACATGGTAAAAATTTTGCAACATTATAATGACCTAATAATTATATTTTAGTTTATTTGGTAGTCACTGAAACCAAAAAGTAACCTGCCATTTGGTATAAGGTAATTACCAAATGTGTTGAATTCTTGGAAGAATCAGCTGAAACATGCCTAAAAAAGTGTTACCAAATGTCCTAATCATAATGGATAATAAGGCCTTTATTTTATTTTGTGGATCCAGTTCATTCGTCTGAACACAAAGGTCAGTACCTGGAGACCTGCCCTGACTGCCTGCAATGGTCAGACACCTCTCGTAGTGGAGACATCACTGGCAGATACCTGCTCCTGTTTAGTAAGTCCAATCAATCAATCAATCAATCAATCAATCCACTCCCAAACTAGCCTGGACCCATCTGGATGTGCTTTAACCAACTCCTAACTGCTGTGTTGGTTCAGTGTCATGACCAAAATGTATGGCCTGACAATGATTATCAGAGTTGGTTTAAGCACATACAGATCTGGTACGAAGGTAGCCCCAAGCGAGCGCCACTCATTGATGTTGACAAATAGTAGCAGTGTAGGCAGGCTATACTCCAGGCAGAGCATTGTGAAAGTTGATCCTACATCGATAAGGTGCTGAAACAGTATCTTTCTGTCAAAGGGGTCACTATTTCAGTAACCAGCGAGTTCAATGCAATGTTTTGAAATACTTAATGGAAGATGAGCCTTTTGTTGTCTGTTACCAGCCCTAAAAGATTTCACAAGCAACATACTGTTTGGACAGCTCACCAGCCTCCCTCCCCTTCTCTCTCGTTCTCTCTCTCGCTCTCTTTCAGCAAGGTCAGGGAAAATGGATCTCACATACCTGGACACCTATAAGAAACAGGCAGAGTGCCTGAACTTCCCAGAGACACATCACACCTATGATGGAGAAACAGGTCAGCCATTGTCTTTGCTCCTCATCTGTTTATATTTTATAAATGCTGAAAAATCTATTAAAGGTTAAGCTTGTCCAAATTGTCACTTGTGTGTTTGAGGGGAAGGAGGGGTTAAATCATATGAGCAGTCACAAGTACCTCTCTAACTATCTTGAGCAGACAGAGGAACAAACGATGGCCATTCCATGGTCAGGGTCTAGTTCCATAGCAATATACAGGCTCAACTTGTTTTCGGCACCTTTAAAATCTAAATTGCAATTAATGCAAAGACCAATGGCCATTATCACAGACCCACCATGGACGGACTACTGTCTGTGTCATAACCATGCAAAACCACAAGGGGGAGACATCACAAGCATAATAAAAATGCTATGTCCTTTTTGTAGTCTACATATAAAGCAGCCTCGTTTTCCTGTGGTAAAGAGACATAGCTGGGAGCAAGTATGGCCTGAATTATAGAGGATATGCAATTGAGTCAGGAAATGGCAATGACATAAACTTCCTCTGTGACACTGAGGGGTGGTAGGCATGCAACACAAAATCTCTCTGTATCTAATCTTTACATCCAATACACCCTCTGTATTTCAGAGCTGTGCCCTGATGACAAGGAGAAGGTGGTGGAAAAGGATACAATGGAGGAGAAGCCAACTACAGTGGAGAAGACTACAGTGGAGGAGGCGACTATGGAGGAGAATCCGACTACAGAGAAGACTACAGAGGAAGAGAAGACTATGGTGGAGGAGACTATGGAGGAGAATCTGACTACAGAGAAAGAGAAGATTACAGATTGAGCAAGAGAACCAGATCCTCACCGTTTTGCCCAACAAAAACATCCCTTTAGTGGAACTTTGATCCCAGAACTATCTAACCAAATACGACACATACTTTCATTCACTTTAAATCATGTCTTACATACACATGATGATATTACCATATAATGTAAAAAAATGCTAACGTTTTACCTTGAATTGTTTTCATGTCTTTTTACTGTTTATTTGATAAACACAGTGATAACAGTTCAAATATAACTGTTCAAACAGACATTTAAATAAAGACATTCAAACTAATTTTGTAACTTTTCCCATTGAAGTAATAAGATCTGAATAAAATGTAACATGGTTATACAATGTAAATCTTCCTGAACACGTCTAGGTTAGTGAGGAGTTAAGAAATCAGACAACCGCCAACTACTTTCATACTTAACTTGAAACGTGTAGAGACATAGCCACTGTAAACTATTCATGTTAATACTGCGGTTTTGAGACAATGCATGGACTATTTCTAAAACGTTTTTATAGTAATATACAGGTAACTGCCAAAATAAAGGAAACACCAACATTAAGCGTCTTAATAGGGCGTTGGGCCACCACGATCCAGAACAGCTTCAATGCACCTTGGCATAGATTCTACGAGTGCCTGGAACTCTATTGGAGTGATGCGACACCATTCTTCCATGAGAAATTCCATAATTTGGTGTTTTGTTGATGGTGGTGGAAAACGCTGTCTCAGGCACCACTCCAGAATCTCCCATAAGTGTTCAATTGGGTTGAGATCTGGTGACTGAGACCATAATAGCATATGGTTTACATCATTTTCATGCACATCACACCATTCAGTGACCACTCGTGCCTTGTGGATGAGGGCATTGTCATCCTATGGGGGCATAGCCATGGTAGCCAAAATAATGGCCTGCCCAGCATTTTTATACATGACGCTAAGCATGATGGGATTTAATTGCTTACTTAACTCCGCAACCACACCTGTGTGGAAGCACCTGCTTTCAATATACTTTATATCCCTCATTTACTCAAGTGTTTCCATTATTTTGGCAGTTACCTGTACATTGTCATACAGTGCATTTGGAAAGTATTCAGACCCCTTGACTTTTTCCACATTTTGTTACGTTACAGCCTTATTCTAATAATCCTCATCAATCTACACACAATACCCCATAATGACAAAGCAAAAACAGTTTCAAACAGGAAATATCACATTTACATAAGTATTCTGACCCTTTACTCTGTACTTTGTTGAAGCATCTTTTGCAGCGATTACAGCCTCAAGTCTTCTTGGGTATGACGCTACAAGCTTAGCACACCTGTATTTGGGGAGTTTCTCCCATTCTTCTCTGCAGATCCTCTCAAGCTCTGTCAGGTTTGATGGGGAGCTATTTTCAGGTCTCTCCATAGACGTTAGATTGGGTTCAAGTCCGGGCTCTGGCTGGGCCACTCAAGGACATTCAGAGACTTGTCCCGAAGCCACTCCTGCTTTGCCTTGGCTGTGTGCTTAGGGTCGTTGTCCTGTTGGAAGGTGAACCTTCGCCCCAGTCTGAGGTCCTGAGCACTCTGGAGCAGGTTTTCATCAAGGATCTCTCTGTACCTTTCTCCGCTCATCTTTCCCTCGATCCTGACTAGTCTCCCAGTCCCTGCTGCTGAAAAACATCCCCACAGCATGATGCTGCCACCCCCATGCTTCACCATCGGGATGGTGTCAGGTTTCCTCCAGACGTGACGCTTGGCATTCAGGCCAAAGTGTTCAATCTTGGTTTCATCAGACCAGAGAATCTTGTTTCTCATGGTCTGAGATTCCTTTAGGTTCCTTTTGGCAAACTCCAAGCGGGCTGTCTTGTGCCTTTTACTGAGGAGTGGCTTCCGTCTGGCCACTCTAACATAAAGGCCTGATTGGTGGAGTGCTACAGAGATGGTTGTCCTTCTGGAAGGTTCGCCCATCTCCACAGAGGAACTCTGGAGCTCTGTCAGAGTGACCATCGGGTTCTTGGCCAGCTCTAGGAAGAGTTTTGGTGGTTCCAAACTTCTTCCATTTAAGAATGATGGAGGCCATTGTGTTCTTGGGGACTTTCAATGCTGCAGAAATGTTTTGGTACCTTTCCCCAGATCTGTGCCTCGACACAATCCTGTCTCGGAACTCTGCGGACAATTCCTTTAACCTCATGGCTTGGTTTTTGCTCTGACATGCACTGTCAACTGTGGGACCTCATATAGACAGATGTGTGCCTTTCCAAATCATGTCCAATCAATTGAATTTACCACAGGTGGACTCCAATGAAGTTGTAGAAACATCAAGGATGATCAATGGAAACAGGATGTAACAGGATGCACCTGAGCGCAATTTCAAGTCTCATAGCAAAGGGTCTGAATACTTATCCGTTTTTTATTTTTAACAAATGTCTCCAAAAAAATCAAAAAACCTGTTTTTGCTTTGTATTGTGGGTATTGTGTGTAGATTGATGAGGATTTTTACAAATCCATTTTAGAATAAGCTGTAACATAACAAAATGTGGAAAAAGTCAAGGGGTCTGAATACTTTGAATGCACTGCATTATTTACTAGGGTTCCAAAATTACGTGAACTTTCAATAAATTCCCTGGTTTTCTCGAAATCCCAGGTGGAGGATTCCCGGATTCCAGGATTCCTCCAACCAGGACTTCTGTAAAACCAGGGAATTTATTGAATGTTTCCAGAATTTTGCCCTAAGCATTACTCAATATACAGTATCTGCAGCAACAAAGCATTCATAGATGTGTACATATCAGTAGACTGGCTTTAAAATATGGCCCTTGATTTAACAACGCAAACTATGAAAAAACAATTAAGACAATCAAAAAAGAGAAGTGCAATAAATTCCAGCTCTGCCACTTGATGAGCTGGACACAGTAAACAGGGGCTGCATTTCAATTACGTGGCTTCCTCTCCTTGTCTCCTTCCTTTTATCTGCATTGTTCTAAAGGTACTGGACAGGTGAGCGCAAAAGCCTGGTAGGCATCCATATGTTGCCTTCAACTATATAATGTTTTAATTCAGTGCAGATGAAGGGAAGTAGATGAGGGAGGAGAGGAAGCCACCCTAGACCAGGGGTTCTTAAACTTTTTCAGCTCGACTAAAATTAGAAATTGACTGTCCTCTGGTGACCCAAATCATCCTCCAAAGACCCACATGAAGAAGAAATAGTGTGTGATTATTAGGGCTGTCAGAGTTAATCAGTTAAGTAGAGTTAACTTTTTGTAATTTTTCTGCACAAATGGTTTTTTTTCTAGAACGCAAACACATTCTAACTGTTCTGATTGGTCCCAGAAACTGATGGGTCGGGCCAGAGCTAGAACACGTGGGTAAAGCGGCGTTTAGAACATTTGTCATTGGCTTTGATACTCTGATTGGTTAGAGATGATCCAATCTCTGATGACTTTATTTTGTACAACACCCCTCATTTTGACGTCACCACAAACGACTTCAATGATGGCAGTCTGACTGAAGTATGTAGCGAACATAGAGCAGCGGAAGAATTCAGTTTGAGTTGTCAGGCAACCAAAATACATAATCTATACTGCTAAAAACAACAATTCGATGTCAAAAGAAGTTGACATTGAGGTCAAAGAAAGTGTGCTTTATCAATTTAACAGATTTTGCTTACTGTTACTTTGGACAAAATCAAGACGTCAATATTTTTGTAATGATTTTTGTATAAAATTTGTAATTTACAGCTCAATGAGATAATTCAGAATTTGCGATTTATCGCGATTAATCACTGCAAATTCTGCGATTAACTCGATGAAATGTTTTAGTTTGACAGCCCTAGTGATTATAGATGTAGATCATAACTAGCGACCTACTTCACATGCCCAGGGCCCACTTTGGGTCCTGACACATAGTTTAAGAAACCCTGCTCTAGACTATCGAGATGCAGCGCTAGAGTTTGTTCCAATTCGCAGTCCAAGGCGTCAGGCCATGAGCTTCCTGTAATGACTGCCCACAGTGCTCTGAATGCTCTCTAGCCTGCTGGTCCTGGTACTGCCTGTCTGAGAGCTGAGCTCTGCCCCTGGCCCGGCCTCTCTGCAGCCCAGTAGGGCTGCCACCTGTCTCTGGCACTGGGACGAACCAAAGTAGTAGATGAGGGGGTCCAGGCAGCAGCTGAGGCTGCCCACACACATGGAGAGCAGGTACGCCTGGTAGGAGCTGTCACTGTGTCCGTGGGCCAGCTTGAGGTAGTGCACCAGGAGGATGACGTTGGTGGGGGTGAAGCAGGCCACAAACACCACCAGCACCGTCACCGCCATCACCACCGCACGAGTCTTCCTGGAGCGGTTCTCCACGTTGGCCGCAGCCAGGGCCTGCACAATGCGGACGTAGCACACAGCGGTGAACACCAGAGGGATGAAGAAGAAGATGGAGGAGTAGATGGGGAAGAAGTAGAGGTAGTAGGCACGGAGCTTGTCTACATCCTGCACGTCATGGCAGGTGGTGATGCCCACGTCCGGGAGGTGGATGGTCTGTCTGGAGAGCAGGAGGGGGGTCACTCCTCCCAAGGCCAACAGCCACATGGCGCCACAGACCACAGAGGCCGTCTGTGGACTACGCCATGTCAGGGAGTCCATGGGGTAGACCACGGCCAGGAAGCGGTCGATGCTGATGCACATCATGAGCAGGACGGAGCAGTACATGTTGCAGTAGAAGGCTGCTGTCACCAGGCGACACATGAAGGGGCCATAAACCCAGTCGTTGCCGTGGAAATGGTAGGAGATCCTGAAGGGGAGCAGCAGGGAGAAGAGGAGATCAGCACTGGCCAGGTTCAGCATGTAGATCACCGCCGGCTTCCTCGGACGGATACGACGCACAAACATCACCACGGCAATCAGGTTGAGGGGGACGCTGATGATGAAGACCAGGGTGTAGACTGTGGGGATGAAGGCCGTTGCTAAGCGACCCTGGAGGAAGCTGCGGGCCTCCTCAGAGATTACGATCTTGGTGGAGCAGCGGGGGCCGTGATGGCCATGCTCCTGCTTCTTCACAGGCTCCTGCCCCATCCCTGAGCCACTGCCCTCCTGTACGTCCAGCCCTATGTAGTCGATGGGCTCATCAGTCACCGACAGGAAGGTCCCTGCAAATGTCCTCAGGTTGAGTCCTGAGTCTGAGACAGACAGACAACGGGAGCTGAGTAACAAATAACAGTATGTGCACTTCATTATAAAGTGCCTAATGAATGGTGAGATGAGATATACCATAACTGCATGGTGCACACCTCACTGTAAACATGTAAGGTGGCAGTGCTATAGCAAACATGCCACAGACAAGACAATTGAGTGTAAGTATAGTCTACTCTGCATGCTTTCCTAACAGGGTCTAGGTAAATTAACATACAGTACACAAAAGGTTTGTCATAATTCATTTTCACAGCTTTCTATGCGCCCGTTTTGAGGGAAGAAACGGCATTGAAAAATCCCTGGATATAGCCTACAAGTGGCAGTTCGAGTCAGAGGGTAAATATGTTGAATATAGGAACACATTTTTCTAAATTGTGCACATAGATGCGACAAAGTATGAAAGAGTTGAACATGTTGAGCTATAAGTACGTGTTCATCGCAATTGTCTTCAAATCCCATTACGTTTCAATCTTCATGAACTTCATTTTTATGGAGGTTAAAAATAAATATTCGCAGTTGGAACTGCTCTTTTCGTTAATCAAAAAAAAAATAAAGTAAAAAAAAAAAAAAAAAAAAAAACTCTACAATGCGTAACGCAAATTGGCAATTTGGCACATTTCAAAACCCAAAGTGCTTCGTAAAACTGTGTCGTGTACTGCTTAAGAGCAGAAGGGTCAATATCTCCTCATAACGTAAAACAAATAATAATTTCGATGTTTAACTGCTCTATGAAAATAAAGACAAAGAAAAAACATCTTAAGGCATTTTACTTACCATTGTATGGCACATATGCTGAAGTTTGGAGAGAAAAAAGTGCCAACGTCGCAACAATCCAATAAACCATGTCGGTAGTTCACTCTTATCCTAAATTGACTTAGCAGGCAAAAGTTTCATAAAAATTGAAGACAAAGAAAATATCTCAAAACTATTTTTGTGAGGGAAACTGCAGTAAACCTTCGAACAGTCAGCACGTAGCACCAAAAGACTCATTGGTTTTGAAAAGGCTGACTCAATCAATAGATGGGGTCGTAAAAAGCCTCGCCTACTCTCGAGTGATTAATTAATACAGACAGGAATTAAAACGTTTCTATTCAGTCACGTAAACAACCATCTTGGACCAGGGCATATTTTAAAGTCTTGGGGTGACATTTATAAAACTCCATTCTTTCATTTATCAATCAATCAACATCCCTTTAAACATCAACGTTTCATATAGGTCTTAGTGTATTCGTCTTTAAAACAAAGACCAAGCAAATAATATACATTATTTTTATTTTTTATTAAACATTTGAAATTATTTAAATGTATACTGGACGGTACATTATGTGTAAAAAGCAGTGAAACTCTAGAAATAATAAATGGTAATTAATAGCACAGCTTCCCAATGTACTGTATGTGGATTAAAAAGACACTGGTTAACCACTTCCAGACAATCCATAGCTGGACAGGAATAGTACCGTCTAAACTCCCATTCTGACTATTAGGCAGTAGTGCATTGTACACATCTTGTTGCAAACATACTTTATTTTTTTACAAGTGACAATAACAATGTTGTCTTTATAGAACTTCTACATATAAAATGTAGATTTCATTAGAATATACTTAAAAAATATATATATATTCCATGTACAATCTCCCCGTGGAAAACTGAACATAAACAAACAAAATAATGAAGCAACAGATATAACATGACAATACAAGCAACACACCCATTTCATTGTGAGCTTTTGGTATAAAGTAATCAATCAAATCAGCATCAAATATAACAAACAACCCTTTGTGTGTGTGTGTGTGTGTGTGTGTGTGTGGCTCACAAGCCCGAGGACGTGTGTGTGTGTGAGCCTGAGGATGGACATGCTATAAATTGATACCAAATCATATTCAGGTCAGACATACATAACACGTTACGGACCATTCAAACCTCCTATCCCAATGGCTCCTTTAACAAACATTGCTTTGTCAGAAGGCATACAATCCTTTCACACCCATGCCCTCCTCCCCATCTTTCCCCTCCTCTATATTTGGTTTATTTTCCATAGAACTTCTTGTTGAGGAGGAAGATGAGCAGGTTGACGTTGACTTTGGCCTTGTCAAACATCTTCATCACCGCCACTCCGTCGTACTGAAGTTGGAGCAGGTCCTAGACAGGGACACAGACAACAGACAGTCAACTATCAATGTTTTAGACAGGGACACAGAAGATGGACATTCAGACAGGTACAGAGATAGACAGTCAGACAGGGACAGAGATAGGCAGTCAGACTGGGGCAGAGATAGACAGTCAGACAGGGACAGAGATAGGCAGTCAGACAGGGACAGAGATACAGTCAGACCGGGACAGAGATAGGCAGTCAGACAGGGACAGAGATAGGCAGTCAGACAGGGACAGAGATAGGCAGTCAGACAGGGACAGAGATGGGCAGTCAGACCGGGACAGAGATGGGCAGTCAGACCGGGACAGAGATGGGCAGTCAGACCGGGACAGAGATGGGCAGTCAGACAGGGACAGAGATAGGCAGTCAGACAGGGACAGAGATAGACAGTCAGACAGGGACAGAGATAGGCAGTCAGACAGGGACAGAGATAGGCAGTCAGACAGGGACAGAGATAGGCAGTCAGACAGGGACAGAGATAGGCAGTCAGACAGGGACAGAGATACAGTCAGACAGGGACAGAGATACAGTCAGACCGGGACAGATAGACAGTCAGACCGAGATAGACAGTCAGACCGAGATAGACAGTCAGACAGGGACAGAGATAGACAGTCAGACAGGGACAGAGCTAGACAGTCAGACAGGGACAGAGACAGACAGACAGTCAGACAGGGACAGAGACAGAGACAGAGACAGTCAGACAGGGACAGAGACAGACAGACAGTCAGACCGGGACAGAGACAGACAGACAGTCAGACAGGGACAGATAGACAGTCAGACAGGGACCGATAGACAGTCAGACAGGGACCGATAGACAGTCAGACCGAGATAAACAGTCAGGATAGACAGTCAGACCGAGATAGACAGTCAGACCGGGACAGACAGTCAGACCGGGACAGACAGTCAGACCGGGACAGAGATAGACAGTCAGACCGGGACAGAGATAGACAGTCAGACCGGGACAGAGACAGACAGACAGGGACAGACAGTCAGACAGGGACAGAGACAGACAGACAGACAGACAGACAGGGACAGAGACAGACAGACAGTCAGACAGGGACAGATAGACAGTCAGACAGGGACAGAGACAGTCAGGATAGACAGTCAGACCGAGATAGACAGTCAGACGGGGACAGACACAGACAGACAGGGACAGAGAAAGACAGTCAGACAGGGACAGACAGACAGACAGTCAGACCGGGACAGACAGTCAAACCGGGACAGAGATAGACAGTCAGACCGGGACAGAGACAGACAGACCGGGACAGAGATAGACAGTCAGACCGAGATAGACAGTCAGACCGAGATAGACAGTCAGACCGAGATTGACAGTCAGACCGGGACAGAGATAGACAGTCAGACCGGGACAGAGATAGACAGTCAGACCGGGACAGAGATAGACAGTCAGACCGGGACAGAGATAGACAGTCAGACTGGGACAGAGATAGACAGTCAGACAGGGACAGAGACAGACAGACAGTCAGACAGGGACAGAGACAGACAGACAGTCAGACAGGGACAGAGATAGACAGACAGTCAGACCGGGACAGACAGACAGTCAGACCGGGATAGACAGTCAGACCGGGACAGAGATAGACAGTCAGACCGGGACAGAGATAGACAGTCAGACTGGGACAGAGATGGACAGTCAGACTGGGACAGAGAAAGACAGACAGACAGGGACAGAGATAGACAGGGACATAGACATACAGAGATAGTCAGACTGGGACAGAGAAAGACAGGGACAGAGAAAGACAGACAGGGACAGAGAAAGGCAGACAGGGACAACAGACAGTCAGTGACAACCATGCGTCGTCGTAATTCCGGGGAAAAGCATTACCTGGAAATGGAGTTGGACCTTTTCCATCTCAACTCCCATAAACTTGGCCTTCACCTCAAAGTCTCCAACTTCCTCACTGGGCGAGATGTCAAACATTACATTTTTGAACCTGAGAGAAAATACAAAAACATGGGATTGAAATAATGAGTGAAATGAAAAGACAGGATACAGACAGACTTTATAATAACCATCTCTAGTCCTGTTATTGTCCGCAGGTTACAACGTCAGACAGACTTGTTTTGGCATAACATTTCAATGTTGAGTGTGAGAAATAGTATGACCAGAAATAGAATGATTCGATATCCTTTTTTTTGTGTACTTATTTTCCTCCTTGTTTATTTTCTGAAATGCATTGATGATATTGGGCCAAAGTGCAGTGTGTTTAAATGGCTCTAAAGAGGACGTAGCTCTGTTTTCTAGATACTAGCTCTCTGTTTCCTCTCTGACCTGGCCTGGAACTCCCACAGAGTGCAGTGAGGAGCCACAGGAGCTGTCTTTGGCTCTCCTCAGCGCCACTCTAGCTGGAACAGCATGGCCAAAACAGGAAGGACGGGAGCGTCCCAATACTTTACCAATGCATCCTTTCGTCCTCCCTTCCTTTGGAGTAATCACTGATCTGATTTGTAAAAGCTATGACAGACTAATGCATTTCTGAAAGTATTGGAGCAGGGCCCCTTGTCAAACATGGATAACCTACTTCTACCACAAAACCCGAGACCTGGTATAGTACCAACTCACTTCAGGATTCAATACCATGTTCACATTAGGTCAACCACACTACCTTAATCACAAAACCCTGGCTGTTCGTTGTAAAACATTTTCCGTTGCAAAGCGTTTTCAATTGGAAAACATTTTGCTATGGTTTGAAACGGTTTGTACAAATGAACACGACTCCAGTGTTGGGAAGCTAACTAGGACCAGCTGTCCGCTCTGCTCCACTCACTGGTTGGTTTGCAGCCCCTCTATCTCCAGGATCACTCCCTTCTCATGCAGCCGGGCCGCCGTGTACTTCAGAGACTGATGCTTCCACTTCTTACTGCCCTTCTCCTCCACCTTCCTGTCCAGCTTTATGGACCGCCGCGCATTCCTGTGGACACACACACCAGATAGGTCACACACATGCATGGAAGTCACTCAAACACACACACACTTCAAGTTTTGAATGGGACCATGGGCTCTGATCATACTTCAATGACAAGAGTAATGACAATGTAATTCAAAACTAGCCCATATGGCCCAATTCCAAACCAATCCCTCCTCTGTAACCCTAGATCCTTGTTGACTTGCTAGGCCAGATTAACTAAGATTTATGGTTAGTGCCGAGGGGTCCGTTTTGTAGCGGACACTCACTTCCTGTTGAGGTTGTCGAGGCAGGTCTTGATGTAGGTGTCATAGTAGTTGGTCTGGTCCTGATAGAAGGCTGTCTTTGAGTTGAGCGCACTCAGTGTCTGCTGGAGCTTCACTAGCTCCGCCTTCCTCCTCTGTCTGTAACGCCTCTGGTAACGAATGTCCTGTCAATCACACACAGAAGGGACGTGATTGGTTAGATTGGTTTTCTGCAACAAACTCTGAAGGCCATCAGTGTGCGTGTGTGTGTGTTTGCGCGTGTTCGTGTACCTTGGAGATGTCGTTGATGAGGTCCTGGTACTTGTTGCTAGCGGTGACGAGGCCAGCCTGCTCCAGGGTTCGGAGATTGCGGACGATCTTCCTCTTCTTCTGCTCTAGAGGCAGCTGTCTGTCCTCCAGCACTGCCTGGCTGCTCTTCAGCCCCTCTGGGGCCTGGGCGTCCTGCAACGCACGCAGCTCCACCACCTTGGCATGCTCACGCTCCTGGATCACAGAATAGTACAAGTTGGAAGAGAGACAGACACACAAAGAAAGACAGAAAAGTTAGCATGACTGCTCTTTTCCCACTCCTGCATGGCACAAAGGGTATAGCATGGAAATCAAACCACTTTAATAGAGAAGTATCTGAGGTGTGGGGTGCTGGGCTGGTGTAGGGGTGATGTGGGGGTCATGATGATGCCGTCACCTGGAGGGCAGAGGCCGGGGTCTCCAGGGTCTCTGGGAGAGTGTCTCCTGGCTGGATCCTGATCACATCCATTATCAATTTCTTAGTTCTGACAAACAGAGAGAGAGAGAGAGAGAGAGAGAGAGAGAGGAGATCACTCAGGTTGCATCCCAAATATGCATCACATCCACTATTCTCTACGTAGTGCACTACTTTTGACAACAGCCCAACGGGCCATGATCAAAAGTAATGCACACTATATAGGAAATAGGGTGCATTTTGGGACGCAGACCGTATGAAACCTTATCATACACAGATTATATACTGTACACGCCAGGGCACTGACTAGGGTTGAATATTTTCCCGGTATTTTACAAATGTTCCATCCTGAGAATAAATCACTTTTCTCCCAGGTAACACGGTATTTCCTGCCAAAACCGGAAGTGTCATTCAAAAGCATATAAATGTCTGGATTTGATTAGTGCTTTGATTGAAAAGTCAAGTCTGACGTTACATGAGCCTGATGAGCCATACATTAAATACATTTTATGAGCCCTACATTAAATACATTTAATGAGGCAAAGCCCAAATGATTGTGCTGTTATCCAATAGCAAACATATTTCTGATATAGGTTACTGCACATTACGCACGACAGAAAAACATAAAAGCCCATAGATGTACATTACATGACCAAAGGTATGTGGACACCTGCTGGTCAAACATCTCATTCCAAAATTACGGGCATTAATATGGAGTTGGTCCCCACTTTGATGCTATAAACAGCCTCCAGTCTTCTGGGAAGGCTTTCCGCTAGATGTTGGAACATTGCTGCGGGGACTTGCTTCCATTCAGCCACAAGAGCATTAGTGAGGTCGGGCACTGATGTTGGACGATTAGGCCTGGCTTGGAGTCAGCGTTTTAATTCATCCCAAAGGTGTTCAATGGGGTTGAGGTCAGGGCTCTGCGCAGGCCAGTCAAGTTCTTCCACACCGATCTCAACAAACCATTTCTGTATGGACCTCGTTTTGTGCACGGGGGCATTGTCATGCTGAAACAGGAAAGGGACTTCCCCAACTGTTGCCACAAAGTTGGAAGCACAGAATCTTTTACAATGTCATTGTACGCTGTAGCGTTAATATGTCCCATCACTGGAACTAAGGGGCCTAGCCCGAACCATGAAAAACAGCCCCAAACCATTATTCCTCCTCCACCAAACTGTACAGTTGGGCACTATGCATGCGGGCAGGTAGAGTTCTCCTCGTATCCGCTAAACACAGATTAATCTGTTGGACTGCCAGATGGTGAAGTGTAATTCATCACTCCAGAGAACGCATTTCCACTGCTCCAGAGTCCAATGCCGGCGAGCTTAACACCACTCCAGTCGACGCTTGGCATTGCGCATGGTGATCTTAGGCTTTTGTGCTGCTGCTCGGCCATGGAAACCCATTTCATGGAGTTCCCAACGAACAGTTATTGCGCTGACGTTGCTTCCAGAGGCAGTTTGGAACTCGGTAGTGAGTGTTGCAACCGAGGACAGTTGATTTTTACGCGCTACGAGCTTCAGCACTTGGCGGTCCGGTTCTGTGAGATTGTGTGGCTTACCACTTCGCGGCTGAGCCGTTGTTGCTCCTAGACGTTTCCACTTCATAATAACAGCACTTACAGTTGACCGGGGCAGCTCTAGCAGGGCAGAAATTTGACAAACTGACTTGTTGGAAAGGTGGCATCCTATGACGGTGCCACGTTGAAAGTCACTGAGCTCTTCTGTAAGACCATTCTACTGCCAATGGTTGTCTATGGAGATTGCATGGCTGTGTGCTTGATTTTATACACCGGTCTGCAGTGAGTGTGGCGAAAATAGCCAAATCCACTAATTTGAAGGGGTGTCCATATACTTTTGTATATACAGTGTAGCTAGCTATATGCTCTCTTGGGTAAATAAATGAAACTAGCTCCAGTAGGCTAACCTTTTTGAGTGTGAACTGTATTACTCTACTGTATTGTATTATACTGCACATCATTCAAAACACGATAAAGCAGCAGAGAACATACAACTCTGGTGCAGCACATGCAGTATATTTGTATAGGCTAATGAATTTGAATTTAATTTTTAAATATAACACGGCCTATTTGTATAATTAGTAGACTGACACATATATATGCCTTTTATAATATTTCCACGAATGTTTTTAACCTACCTCCTTTTTCGCTCTCTATTGTTGCTTCATTCCTTCCTCGCGTTCAACAGTTAGGCTAAATGAAATAAGTTTAGTTGTCCTTATCTTCATCATTCTAATGATATCCTTGAATAATATAGGACTAGAATTAGATGCAGAAGGCTTTCAACTTCTCTTCACGAAGATTGAATGGTTATGGGTCTAAATAAATAACTGCTATAGCCTACCGCCATCGCGCGTTCGTTCTTTCAAACTACCCATGAGTTCTACTGGATGCTGTATTTAACATTCAGCTAACAAGAGCTTGCGTCCCTCTTCAAATAGTCTATTGGTTTAAGAAATGCTAAAAAACATTATGTCCAGCAAGCTATTCTACTCTAGCTTTTCCTGCATGGGAATCCAAGAGCTAAGGAGCGTTTTTTTAAGGAGAGGGGCCAGCGGAGCACAGGTGCTTGCGTATTGCGCAAGAGACAGAGGCTATAAATTAGAAGCTTATTATGCATAATCCATCCTTAATAGGCTAAATATAAGGCTAAAACTGCATTGAATTTATTACCTGAAAGAGGTACAGTGAGGGAAAAAAGTATTTGATCCCCTGCTGATTTTGTACGTTTGCCCACTGACAAAGAAATGATCAGTCTATAATTTTAATGGTAGGTTTATTTGAACAGTGAGAGACAGAATAACAACAACAAAATCCAGAAAAACGCATGTAAAAAATGTTGTAAATTGATTTGCATTTTAATAAGGGAAATAAGTATTTGACCCCCTCTCAATCAGAAAGATGTCTGGCTCCCAGGTGTCTTTTATACAGGTAACAAGCTGAGATTAGGAGCACACTCTTAAAGGGAGTGCTCCTAATCTCAGCTTGTTACCTGTATAAAAGACACCTGTCCACAGAAGCAATCAATCAATCAGATTCCAAACTCTCCACCATGGCCAAGACCAAAGAGCTCTCCAAGGATGTCAGGGACAAGATTGTAGACCTACACAAGGCTGGAATGGGCTACAAGAGCTTGGTGAGAAGGTGACAACAGTTGGTGCGATTATTCGCAAATGGAAGAAACACAAAATAACTGTCAATCTCTCTCAGCCCAGAACTACACGGGAGGATCTTGTCAGTGATCTCAAGGCAGCTGGGACCATAGTCACCAAGAAAACAATTGGTAACACACTACGCCGTGAAGGACTGAAATCCTGCAGCGCCCGCAAGGTCCCCCTGCTCAAGAAAGCACATATACAGGCCCGTCTGAAGTTTGCCAATGAACATCTGAATGATTCAGAGGAGAACTGGGTGAAAGTTTTGTGGTCAGATGAGACCAAAATCGAGCTCTTTGGCATCAACTCAACTCGCCGTGTTTGGAGGAGGAGAAATGCTGCCTATGACCCCAAGAACACCATCCCCACCGTCAAACATGGAGGTGCAAACATTATGCTTTGGGGGTGTTTTTCTGCTAAGGGGACAGGACAACTTCACTGCATCAAAGGGACGATGGACGGGGCGAGAACCTCCTTCCCTCAGCCAGGGCATTGAAAATGGGTCGTTTATGGGTATTCCAGCATGACAATGACCCAAAACACACGGCCAAGGCAACAAAGGAGTGGCTCAAGAAGAAGCACATTAAGGTCCTGGAGTGGCCTAGCCAGTCTCCAGACCTTAATCCCATAGAAAATCTGTGGAGGGAGCTGAAGGTTCGAGTTGCCAAACATCAGCCTCGAAACCTTAATGACTTGGAGAAGATCTGCAAAGAGGAGTGGGACAAAATCCCTGCTGAGATGTGTGCAAACCTGGAGGCCAACTACAAGAAACGTCTGACCTCTGTGATTGCCAACAAGGGTTTTGCCACCAAGTACTAAGTCATGTTTTGCAGAGGGGTCAAATACTTATTTCCCTCATTAAAATGCAAATCAATTCATAAAATTTTTGACATGCGTTTTTCTGGATTTTTGTTGTTGTTATTCTCTCTCTCACTGTTGAAATAAACCTACCATTAAAATTATAGACTGATCATGTCTTTGTCAGTGGGCAAACGTACAAAATCAGCAGGGG
Source organism: Coregonus lavaretus (assembly GCF_964263955.1). Taxonomy (NCBI): domain Eukaryota; kingdom Metazoa; phylum Chordata; class Actinopteri; order Salmoniformes; family Salmonidae; genus Coregonus; species Coregonus lavaretus. The sequence continues at coordinate 27,918,923 of NC_140004.1, read as the reverse complement.
ATCAAATATTTTTTGCCCCTCACTGTAGGCTAGGACGTCTATATAGGGCTATACAGTGCATTCAGAAAGTATTCAGACACCTTCCCTTTTTGTTACGTTACAGCCTTATTCTAAAATGTATTCAAATTATTTTCCCCCCTCAATCTACACACAATACCCCATAATGACAAAGAGAAAACAGGTTTTTAGAAATTAAAAAACAGAAATACCTTATTTACATCAGTATTCAGACCCTTTGCTATGAGACTCGAAATTGCACTCAGGCGCATCCTGTTTCCACTGATCATCCCTGAGATGTTTCTACAACTTGATTGGAGTCCACCTGTGGTAAATTCAATTGATTGGACATGATTTGGAAAGGCACACACATCTATATAAGGTCCCACAGTTGACAGTGCAAGTTAGAGCAAGAACACAGTGGCCTCCATCATTCCTAAATGGAAGAAGTTTGCAACCACCAAGACTCTTCCAAGAGATGGCCGCCCGGCCAAACTGAGCAATCAGGGGAGAAGGGCCTTGGTCAGGGAGGTGACCAAGAACCTGATGGTCACTCTGACAGAGCTCTAGAGTTCCTCTGTGGAGATGGGAGAACCTTCTAGAAGGACAACCATCTCTGCAGCACTCCACCAATCAGGCCTTTATGGTAGAGTGGCCAGATGGAAGCCACTCCTCAATAAAAAGGTACATGACAGCCCACTTGGAGTTTCCCAAAAGACACCTAAAGGACTATCAGACCATGAAACCAAGATTGAACTCTTTGGCCTGAATGCCAAGCGTCACGTCTGGAGGAAATCTGGCACCATCCCTACGGTGAAGCATGGTGGTGGCAGCATCATGCTGTGTGGATGTTTTTAAGCGGCAGGGACTGGGAGACTAGTCAGGATCGAGGGAAAGATGAACGGAGCAAGGTTCACCTTCCAACAGGACGACCCTAAGCACACAGCAAAGACAACGCAGGAGTGGCTTCGGGACAAGTCTCTAAATGTTCTTGAGTGGCCCGGACTTGAAATTGATCGAACATCTCTGGAGAGACCTGAAAATAGCTGTGCAGCGACGCTCCCCATCCAACCTGACAGAGCTTGAGAGGATCTGCAGAGAAGAATGGGAGAAACTCCCCAAATACAGGTGTGCCAAGCTTGTAGCGTCATACCCAAGAAGACGAGGCTGTAATCGCTGCCAAAGGTGTTTCAACAAAGTACTGAGTAAAGGGTCTGAATACTTATGTAATATGTGTAATAATAATACATTTGCTAAAATTTCATTGTGTGTAGATCGATGAGCAAAAAATACAATTTAATCAATTTTAGAATAAGGCTGTAACGTAACAAAATGTGGAAAAAGTCAAGGTGTCTGAATACTTTCCGAATGCACTGTATATCAATTTAGAACAGGATTATCTATTTTGGATAGATAAGCTTTGATGACTCATCATGCAGAGGCCGTAGAGAAGCCAGATTTAGACATTGCATACAATTTAACAGTTCCATTTCACGCCATACTGTTCATGTAAATAATTTATCCCGGGAAAAGGGAGTGGTTTTGGGTGGTAAATCCTGGAAAATCTCGGTAACCGGGTTCCCGCCATTCAACCATAGCACTGACTGGGTGATTGTGTACAATATGTGGGATTAACGTAATTTTAACTAAACAGTGTAGCTCAGACATTGGCCTGCTACTACAGTGGTGGAAAAAAGTATTTAGTCAGCCACCAATTGTGCAAGTTCTCCCACTTAAAAAGATGAGAGAGGCCTGTAATTTTCATCATAGGTACACGTCAACTATGACAGACAAAATGAGAAAGAAAATCCAGAAAATCACTTTGTAGGATTTTTAATGAATTTATTTGCAAATTATGGTGGAAAATAAGCATTTGGTCAATAACAAAAGTTTCTCAATACTTTGTTATATACCCTTTGTTGGCAATGACACAGGTCAAACGTTTTCTGTAAGTCTTCACAAGGTTTTCACACACTGTTGCTGGTATTTTGGCCCATTCCTCCATGCAGATCTCCTCTAGAGCAGTGATGTTTTGGGGCTGTCGCTGGGCAACACGGACTTTCAACTCCCTCCAAAGATTTTCTATGGGGTTGAGATCTGGAGACTGGCTAGGCCACTCCAGGACCTTGAAATGTTTCTTACGAAGCCACTCCTTCGTTGCCCGGGCGGTGTGTTTGGGATCATTGTCATGCTGAAAGACCCAGCCACTTTTCATCTTCAATGCCCTTGCTGATGGAAGGAGGTTTTCACTCAAAATCTCACGATACATGGCCCCATTCATTCTTTCCTTTACACGGATCAGTCGTCCTGGTCCCTTTGCAGAAAAACAGCCCCAAAGCATGATGTTTCCACCCCCATGCTTCACAGTAGGTATGGTGTTCTTTGGATGCAACTCAACATTCTTTGTCCTCCAAACACAACGAGTTGAGTTTTTACCAAAAAGTTCTATTTTGGTTTCATCTGACCATATGACATTCTCCCAATCCTCTTCTGGATCATCCAAATGCACTCTAGCAAACTTCAGACGGGCCTGGACATGTACTGGCTTAAGCAGGGGGACACGTCTGGCACTGCAGGATTTGAGTCCCTGGCGGCGTAGAGTGTTACTGATGGTAGGCTTTGTTACTTTGGTCCCAGCTCTCGGCAGGTCATTCACTAGGTCCCCCCGTGTGGTTCTGGGATTTTTGCTCACTGTTCTTGTGATCATTTTGACCCCACGGGGTGAGATCTTGCATGGAGCCCCAGATCGAGGGAGATTATCAGTGGTCTTGTATGTCTTCCATTTCCTAATAATTGCTCCCACAGTTGATTTATTCAAACCAAGCTGCTTACCTATTGCAGATTCAGTCTTCCCAGCCTGGTGCAGGTCTACAATTTTGTTTCTGGTGTCCTTTGACAGCTCTTTGGTCTTGGCCATAGTGGAGTTTGGAGTGTGACTGTTTGAGGTTGTGGACAGGTGTCTTTTATACTGATAACAAGTTCAAACAGGTGCCATTAATACAAGTAACGAGTGGAGGACAGAGGAGCCTCTTAAAGAAGAAGTTACAGGTCTGTGAGAGCCAGAAATCTTGCTTGTTTGTAGGTGACCAAATACTTATTTTCCACCATAATTTGCAAATAAATTCATAAAAAATCCTACAATGTGATTTTCTGGATTTTTTTCTCCTCAATTTGTCTGTCATAGTTGACGTGTACCTATGATGAAAATTACAGGCATCTTTTTAAGTGGGAGAACTTGCACAATTGGTGGCTGACTAAATACTTTTTTCCCCCACTGTAGCTAGCTGTTACAGTAAGTGAATGCTGTCTTGTTGATTTGGTTTGAAAATAATTGGCAGTGTGTTGAGCTCTGGCCTCTCTAGGCTCAGGGGGAGAGGAAACATTTTGCTGTGTTAACACACACACACACACACACACCACAGTCCCATTGTCTCATTCCCTGACCCTGCAGTAGGGCATGACGCCACTCAGTCACACTTCCTGTTTCAAATCAAATCAAAAAAATGTATTTTATTTATTTATTTGTCACATACATGTGTTTAGCAGATGTTATAGCGGGTGTAGCGAAATGCTTGTGCTTCTAGCTCTGACAGTGCAGTAATATCTAACAATTTCACAACATATACCCAATACACACAAAAAGGTAAGGAATGGGATTTAAGAATATATACATATATGGACAAGCAATGAGAGAGCGGCATGGACTAAGATACAGAATAATATTATAGAATAGAATGCAGTATATACATATGAGATGAGTAGTGCAAGATATGTAAACATTATTAAAGTGACTAGTGTTCCATTCCTTAAAGTGGCCAGTGATTTCAATAGGCAGCAGCAGCCTCTAATGTGCTAGTGATGGCTATTTAACAGTCTGATGGCCTTGAGATAGAAGCTGTTTTTCATTCTCTCTGTCCCAGCTTTGATGCACCTGTACTGACCTTGCCTTCTGGATGATAGCGGGGTGAACAGGCAGTGGCTCGGGTGGTTCCTGCCCCAGTGCATGCTGGTCCGACACTGGCCAGGACCACAGTGACACACAGAGAGACAGACACAACAGAGCCCTAACATAGCTTCTCACCTCAACTACTGTAGGTCAGATGAACAGAGCTGCCATGTATAGAATCATAGGTAGGGCCAGGAGGTTTTCCTGACCACATGATCAGTTGTGACTGGCTGGATTGGTGTTCATGTCACAGGAAACATGATGTAAACAGTCACATCAGCAGAACAGAGGCCATCTTTTAAACACACAGCCTTTTCCTCAAAGAAGCGTAATACATGATCTAAAATGAGAAGGTCCATGGGCAAGATAACCCTGACCACTAAACCTCTTCCTGTCAGGATAGGAAGTGATAGTGGAGCAGGAAAGAGCACATAGAGCTGTCACTGAGTGATAGCCACTGTGGTTATTTATGTATGTACCTACTGGAACGTCTGTGGTCATACGCACATCCTAGGTGCTGGGCTAATGAAACTTGAAAAGCACAGAAAGGCCAGCACACTGAATATGATCATAATTACCACCTTTATTAACAACGTTTCGATCCACAAGGATCTTTGTCAGGTCATGAAGTTGTCAATAAAAGTGGTAATTGGGAGCATATTCAGTGTGCCGGCCTTTCTGTTATTTTCAAACCTACTGGAACGTCACACATATTTAAACTCTTTCTTCTGGCTTCTTTTGCTCGCTCAGTACAAAACCTCTCACTGTGCAGTCCCTCCGTGTTTGTGTTTAATTGTATTGGGATTTTAATGGGCCTCCATAATGAAGAATCAATAAATGGGTAGATTGTTCATACAGAAGAACACCAGGTGGACAGCAATATGTGTCTCAAATGGCACCCTATTTCCTATGTAGTGGAATAGGGTGCCATTTGGGACGCATCCAGTGTCTTACTTCATCATCAGGCCTTTCGTGTCCTTGTCATCGCCCTCCGGCAGCTCAAACTTGTTGGTGAGGGTGAGGGAGATCTGAGTCTTAGCCATCTGACTCAGGGTGCTCTCCTTGTTGGGGTTGTTAGGATCCACCGCTCCTTCACCTGGAGATCAGAGAAATATGTTTAGCTATCCCTGCAGGCTGGTTCCTGGTACAAGAGCTAATGTGTACTTTTGTCAGTCCTACTGGAGAAGGGCATACTTTATACTCATTCTGAGACTGTGGGTCAAAGACTTACATGATTCACACAGAAGTTTGTGTAACAAACTCTTATTCTCAAATTAGGATTCAGCCCTGTACTGTAAATGGATCTCACAGTGTTGTAATTTATAATGTTGGGTGTCTGAGGCAGGGATGAAGGGGAACTGAGGGGTGGAGGAGGTATAGTGTGGGGGGTTGTAGGAAGCAGGGTGAGGGGTGTCTGTGAGGCAGGGATGAAGGGGAATTGAGGGGTGGAGGAAGTATAGTGTGGGGGGTGTAGGAAGCAGGGTGAGGGGTGTCTGTGAGGCAGGGATGAAGGGGAACTGAGGGGTGTAGGAGGTATAGTGTGGGGGGTGTAGGAAGCAGGGTGAGGGGTGTCTGTGAGGCAGGGATGAAGGGGAACTGAGGGGTGTAGGAGGTATAGTGTGGGGGGTGTAGGAAGCAGGGTGAGGGGTGTCTGTGGTACCCAGCAGTGCCTCCACGTCAGGCATGTCCCCTAGGTCCTGCAACAGCTCATGCAGCAGGTCGTTGTGGTCGGGGGAGATTGCTTCCAGGTGCTCCAACACTAGCTAGGACACACACACACACACACACCACAGGTGGATTATTTTAGACACACACACACACTATTCCAAGACTAGGCCTCTCCATCCCACACTGTATGTATGCTGTGTGTGATAACAGTTTGATGTCCACCCAGTCTTTATAGAGACATCCAGCTCTACAGTAATACCAAGCTCAGCCCTCTCTTCCTCCTTACGTGGAGATTGATAATGACAGGACGTCCATTGCCTTCCTATGGCAATGGACACAGCTGTGCTAGGAGGGGGTGTAAGAGGGGGTCATCCATCCGTCCCTCCATTCATCTCATCCTCCCTGGGGATGTATTTCGTTCATGTATTGAGACTTTACTGTAAAATATTGTATTCTCTGTTTATTATTGTGTGTGTGTGTGTGTGTGTGTGTGTGTGTGTGTGTGTGTGTGTGTGTGTGTGTCAAAGCTGCAGTAAGGAAATCCTAAACTCTGTAACTGCAAGATAAAAGCTGAGCATGTCTGTCAGTGGGGTACAATGTACGTCATGTCCATTGTTGTGTTTGTAAGCCCTGTGGGTGAGGTGAGCGGAGAGTGAAACTAACGTCGCCAAAAAGTATGTCAACATCTGAGACATTTGGCTACAAGAACCTCTGATGTCCTCCTTTATACACGAGAGGTCTGTCACCATCACCCCTCTCATACCCAGGAGATGGAGAGGAGATGGGGAAAGAAGGAAGTGGAGGAGAAAAGGAGAGCGAGATGGGAAGAGGGAGACTAGAAGAGAGGGGGAAGGAAAAGCAGAGAGAGCTCTTTTCATAGGTTCCAGAGAGTCCAAGGTCACGTCCCAAATGGCACTTTATTCCCTATATAGTGCACTACTTTTGACCAGGGCCCATAGAGCTCTGGCCAAATGTAATACACTATAAAGGGAATAGGGTGCCATTTGCGATGCACAGATAGTCTGGGCTTACCGAATGTGTGTTGATGATCTCATCTATAGAGATGTAGATGACAGGCTTGCACAGAGTCACCATGTCAGAGTACTCATCCACGTTAAACTTCTCCTCCGGCTCAGGGACGTCACACGCCGCCTGGAAAAACACCCTGAAAGACAGGATCAAAGCATTTTGTTGGTTTTTTACCTCACCAGGAAGATTACTGGACAAATGGGTAGTAGTAAAATCATTAATCATCTCTGAAGATATTTATACAAAAGTATGTGGACACCCCTTCAAATTAGTGGATTTGACTATTTCAGCCACACCCGTTGCTGACAGGTGTATAAAATTGAGCACACCGCCATGCAATCTCCATAGACAAACATTGGCAGTAGAATGGCCTTACTGAAGAGCTCAGTGACTTTGAACGTGGCACCGTCATAGGATGCCACCTTTCCAACAAGTCAGTTCGTCAAATTTCTGCCCTGCTAGAGCTGCCCTGGTCAACTGTAAGTGCTGTTATTGTGAAGTGGAAACGTCTAGGCGCAACAACGGCTCAGCCGCGAAGTGGTAGACCACACACGCTCATAGAACAGGACCGGCGAGTGCTGAAGCTCGTAGTGTGTCCTCGGTTGCAACAATCACTACTGAGTTCCAGTAACTGTTCGTCGGTAGCTTCATGAAATGTGTTTCCATGGCCGAGCAGCCGCACACATGCCTAAGATCACCATGCGTAATGATGCCAAGCGTCGGCTGGAGTGGTGTAAAGCTCGCCGCCATTGGACTCTGGAGCAGTGGAAATGCGTTCTCTGGAGTGATTGATCACGTTTCACCATCTGGCAGTCCGACAGACAAATCTGGGTTTGGCGGTTGCCAGTAGAACGCTACCTGCCCGAATGCATAGTGCCAACTGTAAAGTAGTTTTTCATGGTTTGGGCAAGGCCCCTTAATTCCAGTGAAGGGAAATCTTAACGCTACAGCATACAATGGCATTCTAGGCGATTCTGTGCTTCCAACTTTGTGGCAACAGTTTGGGGAAGGCCCTTTCCTGTTTCATGACAATGCCCCCGTGCACAAAGTGAGGTCTATACAGAAATGGTTTGTCGAGATCGGTGTGGAAGAACTTGACTGGCCTGCACTGAGACCTGACCTCAACCCCATCAAACACCTTTGGGATGAATTGGAACAACAACTGCGAGCCAGGCCTAATCGCACGACCTCACTAATGCTCGTGGCTGAATGGAAGCAAGTCCCCGTAGCAATGTTCCAACATCTAGTGGAAAGCCTTCCCAGGAGAGTGGAGGCTGTTATAGTAGCAAAGGGCGGACCAACTCCATATTAATGCCCGTGATTTTGGAATGAGTGTTTGACGAGCAGGTGTCCACATACTTTTGATCATGTAGTGTTTTATCAAAGATTTCAAAAACATTAAGGCTTTGAGGGCAATTCCACCCCTTTACAATCTAATTTTCATTATCTCCAGCACAATACCAGTGTCTACATGTGAAAACAGTGCATTTCTACGTTTCTACCCGATGACATCAATGATTTTCAAACACAGATTGTTGGTGACTTGTGGAGCAAGAAAATACCCTCCTTCTGGCTAGAAACTGATCATTTGTATTACTTTTAATCCTACCCTGTGATGTCACAGAGAAGGGGTTTTTACTGACTTTTCTTCTTATCTTTTTAACCACAGATCATAGAAACGCGCCGTTTTCACATATGTAGAGACTAGTATGGTGTTGAAGATACTGAGTGAGGTTGAAAAGTGGCAGAATTTCCCTTTAAAGACAAAACATATCCTGTTGAATCAGGGTTTTGTCTTTGCTTTTTTAATAGTGGCTGGAGTTCAAACTGATTTCCAGTAAAGATATGTCAATGCTGTATGAGGGAGGGGCAGAGAATTCAGGGAACACAACCCTTTGTCCCTTTCTCTCGCTCTCCCTCTCTCTCTCTCTCTCTGTGTGTGGTATTGAGTTTTAGTGAAGACATCTACCCTATCTTCCTTGCTGACACTGCACTTTCACACAAAGACACTTCCTCTTTCTCCTGGCTCACCTCTGCTTCCATGTCAACTTAACCCTGCACTGACCTCCCTGTGACCTCCCAAGCGTTTATCGCTACAGCCCGCTCTTTTTCTTATCTCATCCCCTTCTGCTTTATTAGATGGCACATTCCTCTATACATGGCAGTCTCAGGAGCAGCTCTACCCGGAGTGAATGTAACATTACAAAACATGGTGACAGTTTTAGTCCTACAGAGGTCTGCTACCCAACAGCTGTTTTGGGTTAGAGGTTTTGTTTGCTCACGAGCGTCGGGCTGAGCCAGGCGCTACAGAGGTTCACACATCTTTCCATAATAATGATAGAATGCACAGCTTGGAGGTTTGAGGGAACTTAAAGATCAAATAAATATAAATAAAGTGCTGCAGTAAACAGTCTGCGCAGCACATAGTGCAGGCCAACCCTTGTGAATAAGAAAAAATGTTCTCTCTCAATGGGCCTGCAGATCGAAAAATGACAACTCCCAGACCCATCTTACCTGAACCTCAGCCAAGAGGCTTGGGAGTTGTAGTTCTTTACTCTCACCTGAACTTCTGGTAGGTCTGGGAGATATAGTTGTTCATGGGGGTCATGTGGGCATTCTCTCCCTCGAACAGCTTGTTGGCGGCAGCGTGCTGCAGCATCTTTGCCACGGAGCCCAGGTTACGACGCTGGTCAGAGTGGAGCTGACCTCCGGCTGACATGTCAATGATGTCGAAGCCGTCCGGAGCCACTATGGCTGGGTTCATGTAGCGATAGTAGAGCAGGTTCCCTACAATCTGACAGCCGAGACACACACACACACACTCAGTTAAACGTATCTTCATGGTGTCACAAAGGGCTGTCATAAGGACCTGTATTAATCAGTGCAAACTGGAGTTGCTGAATTATACGCATGGGGACTACAGTGTCAGGGAACACTAAAGGAACTTGATATTACCAAACCAATACGAGCAACATGAATGGAAGGTGTATGAATGGCAAATGAGAGAACATTCATGAGATGTAATACTTAAGCCTTATACCTTCAACAACTCATCCTCTGTAGCGTCGGGGAACTTTTCATGAAGTGCATTTTTCAGGACCTTCGCAATGTATCTCATGCCATAGCTACATGCACAACAAAAAAAACATGGACAAGATGTGAAACCAGCATGCATTACAAATATACAAAACACAGTGAAATGATGCACAAATGATAGGGCGCATCAATATAAAATGCAGGGGACCATGACCATTTATAAAATGAGGGGTGTATTTTGGTCTGTTGTGTAAAATAACACTGTGGTGCCCCCCTGTGGAGTATATTGAGCACTGCAGAGTATGGATTCAACAGTTGTCTAAACCAGTAGCTACAGTGCCTTCGGAAAGTATTCATACCCTTTGACCTTTTCCACATGTTGTTAGGCAACAGCCTTATTTTATCCCACATTAACCCATAATGACAAAGCAAAAGCAGGTTTTTAGAAATGTTTGCTGAATAAAAAAACAAAACAAACGGAAATATCAAATCTATATAAGTATTCAGACCCTTTACTCAGTACTCAGCATTGAGTCTTCTTGGGTATGACGCTACAAGCTTGGCACACCTGAGTTTCTCCCAATCGTCTCTGCAGATCCTCTCAAGCTCTGTCAGGTTGGATGGGGAGCGTCGCTGCACAGCTATTTTCAGGTCTCTCCAGAGATGTTCGATCGGGTTCAAGTCCAGGCTCTAGCTGGGCACTCAAGGACATTCAGAGACTTGTCCCGAAGCCACTCATGCGTTGTCTTGGCTGTGTGCTTAGGGTCATTGTCCTGTTGGAAGGTGAACCTTCGCCCCAGTCTGAGGTCCGGAGCGCTCTGGAGCAGGTTTTCATCAAGGATCTCTGTACTTTGCTCCGTTCATCTTTGCCTCGATCCTGTCTCCCAGTCCCTGCCGCTGGCAAACTCCAAGCCTTTTACTGAGGAGTGGCTTCTGTCTGGCCACTCTACCATAAAGGCCTGATTGGTGGAGTGCTGCAGAGATGGTTGTCCTTCTGGAAGTTTCTCCCATCTCCAAAGAGGAACTCTAGAGCTTTGTCAGAGTGACCATCGGGTTCTTTGTCACCTCCCTGATCAAGGCTCTTCTCCCCCGATTGCTCAGTTTGGCCGGGCGGCCAGCTCTAGGAAGAGTCTTGGTGGTTCCAAACTTCTTCCATTCAAGAATGATGGAGGCCGCTGTGTTCTTGGGGACCTTCAATGCTGCAGACATTTTTTGGTACCCTTCCCCAGATCTGTGCCTCGACACAATCCTGTCTCGGAGCTCTACGGACAATTCCTTCGCCCTCATGGCATGGTATTTGCTCTGACATGCACTGTCAACTGTGAGACCTTATATAGACAGGTGTGTGCTTTTCCAAAGCATGTCCAATCAATTGAATTTACCCCAGGTGGACTCCATTTAAGTTGTAAAAACATCTCAAGGATGCTCAACGAAACAGGATGTACCTGAGCTCAATAAAAACCTGTTTTCGTGTTGTCATTATGGAGTATATATAGTGTGTAGATTGCTGAGGATTATCTTTTCAAAATCAATTTTAGAATAAGGCTGTAACGTAACAAAATGTGGAAAAAGTCAAGGGGTCTGAATACTTCCCGAAGGCACTGTATGTAACTTGGATGGGTTCTAACCCTTTGGCCTCTCTAAGCACTGTTTTGTCTACCCTTCCATAAACACACCTCTGGGGTTGCCTCCCAAATGGCACCATATTCCCTTTATAGCGCACTACTTTTGACCAGGGAAGGAAAAATTATGAATTTTTAAAGAATTCCAACCAGGCCTTAGACTTACGGGATGTTGTCCAGTGACGACACAATGGAGTTGAGCACTTTGTCTGTGGCTGTCCGCAGCGCGTGACTGGAGGACTCCAGCTTGGCACGTACTTCCTTGTGTGACATGGCCTGGTCCGGGGTCACCTCGTAAGGCAGTTTACTGAGAGAGGTAGGACAACATTAAGGTCAGTGAGTGTTTTTGTGTGAGTGTACGCATGTTGTGTGTCTGTATGTGTACCCCACCTGGCCTCTCCAGTGTTGGTCTCCAACTGGTTGACCCAAGCCTTGTACACTTCCACAGGGTTGGTGTTGATGCCCAGGGTCTTGTCCTCGATGATCTCCTTGACCACTGGTGCCAGCAGCTGCCTCAGCGTGTTGTGACCGCGGGCTCCGCGGTTGAAGCTCACCACCATCTTGATGACCGTGGGGTTCCCGGTCACAATGTCCTGGATCTGGTCCACCTTGGACCTGAGGGAGAGCAAGATAGATGTTTTATCATGCAACCATATTATTCCTTTATATTCATATTCAGTCAGGAAACATCAGACAACTTAAGAACAAATTATATATAATTCTGTATATGATTGGAGAGGATCCTTGAGTTATGAACTAGGGGGGACCGTGGATTACCTAGTAGCCTGGTTGACGGTCTGTTGCACTCAACAGTTCTACTGTACATCGTTGCCTTATCAGACAAATGGCCTAGGCTACATGAGTGCAGAGAAACAATGACACCCAGGCTAGACCATCTGTAGTAACTGTATAAGGGAGGTATACGATTTGGGACAAGTAAAAGTTCCACTCACTTGATCTCCTCCTCCAGAGCGGTCTTGAAGAGTTTGAGCAGCAGGTATTCCTCTCTCTGGTTGGAGGCGTAGTTATACAGGGTGAAGATCACGGTGTCCATGAACTTAGTAGATTTGTTCTGGGGCATCTGGAAGATTAACTTGGCCAGGTACGAAGGGTTGGTCTGTGGAGAGGAGATGAGATTGAGGTAGAGTGTGTGTGTGTGTGCGCGCGCGCGCGTCTTAGTGTGTCTGTGTTTCGAACTCACCTGCAGCAGGTAGAAGAGGTGCTGGTAAGCCTCTAGTTTCTTCCTCTTGTCTTTGCTCAGTGCCTTGATGCCCTGCCTGTCCCCTGCAGCCAGCTCCTCTTTACTCTTCTTCACCGTCAGCTTCTTACTGTGGGACACCACATCCTGGGAAGATGGACAGTAGGCGGCATGAAAACGGCCCTGCTCTCCTATCCAGTTGTGTTTGATCAGTGATAACAGGGATGACAGGGAAGAGGGATGCATTATCCAAGTATCTGAGCAGGCCTATGACTATTGCAGACTAAGCGCCGTCTCCAGAAACAGTTCTTATCAGCAGCATAAGGGGAATGGCTCTGGGAATTTTAGCAGGACTGTTGTTTATAAGCATAGTTTCTCAGTTGTGTTGAAAAGCATTGTTTTGTCAGTCATTTTCCCTCGGTGTGTAAAACTATAAATGTCACCTGTAGGGTTATCCTGTTCTTGACCAGCAGGCCGATCTTAATGTCCATCAGGTTGAGGTCTTTCTCCATCTGCTGATTGGAGCGGATCTTAGTGACCACTTCCTCCCTGAGCCGTGTCACTTCCTGTTCTTCCAGCAGGTCCAGGCTGCTCTGCTCCAGCAGGTGGACAAACTTACGCACCACCGACAGAGGAGGGTCCTGGGCCCCGGCTACAGGGCAGACACACATAGACAGACAGACAAACAGAAAGACGGACACAGACAGACACATAAAAACGTTTAAAAAATAAACAAATGAACATTGCAATTGTATCAGAGAGGTTCAGGTAGTTCCTTCTCTGTCTGAAACGGTGACTTCTTTAAAACTGTGTGACATATTAAATGCTGTCTGAACTCACTGAGTGTTCTGTAGTCGTCTCTGGCTTTGTTAGCCTTGAGGAAAGCCTGGATCTTCACTATGTCTTTCTCCTGAACATACAAACAAGACAGAAGGGAATCAAGCTTTGGCAAATATCACTGAGGAATAATATGATATAATATTAATCCATAACTCCTCATTTGTAATGTAGGTACTTTGTTACTCACGTGGTCTTTGAAATACTGCAGTCTTTGAGAGTATTTACTTTTGGCTCTCCACATTTTAACGAACGACTGAAGCTGGACCAGAAGGAATACAACAATGTTAGCAACGGGTAACTGTGTGTTTTTGTTGAGATGAAACTGCTTGACTTATCTCCTGATTATTGACACTTCCTTTCTCACCGTTTCAAACTAATGTTTTCTCTTTCCAATAAGGCTCACAGCCCCAAATCTAACTCGTTACCTTGACGACAGTCCCCACGTTGCTTTGAAGCACATTTATTCTGTCTTTGTATATCTTCTTCTGTTTATAGCCCTTCCAGGAGGCCTAGATATAAACATGAGGAAATCTAAATCAGAACCAGCTCCGTCCATGTGTGTTTACAGTGTTTGTGAGTAAACTACAAAAGCGGTACATGAATGTTAACTGTAGATATGAAATCACTGTTTGACTTAACAAACCGGTCGGTGTAGAACCTATGACACAGTATAGTACCTGTAGTCGAACCACGTGTGGTTCTTGTTGTCGTAGGTAGTCCAGTCTCTGGGCATGAGCTCTCCTCACCAGGTAACCTCTAACCCGAGCCTGTAGCTGAATTACCAGGGCCTCGTTGGCCAACCATAACTGTTCCCTGTTATACTCCGCTGTCACACCTCCAACCACACTCTGATCAGGGGACACACACATGAATACTCATAGTGTTGTAATGCATTATACATTACTTTGAACTTATGTGGTCTATGGTGAAGTGTAATTTGGTATGAGAATGTTATTTGTACATTGTCCCAACGTTTTAAGTAACATATTTTCATCAGTTATAATGTAGAAGCGTATTTATCCAACATACAAGCAGGTGTGCGCATGTACCTGTATTTCCTCTCTGCTGAGCTGTGTGCTGTTGTGTGTGAAGTCCTCTGGTTCCTCCCAGGTCCCCTCTCTGCTCTCCAGGTTGTAGTAGTAGTCATAACCTCCCTTGATCTGGTGTTTCACCCACACACTCTCACTGCTGCCTGCTACAGAGGAAAGAAAACCTCAACATCATACACTTAGGGAGGAATCCTGAATAGGGATGAATCCTAACCTGAGACCATCCTAATATCCAAATGCATTATTTGACGTTACACGTTAGGACAAGTTGGGAGGGTAATGTCTTCAATGGTGTCGTCTTGACGAGAGAACAAACATCCATAAACGATTCTTTAGTCTGTTAGTGTATTACAAATGAGTAATAAGCAGACTATAAAGCCGATTGTATGCCAGGTTACCAGTGGTAGCGTTGAGGTCCTGGAACTGGCCCAGCTGTGTCTGGTAGGTGTCTGCACACTCAGACAGAACCCCTCTCAGCCCTGCAAGGGGTGATTGGAGGGCCTGCAGGGTGGTCTGGGAGTCCCCCTCCGCCACCTCCCTGTTGATGTCTGCCACTGCTCCAGCCACTGCCACAGACGAAACACACACAGGAACAGTTATGACATTTTACATTTTGGTCATTTAACAGACGCTCTTATCCAGTGGTTCAAGTTATGACATTTGAATGGTGATGTGAAGAACTTCTAAGATATTATTTGTTCATGGTTTTCGAACATATGGTCGTGAGTGAGCATGGTGTGCCTACATGTGAGAGCTTCCTCTTCATCTTGGTTGGCTGTGTGTATGCCTTCTTGGATCTGGTTGAGCCACAACACAGCAGACTCATCCCCCGAGCTCTGGAGTCACAGACACATACAGAGAGTCAATCTCTACTTTTCAGAGTGGTAGACCACACAAACAAAAACATTGACAATCTACACAATGCAATGCCAAATTCTAGCTTGAGATGTTCACACATAATTATAACTTTCTTGTAATTTTAGCGCTTGAGCTAGGACCACAGATCTCAAGTTAGGATTGAGCCCTAACTGAATGTTATTTTTCCAAGCACTAACCAAGACAGCACATGTACAGTTGTTGTACATGGTATTTCAAAGCAACAAAGAAAATAAATAATACCTGGGTTCAAATACAAAATCATTTCAAATAGTTTGAGCACTCCAGGCTTGAGTCTGTCTAGAGTGCCAAATGGACAGGGTTAGCATTTCCGGGTCTTCTCTATTGGTTTATTAAGCCATGCAAGCTCAAACAGGCACAGATAAAGTATTTGTAAAGATTTTTCAAGTATTTGAAACCCAGGTATGAAGCATATTAACAGCTATGAAAACAGCGCCAGCATGAACAAGAAGCTCTACCATTTCCTCTGTGTCCAGAGGTAAGACCTGAGGGAAAATGTTAAAACACTGATTGTTAGTTAGTGGCCAACACATCTTCAGCTCAGTCCACAACATTGGTCGTGGGGGCTCAAACACAAACACCACCTAAAATAGCAGAGAAACCTCACTGAATGTTTATTCTCCCCAACCACACAAAAAGGCAGGAAGGAAGTAAAGAGAAAACACGCCCCCTTGGTTTCTGCCATGAAGTGGATCTGATTTTGACCAGAAAATTCCCCCCTGAACGTACAGTATATTAATAGCTTTAGGACATGCAAATAATGTACATACAAGCACAAAAATGAAGACCGAAACTGAATAGGAACATATTTTTCCATACCTTCTAACTTGAAAATTATAGTTTCCAATAATGTGTAATCAAAATGTGTGTGACTTAAGTGGCAAATTGAAGGTCAAACTAGGTTAATGGAAACTGTTCCAGGAACTTTGGAGAAGTAGGATGCTTAAAACCCAACAGTTTGTTTGATGTTACCCAAGCTGTCAATCTTGTGACTTAAGTTTAACACGAGTCAATCTTGTTACTCTAACATTAGGCTAGTCATTTTTTATTAGTCAAGAAGATCTTCAGTCACAATAAACCCATAACATTGAAACAGCTGAGGGTCTTCCTGGGAATGGCATAATAGAACACCAAGGGATAAAACCAAAGTGAGAAATGAACAAACTGTAAACTATTAGGGTGTCTCCTCCCACTACAACGAATCAGCAAATAGCGGATACCTTCTCCCACTACAACAAATCAGCAAATAGCGGCTGACACAGAGATCAGGAATTCAGTTTCAAGCCTGGACAGGAAAAACACTATACACACACAAAATGCATACAGCCTCATGGTTCAGTGTTAACACTATCGGAGTGTGGACTTACAGCACAGTAGCCTGTCTGACCATATGAACCAGCAGTCTGGATGGCCAGATGATCCTACTAGTTGTTGATCCTGCTAGTAGACAACTAGCCTATAGCAGGTCTACTGAAGAACTAGAGGACTTTTAGTTGGAATAATACAGGGATAATCACGTGGAGGAGATAGGAGAAAGACATGGCAAACCTACTGTCTGGGAAACTCTTCTGTCTGTTGGTAGGACTGTCTCTCCAGGACAATGGTAAGTTCATTTCTTTTTACATTTCTCCTTAGGATTTTATAGAATCTCTAAGAACCTTAACCTCGGGAACTCATATTACATTTGGGACTTTCTATCCACTTGGTAAAGCTGTTTGTCAGTTCTTCAGGCTGGGTTGAACAGTTCCGTTTCCACTCCAACAGGAAAACAAGACATGTTTTCTCTAACAAAATGTTTGGCAGAAAGTATTCAGCTTGACAATACACATGAAGATTCCCTCTTCCCCCAGTATACTGTCACATTTGGTCACATTCTTGAATGAATTGTCTAAATCATCATACATGTTTTAAAACAGAATTTTGAGACAACTAACTTTAAAACAACATTTCAATTTTATACTGTGTTTCATCGCTATGTATTCAAAGTGTAAAACTGAATTAAGATCTATGGAAATGTTATTCCCCCTATTTTTCCACAAACAGAGGAGAAACTCAACAAGACAAAAATAACGGTCCCAGATGTGTTGAAACCAAAGACGTTCAACGGCAGGAGATACCAGTCCAACTGTACAGCTGAGGCAGGGCCCCCCAACCAGGTCCTGCTGTCCCCTGGGGCCCCTGGGCTGGACGTGAGGCTGGAGGACCCTGCAGCAACCTACACCACGGGGCTCCTCAGCACCAGGCTCATCCCCTCAGCCTACCTCCTAGCCATGGCAGTGGGCGTCCCCTCCAACGCTTTCATCCTGGCCTTCCTGAGGCTCCGGGTCAGGTCCTACTCCACGGCTGTCTTCTACCTGAGCCTGGCCCTCTCCGACCTGCTCCTCCTGCTCTCCCTGGCCCTCCGCATCCACTACCACCTCAACGGAAACAACTGGGTGTTTGGCGAGGCGGCCTGCCGCGTCATCACCGCCTGTTTCTACGGCAACGTCTACTGCTCTGCCCACACCATTGCGTGCGTCAGCCTTAAGCGCTACCTGGCCGTTGTGAGGCCCTTCCTCTACAGTCGGCTGCCCAAGAAGGCCTGGGCGCTGGGGGCAAGCCTGGGTGTGTGGGGCCTGTTTGGAGCAGCTGTGGTACCAGAGCTCCTGGTGAGGCAGAGCTTCCTGCTGCCCCGTATGGGCCTCATCACCTGCCATGACATACTGCCCCTGGAGGAGGACTCCCATGCCCTGCTGGTTCCCTACAGGCTGGCACTGGTCTGTTTAGGGTTCCTTGTGCCATTTGTGACCTGTGTCTGGACCCATGTGGCGGTGGTGTGGCACCTGGGTCGCTCAGGCCTCGACTGGACACCTTTCATCAGGGTCAGTACACTGGTCTTCCTCATCTTCACTGTGTGTTTCGCTCCCAGTGGCATCCTCCATATTGCCCACTATGTGAGGCTGTCCACAAGTGGAGAGGACGGGATGTATGTGTACTCCAGTGCTGCAGTGTGTCTGTGCTGCTTCCACAGCTGTCTGGACCCCTTCCTGTGTGTGCTCATGTCCAGGACAACCGCCTCCAGACTACGCTTCGCCAACTCAGAGACCTGCTGTTCTGGTGTAGAGACGCTGTGTGTGTGTGTGTCCACTGTACCTTCCCCCAGGACTACCATTGTCAGAGCGCAGTGGGGGAGCCCAGAGAGGGTACAAGCAAACTACTGAATATAAATAGGCAGGGAAGCTGTTGGAACAATATGCTATAAAGATGTGAACAGGGAACAGTTCTTCTTGTAATCAGAACACAACATGGGGGAGTTCTCATAGCCCGCCAGCAAAAAAAGGCTCCATTTACATGTTGCTTATTATGGTTGAATACTTTCCCGGTATTTTACAAATGTTCCATCCTGAAAATAAATCATTTTCTCCCGGGTAACCCGGTATTTCCTGCCAAAACCTGAAGTGTCATTCAAAAGCATTATAAAGCCTGATGAGCCATATATTAAATACATTTTATGAGCCCCACATTAACAACATTTAATGAGCCCAAGCCCAAAAAAGCCCAAATGATTGTGCCGTTATACAATACATATACTATATGATATAAGCCCATAGATGTAGCTCGCTATATGCTCTCTTGGGTAAATAAATGAAATAGCTCCAGTAGGCTAATATTTTTGAGTGTGAACTGTATTACTGTACTGTATTATATGCACTGGAATTATGCACATCGTTCAAAACACGATAAAGCAGCAGAGAACATGCGATTCTGGTGCAGCACATGTGGCCTACAAAGTTACAAGTATAGGCTAGTGAATTTGATTTTGAAATATAATACGGCCTATTTGTATAATTAGTAGAGGCTGATGCATAAACACTACTGTTCAAAAGTTTGGGGTCACTTAGAAATGTCCTTGTTTTCGAAAGAAAAGCTAATTTTTTGTCCATTAAAATAACATCAAATTGATCAGAAATACAGTGTAGACATTGTTAATGTTATAAATGGCTATTGTAGCTGGAAATGGCTGATTTTTTATGGAATATCTACATAGGCGTACAGAGGCCCATTATCAGCAACCATCAGTCCTGGGTTCCAATGGCACGTTGTGCTTGCTAATCCAAGTTTATCATTTTAAAAGGCTAATTGATCATTAGAAAACCCTTTTGTAATTATGTTAGCACAGCTGAAAACTGTTGTGCTGATTAAAGAAGCAATACAACTGGCCTTCTTGAGACTAGTTGAATATCTGGAGCATCAGCAATTGTGGGTTCGATTACAGGCTCAAAATGGGCAGAAACAAAACTTTTTTCTGAAACTCATCAGTCTATTCTTGTTCTGAGAAATGAAGGCTATTCTATGCGAGAAATTGCCAAGAAACTGAAGATCTCATACAACGCTGTGTACTACTCCCTTCACAGAACAGCACAAACTGTCTCTAACCAGAATAGAAAGAGGAGTGGGAGGCCCCGGTGCACAACTGAGCAAGAGGACAAATACATTAGAATGTCTAGTTTGAGAAACAGGCGCCTCACAGGTCCTCAACTGGCAGCTTCATTAAATAGTACCCGCAAAACACCAGTCTCAACGTCAACAGTGAAGAGGCGACTCCGGGATGCTGACCTTTTAGGCAGAGTTGCAAAGACAAAGCCATAACTCAGACTGGCCAATAAAAATAAAAGATTAAGATGGGCAGTCTGAGATATGACTTTGCCTACATAATTGCAAAAGGGTTTTCTAATGATCAATTAGCCTTTTAAAATGATAAACTTGGATTAGCAAACACAACGTGCCGTTGGAACACAGGACTGTTGGTTGCTGATAATGGGCCTCTGTACGCCTATGTAGATATTCCTTTTTTTTTTTTTTTTAATCAGCCGTTTCCAGCTACAATAGCCATTTACAACATTAACAATGTCTACACTTTATTTCTGATCAATTTGATGTTATTTTAAATGGACAAAAAAATTGCTTTTCTTTCAAAAACAAGGACATTTCTAAGTGACCCCAAACTTTTGAACGGTAGTGTATACCTTTCATAATATTTCCCCTAATGTTATTAGCCTACGTGCTCTTTCGCTCTCTATTGTTGCTTCATTCCTTCCTCACTTTCAACAGTTAAATGAAATAAAGTTTTGTTGTCCTTATCTTCATCATTCTAATGACATCCTTGAATAATATAGAACTAGAGTTAAATGCAAAAGGATTTCACTTCTCTTCACGAAGATTGAATGGTTAAATAACTGCTATAGCCTACCGCCATCATGCGTTCGCTCTTCTTTCAAACTACCCGTGAGTTTTATTGGCTGCTGTATTTAACATTCAGCAAAAAAGAGCTTGCGTCCCTCTTCGAATAGTCTATTGGTATAAGAAATGCAAAAAATTAAATAATGTCCAGCAAGCTATTCTAGTCTAGCTTTTCCTGCATGGGAATCCATGAGCTAAGGAGCGTTTTTTTAAGGAGAGGCCAGCGGAGCACAGGTGCTTGCGTATTGCGCAAGAGACAGAGGCTATAAATTAGAAGCTTATTATGCATAATCCATCCTTAATAGGCTAAATATAAGGCTAAAACTGCATTGAATGTATTACCTGAAAGAGGTAGGCTAGGACATATATATAGGGCTATATATCAATCTAGAACAGGATCATCTATTTTGGATTACATTTAAATGGAGTTGATGGAGAGAGAGAAAGAATGCTCTTGCGTGCACCGATTTAAAGCAACAATATTCAAGTGATAGGCTGTTTTAAAACTCTGCAGCTGCAATAAAAATCAAATAATCTTTACAATTAAAAAACAAGGTGACCCCCGAAAGCCAGATGGAGATGGGTAAATTAGAGGGGCATTCTGTCTTTATATTACTGTAGCATAGGTTATGCTGCAGCAAATGTAGGCCTACATGTCACAAGAAAAAAAGTTCCCATACTGAGATGATAGGTCTACATGCATTGTGAACTGCGCTCCATACTGAGATGGGTCTGTCCCCACCCTGAGCGTTGATTCATCATGCACAGGCTGTAGAGAAGCCAGATTTAGATATTGCATATACAGTGGGGAAAAAAAGTATTTAGTCAGCCACCAATTGTGCAAGTTCTCCCACTTAAAAAGAAATCCAGAAAATCACATTGTAGGATTTTTAATGAATTTATTTGCAAATTATGGTGGAAAATAAGTATTTGGTCAATAACAAAAGTTTCTCAATAATTTGTTATATACCCTTTGTTGGCAATGACACAGGTCAAACGTTTTCTGTAAGTCTTCACAAGGTTTTCACACACTGTTGCTGGTATTTTGGCCCATTCCTCCATGCAGATCTCCTCTAGAGCAGTGATGTTTTGGGGCTGTCGCTGGGCAACACAGACTTTCAACTCCCTCCAAAGATTTTCTATGGGGTTGAGATCTGGAGACTGGCTAGGCCACTCCAGGACCTTGAAATGCTTCTTACGAAGCCACTCCTTCGTTGCCCGGGCGGTGTGTTTGGGATCATTGTCATGCTGAAAGACCCAGCCACGTTTCATCTTCAATGCCCTTGCTGATGGAAGGAGGTTTTCACTCAAAATCTCACGATACATGGCCCCATTCATTCTTTCCTTTACACGGATCAGTCGTCCTGGTCCCTTTGCAGAAAAACAGCCCCAAAGCATGATGTTTCCACCCCCATGCTTCACAGTAGGTATGGTATTCTTTGGATGCAACTCAGCATTCTTTGTCCTCCAAACACAACGAGTTGAGTTTTTACCAAAAAGTTCTATTTTGGTTTCATCTGACCATATGACATTCTCCCAATCCTCTTCTGGATCATCCAAATGCACTCTAGCAAACTTCAGACGGGCCTGGACATGTACTGGCTTAAGCAGGGGGACACGTCTAGCACTGCAGGATTTGAGTCCCTGGCGGCGTAGTGTGTTACTGATGGTAGGCTTTGTTACTTTGGTCCCAGCTCTCTGCAGGTCATTCACAAGGTCCCCCCGTCTGGTTCTGGGATTTTTGCTCACCGTTCTTGTGATCATTTTGACCCCACGGGGTGCGATCTTGCGTGGAGCCCCAGATCGAGGGAGATTATCAGTGATCTTGTATGTCTTCCATTTCCTAATAATTGCTCCCACAGTTGATTTCTTCAAACCAAGCTGCTTACCTATTGCAGATTCAGTCTTCCCAGCCTGGTGCAGGTCTACAATTTTGTTTCTGGTGTCCTTTGACAGCTCTTTGGTCTTGGCCATAGTGGAGTTTGGAGTGTGACTGTTTGAGGTTGTGGACAGGTGTCTTTTATACTGATAAGTTCAAACAGGTGCCATTAATACAGGTAACGAGTGGAGGACAGAGGAGCCTCTTAAAGAAGAAGTTACAGGTCTGTGAGAGCCAGAAATCTTGCTTGTTTGTAGGTGACCAAATACTTATTTTCCACCATAATTTGCAAATAAATGTGTTTTCTGGATTTTTTTCTCTCAATTTGTCTGTCATAGTTGACGTGTACCTATGATGAAAATTACAGGCCTCTCTCATCTTTTTAAGTGGGAGAACTTGCACAATTGGTGGCTGACTAAATACTTTTTTTCCCCACTGTACATTTCCACATTATTCATTACAAGATTTAGTTACATTTTACATTTAGCAGACGCTCTTATCCAGAGCGACTTACAGTTAGTGAATACAATTTTTTATTTTATTTTTTTTCATTATTTTTTTATACTGGCCCCCCATGGGAATCGAACCCACAACCCTGGCGTTGCAAACGCAATCCTCTATCAACTGAGCTACATCCCTGCCGGCCATTCCCTCCCCTACCCTGGACGACGCTGGGCCAATTGTGCGCCGCCCATGAGTCTCCCGGTCGCGGCCTGCTGCGACAGAGCCTGGATTCTAACCAGGATCTCTAGTGGCACAGTTAGCACTGCGATGCAGTGCCTTAGACCACTGCGCCACTCAGGAGAGGTTTAGGGTTTAGTGAATGATTTGTCCCAAATACAATGCTTTTAGTTTTTGAAATATTTGGGAATAACTTATTTCTTGCCACCCATTCTGTACAGTACAGGCATAGGTTACACATTTTCTGCTTTTACTTATACAGGGGGAAAAAAGTCAGGCACATGTTATCAGAAATTGTGTAATAGAATTGTCAATCTAAAATATTTTCATATAATCGTAAACAGTTTCCACAGGTTTTATACCTATTTTCTGTATAAATAGCCTCTAAAATCTATGTAAACAGTTTTTTTCTTTCTTGGAAAGTGTTATAATATGATACAGTACTTGTTGCATTAACAACTTGTCTAAGTCCTATCATCAACTGATTTCAGCCAGTGTATGGCTGTGGATTGACTGCATTGTTTGTATGGAATGTTGGCAAAGAATCATTACACTTAAAATGTCTGGCTAGCTAGCTAACAAACATACTGTGCAGATAAACTTGAAAATCATACACAATATCTTATCACAGCACTGGCTGACCGATGGCTTACCAAAATGGCTGACCATTTATACCTTCATAGAAGGTTCATGTCCATTCTAGTATTGATGGTTTAATGTGTGTACTTTATCAGCAAGGATGTCCTGAAAAGCCAGCTGACGTCAACAGTGATGACAAAAACAATTATCCCAGAGGATGTTCAGAAACCAGACAGTGTTGGAGCCAAAAAGGACATGATTACCTTCATGTACTGTTATGTCTTGTTCACAATGCCAACTTGTAAATAACACCCTTCCAATACAAATGAAGTGTATTCATGTAGGCCTATTCCCATACATTCATTTGTTAGTTAATTCCCATTTTACTGAGTATTAAACATTTTCCACATTGATAGATGTAGACTTCACATAGAAGGAGCAGGGTTTAGATAAAGGTGAGGGCAGGTTCATACCTGTGCTCCAGACAGACCTGTTTCAGCATGCTCCCATTAATCACTGACCATCTCATTCATGTCTCAGGCACTCTCCCTCCCGCTTATTAAGTCTAGGTTACAGATCTAGTGTGCGTCCCAAATGGCACCATATTCCCTATATAGTGCACTACTTTTGACCAGAGCACTGGGCGCTGGTCAAAAGTAATGCACTATATAGCGAATAGGGCTACCTAGATCTGTAAGATCTGATCAACAGCTGTGATCCCAAGCCTCTTGAGTAGCACTCTGTCCATGAAATGTATGAAGATGAAGGCTTCTCTGCTCTTGAGGGAATATAGACTGAGTGTACAAAACATTAGGAACACCTTCCTAATATTGAGTTGCACCCTCTTTTACCATCAGAACAGCCTCAGTTCATCAGGGCATGGATTCTACAAGGTGTCGAAAGTGTTCCACAGGAATGCTGGCCCATGTTGACTCCAATTCTTTCCACAGTTGTGTCAAGTTGGTTGGATGTCATTTGGGTGATGGACCATTCTTGATACACGGAAAACTGTTGAGCTTGAAAAACCCAGCAGCATTGCAGTTCTTGACACATAAACCGGTGAGCCTGGCACCTACTATCATTCCCCATTCAAAGCCACTTAAATATTTTGTCTTGCCCATTCACCCTCTGAGTGGCACACATACACAATCCATGTTTTGTACACTCAGTGTATATATGCTCTCATAATGGCTGGCAGTACAATACCTTGCAGATGAGTAGCTTGGTGTTCTGCAGGACGTCGTGGTAGTGTTTGGCTGTGGCTGGGTTGACTCCCTGCAGTTTGGCCGTGGGCAGGAGCAGGGCAGAGAGGGTCTGGTTAGGGTCACCAGAGCTCAGTGCCTCGTTGATCTCAGATATAGCAATAATACCTAGAGGGGGGATGAGACAGACAGCACATATAGTGACACCGACAGTCAGGGGAGCAGCAGGTGAACAATACTAATGACACTGAACTCAGTACTACTTCATCATGTACATTTCAGATTTAGAGTGTGTGGATTTATTTATTCGAGACTGCAGACTATTCTACCCGCCTTAGAGAAATGGTTGGACTTGGCACCCTATCCCCTATGGGCCCTGGTCAAAATAGTGCACTAAATAGGGAATAGGTTTGGATTTGGGATGCACCCAGTGTTGAAACAGTTAGAGGTTGTGACCTACGCTCGTGTTCCTCGTGCACCTGCAGGTTGACCGTGTCGATAGTCTTCTGAACATCATTCCAGGTGAGGAACTCCAGCCAGCGGGACAGACTGTCGGCTCTGAGGCTGATCAGAGTGTCTGCGTACCTGAGAGACAGGGGGAGAGGGGGAGAGAGGAAGAAGGGAAAAGAGGAAGAGAGGGAAGAGGAGAGAGCGAGAGGGGGGAGGGGAAAGGGGGAGAGGAGAAAGGGAGAGGAGAGAGGGGGAAGGCCAGGGGAGGTTACACATCAGGCAGAAAGACAGTTCTAGGTGTTATCTGTGTGCAACTGTGGTGAGCTGTGGAGAGAGTTTCCACTAGAGGGACAAAAGGGTAGATGGTTGTGGGGTTACCTGTGATATGACAGATAGTTGTGGTGTTAGCTACCTGTGCAGGTTGTGGTGTTAGCTACCTGTGTAGGTTGAGGTTTAAAGCTACCTGTGCAGGTAGTGGTTTTAGCTACCTGTGCAGGTAATGGTTTTAGCTACCTGTGCAGGTAGTGGTTTTAGCTACCTGTGCAGGTAGTGGTTTTAGCTACCTTTGCAGGTTGTGGTTTTAGCTACCTGTGCAGGTTGTGGTTTTAGCTACCTGTGCAGGTTGTGGTTTTAGCTACCTGTGCAGGTTGTCGTGGTCCATGTTGCTGAAGCCCAGAGGGGAGTCAGTCAGCTGCTCAGTGACAGCCTGGGGGTCCTTGGTGTCCAGGACCTCGTTAAGCACGGCCACCGCAGACAGCATCTCCACCGCAACAGACAGCTCCTCATGCCCCAGGCCTGCCTGTTAGATACAACCAGACAGAGATTAGTGATCATATACTGGACATACAACCAGACACACACAACTGTCTGCCCACTGGCCAACCTAGCTAGGGGAAACTTGCACTACTTTGGTCTGACAACCAGCACCCACTCACAACTGTACAACATTATATTGTAGCTTAAAATAAGGAAAGTGTAATGTGTGTGTGTGGCACCTTTGCCCCCTGTAACTGCAGGCTGAACAGTTCGGTCTGGTAGAGGTTGGCAGCGGTATGGTAGACTATGGGGAGCTGGGCCTCTGGGTTCATCAGCTCCTCTATAGTCTCTGCTGCTACACCATGACGAATGGCCGAGTTGATCGCTGTAATGGCCTCCAGTTCTGCGTAGCAAAAATATCAAACACTGAACCTAGAAACACTGGGGAATATTACAAAAGGAGAGTGATGGATGGTGAGGGGTGCTTACTTAGTTTCTCTGCCTCAGCAAAGTCGTTACAGGATATGACCACCCTCTGAATCTCCTCCCTCTCCAGCATCACTGCACCTCCAGTGTCCTGAGGTCCACGGAGAAAGTGTTTGGGTGACAAGTTCAACTCAATAGAAAAAATCTGGGTTCTGTAACACTAATGCAACTTGAAGCAATGAATTAAGACCGCCATCTTACGCTCTTAAAGGCAAAAACACAGTGTATAGGCATTCTCATTTATTTTATGAGATACCTCATCTCCCCTACTAGGGCTGTTACGGTGACCGTATTACCGCCACACCAGCGGTCACGAGCCATGATGTAGTCAAATTCCACATGTCCGTTTAGTCACGATAACTAGGCTTCTCCAAGCTCAGGCTGATGATGGTCATTAGTAGCCTACCAAACTTGCTAACTGCCTGGTACTCAGCACTCTATTGTCCCTCTAATCACTCTGACATCAATGCAAATGTAATCGAAAATCAAATCAAACACTTCATGAGAGCCCATGAGGTCATGTTGCGCAACATTTCTATAGGCTATGCAATTGCGTGAGAAAACAGAGTTTTGATGGCCACTATTTAAAAGAGGAGGATCAGCTTTCTATAGGCTAGGCCTACTATATTTATTTTTCAACTTTCCTAATATTAAGCACATTGCTTCGCTTTACAACAGGAGTATAGCCTACCTTACTGGTATGAAAATGAACCATGGGGAAAAGCGTCCTCCATTCACTATTTAAGTGCATAGATTACATGTATTTTTTTCCCCGCCCCTGTTCCGAGACAGGTGCATGATTATAGTCCATTCAAAATCAAAACTAATTTCACACATATTCTAGATAATATATGTAAAGACAAGATTAAATCAAGAATAGTCTGATGGGTGACAATACTAATATATCATTCCAAGTGATAGGCTACC
Source organism: Coregonus lavaretus (assembly GCF_964263955.1). Classification (NCBI taxonomy): domain Eukaryota; kingdom Metazoa; phylum Chordata; class Actinopteri; order Salmoniformes; family Salmonidae; genus Coregonus; species Coregonus lavaretus. The sequence continues at coordinate 27,891,461 of NC_140004.1, read as the reverse complement.
ACTTGTGAATGATGCCCAGCTTGTGTGCAGTAAGGTCAGTAACAGCGCATGCATTTTTTTGCGACTTTTTCAAAATACTTTTTTTTTTACACCTCATGTAGCCTAGTCCATAGGCCTATATGTTTTGATAAGGGTTGTATCACAACGAAAGTAGACAAATAACTTCTTAAAATTAAGCACATTAATCTGCTTTACAACCGGTGTAGAGTCTAACTGGCATACATAAGCGGGGCGTGAGTTTCAAGTTTGGGGAAGATAATTTTCCCCATAAAAATTAACCTTTATAATAAAGCATTACAAGCATAATCGCATTTACAGTCCCTTATGAGAATGGTATTTTCCCACTAATTGATTGCATTTTAGAACATTTGCGCTTATAGCCTACTGCCGTGTGCGCATTGCTGCACTTATAATGTGAAGAAATAGCCGAATAGTTTATCAACATTTTAAGCTCAACGTTCTGATCAGCCTCAATGCTAACTAACTGTAAGTCGCTCTGGATAAGAGCGTCTGCGAAATGATTAAAAATGTAAAATGTAAATGCTTTTAAAAGGTTTTTTGATGCGAGTGGTTGTATTAATTTGGGATCTATCGCATCCCACAACTGTCCCCGATGTGTCGGTCTTCACTTGTAGCCTACTTCGGAGCTGAGATGCCTGTGAGAAGGAACCGATCACGTGACGGGCATTGGCTAATAAGAATTGAGATATCTGAGAGAGCCATATGAGTGAGAGGTGCTTCGGAGCACGCAGCCGGGAGAAGGGAATCATAATGATTATATTCAGGCCAAGGGCACAGCGGCCACTGGCCGCAAAAGGCATGGATTTTCTAGGGGGCATTACGGCCAAACAAGAGGGATGTCACCGGAAAATTCTAGCCATTATCAAGTGCTTGTCAAATTGTGAATGATAGATGAAGTGTGTGCAGCCTGCGCAAGAAACAAAGCAGAGCTCATGCCTTTCATGCTACTTTTTTCAAATCATCATTAGAGTTGCATCATGCAGCCTTAGAATGTATTAAAAATCAAAACATATAGCCCAATGTTTGTATCACAACTAAAGTTGTATAAATAACTCTAAATTAAGCATATAGGAGGACCTGTTTTTTGTTAACCGCTCAACACAGAATTGCCGCATGTACGCACTCCCTCAGAAACCGTTTGGAGAAAACATCCTTTTCTCTTTTATTCAGCTATGTTCAATTGTATTCTTCATACTATAAAATAATATAAAATAATGCCATGGAATTCTAAGCAAATCTTGTCTGCTAAATGAACTAGTGTAAGCCCACAGCCATAGCCAACCTACTACATTTTACATTTACATTTTAGTCATTTAGCAGACGCTCTTATCCAGAGCGACTTACAGTTAGTGAATGCATACATGTTTTTTTTTGTTTTTTTTCCCCATACTGGCCCCCCGTGGGAAACAAACCCACATCCCTGCCGGCCAAACCCTCCCCTACCTTGGACGACGCTGGACCAATTGTGCGCCGCCCATGGGTCTCCCGGTCGCGGCCGGCTGCGACAGAGCCTGGACTCGAACCAGGATCTCTAGTGGCACAGCTAGCACGGCGATGCAGTGCCTTAGACCACTGCGCCACTCTACTAGACGTGCTTCCACCATTTGACCACTGGCCTTACTGACCCGAGACTTGACTTGGCAGTAGGAGGTGAAGTGCTCCAGGTACCAGTGAGAGTTGGCCTCCTGGACCCCCAGCAGCCCCAGGGCCAGCACCTTGAGCCCAACTAGCAGAGCAGCCTCGTCCTGGGCAGAGATGGCCTGGTTCACCTGCTGCACCGCTCCCTGGGCTGGAGAGACAGACAGGAGGGACCAGGGGTTGGATGGAGACAGACACGGGACACATCCCAAATAAATCAACCCTCAGCCACTACCTTTAGACAAGGGGTGCCCAACCTTTTTTGACATGAGATTTCAAACTGGCTGTGGAAAAGGTAGAAGATCTACCAGTCACATCCTGAAGGCCTATCCTAGATGTTCAGAACACAACTTATTGAGGTCATAAGACAGGGACCGTAGTTACTGTTAACAAGGTCGACGCAGCTCTGGATCTCCTGCTGGGTCAGCAGCTCCTCATAAACATCTCTCTCCTCTGTGGCTATGGACGAGCACTGAGCAGGGAGACAAGAGAAAAAGCATTGTGTTAGATGGACTATAAACATACATTCTCAAGGTTTTTACATTTTGTGCATACTGAAACCACAGGAGGCTGCTGAGGGGAGAACAGCTCATAATAATGACTGGAATGGAGTGAATGGTATCAAACACATGGAAACCATGTCTTTGATGTGTTTGATACAATTCCATGGATTCCATTCCAGTCATTACTATGAGCCCGTCCTCCCCAATGAAGGTGCCACCGGCCACCTGTGATTGAAACTAAACACACTGTCATGCTCAAATTGTTGACAATCTGGCCATCATATTAACTTTAGATTTAAGATCATGACTTTGCTGAAATAATTTGTAATTTAACACAGCGGGTCATATTTACACAGAGTTAGTGAGGAGTATGGGAGGAGAGATGCTAGTTGGTGTGGGAAGACTAGTGTTGTAGTGAGAGTTCAGCTTATGCTGCAGCCACTGGAATGTCATGGCAAGGGCTGCTGAGTGTTTCAGGTGGTATTCACTGCAGACAAGACTCCTACAGTATGCTACTAACTCTCAATACCTCTTTAGGTTCAGAACAGGATCAAGTTGCTGATCCAAGGTCAGTTTTGAAACTTCTACCCGGACTCAGGACCCATAGGTCTCTGGTCAAAAGCAGTGCTCTACAAAAGGGAATAGGATGCCATTTCAGTGGAAAGAGCAACATCAGGGAGGGTCTGGGAGTTCCTCACCCTGCCTGAGGCCTGGAGCTCCTTGCTGGCCTTGGCCCGGCTCAGAGTGTCCTGGTAGTCCTGGGCCAGCTCTTCCCCAGTGTTCCTCAGCATAGCGTTGGGGTTCCTCAATGACCCCATGGTCACAGCCGCCTCACCCTTATCCACCGCCTCATTGATGGCAAACACAGCAGCGTGCACTTGGGAGGGACACCAGCAAGAATGAGTACCACTCAGCAGTAAACATGTCTGTCTGTCTGTCTGTCTATCTATGAGAGGCCAGACTTTTGTTATAGCCCAGCACTAACACACCTGATTCAACTAATCTGCTAATCATCAATGGCTGGATTAGTTGAATCTGGTGTTTTAGTGCTGGGCTGGAGCCAAACCCTGCACACCCTATGGGTCTCTCCAGGATCAGGATAGAAGACAGAGTTCATCCAGTGGATGGAACAGTGTACTGTACTACTCACAGGTTGCCTCGTCCACCGAGAGCTCGTTGGCCAGGATGCCTCCTATCTTGCTGAAGGTTGGCATCTGGATGCCGTACTTCTCCAGCTCACTCCGCATGTTACTGATCTCCTCCTCTGTGGGACAGACAGGAACACATTACAAGCACACTGGCACAGCAGGAAACCTCGACACCCCTAGGAGAGGGACCTGCTTATTCACTGGCAACTTATAGATGCTTTGGAAAAATTGCAAAACAATAAGTTGTTTTAGCAAGCTGGTATTCACAGTATGGATTGTCGTCAATACATGACTTATGCTTGCATGACTGGCATATGCATCTCAGTCATATTAGCCTACAGTGCTTTGATATTGTCCACCTTTTCATATAACATACACTGAGTGTACAAAACATTAGGAACAGCTGCTCTTTCCATGACATAGACTGACCAGGTGAAAGCTATGATCCCTTATTGATGTCACCTGTTAAATCCACTTCAATCAGTACAGATTAAGGGGAGGAGACAGGTTAAAGAAGGATTTTTAAGCCTAGAGATAATTGAGACATGGATTGTGTATGTGTGCCATTCAGAGGGGAATGGGCAAGACAAAATAATTAAGTGCCTTTGAACGGGGTATGGTAGTAGGTGCCAGGTGCACAGGTTTGAGTGTCAAGAACTGCAACGCTGCTGGGTTTTTCACGCTTAACAGTTTCCTGTGTGTATCAAGAATGGTTCACCACCCAAAGGACATCCAGCCAACTTGACAACTATGGGAAGCATTGGAGTCAACATGGGCCAGAATCCCAGTGGAAAGCTTTCGACACCTCGTAGAGTCTATGCCCTGACGAATTGAGACTGTTCTGAGGGCAAAACGGGGTGCAACTCAATATTAGGAAGGTGTTCCTAATGTTTTGTACACTCAGTGTATCTCTCCTTCTCTGTATACACATACACCCGGTATTGTTTTAATCCTCGTCGGTGAAATGTGCACTTTATTTTTTATGGCGTTGAAGTGAATTACTTCAGTCAGTGATAGCAATCGATAAAGGTTAAAGTGGTTTATTATGAGTAAGTGTTATGTTGCAGATATTCATCCAGATAAGACATGTGGTTGGTCCTTCCCACTTCACTCATATCAACCACAGTATATCATACTGATCTCCACAGTGCTTATCGAATTGAACACGCAGCTAGGTGCGAGTGATGACATTCTGTTTCAATCAAAGCCAAACAAGAGCACCAATTATCTGTCATTACCACCCCCCGGGAGGCTCTAATCACACACACTTCCGCAAGCAAGTCTTCATGTTTTCCTTAAGTTTCAAAGAGAGGTAGTAATTACTACAGCAGTTCCTCCTTCACTACAACGATGTATGTTAGTGTTCATTCTGGAGCAGGAAGCTCATTATACTGTAGAACCACTACACACTAGTTTCAAGTTGTATTAGTTGTATGTACGGGATACACATGGTATACACTGTCCAACGAAATGCTTACTTGCAAGTTCCTACAGCAATTGTTCCTATGGGTTCAAGCACCCAGCATTCAATCAAAACCTGGCTGGTGCCAGATAGAGAAGAACACTATGTGTTGATTTAAAGTACAGGGTGAACTCAAGCTATGACTCTTATGAGATCTCTAATTATCATGCTGGAATAGAAGAGCTGGTGGATCAAATGCTACTGTAGCCTTGTAAAACACTAGTATATCCTGGTAAAACGCTACGGTAAAATGCTACTGTAGCCTGGTCTTTCTTACCTGTGAAGGCCACTTTCCCCAGCAGGTCCTGGATCTGTGGTGCAATGCCCAGTTTGTACAGGTATAAGCTGGAATAAAACACAAGGTTATGTTACAGAGCTACTTCTAGTCAGGTTTTGCGTCAAATATCCTGGAGAATAACTCCCTGGGGTCGAGGGATGGAAAGGTATGAAGCTCTCAGAACTTTAACCTAGATTGAATGGTTAGGAAGAAAGCGTACTAAAGTGGTGGATAAGATGTGGCTATGTTTATTCAACAACTCAGAGGCTGGGGAAACATAATTTACTAACATCTGCATCTATACATATGCATCTATCCACACTTTTCCCGAGCTTGAATACTTTAGAAATGCATCTTTCCTTCCTCTTGTCCTTGGGTCAGCAAGGGATCCACCATATTGCTTTCACCTATGAAAGCATGTCAGTCTGATAAGTGACGACTTGAAGTGAGGAAGGAAGGATGCGTCCCAAGGGGAACTTGAAACATCCATCTGCTCTAGATTGAGCTAGGAGAGTCGGCCCAATAAACTGCAATGCACCCTTTTCCCCACAGGGGGGAAATGTGTGCTCAGAGAAAGCAGCAGTCAGAATCCTGACACGCCAACTGCACTGACTGTACTGAGTCAGTTCCAGTGAAACAAACAGGTGGCTGGAAACTGCATTAAACTTTCATCTGCCCGCAGGTTCCTGATAAGTGGGCATGAATGATAGATTGGGCTACAGGGGTACGGGTGTCTTCCTGAGGGGTTTAGAGTCTGCTAAGACAGAGGGAAGGCCAAAGGTTTATTATGTCGTTTCCATTCTATTGTGTTGCCTTTCTATTTTTCCACTGTACTGAATTCTCAACAAAGGCCCACTAGCCCAGTGTGTCTACTTCTCCTCAGAGCTAGAGTTTATTCCCTGCCCTGGCTCCCAATGGGGGTTAGACCAGCCTGCCAGGAAGGAAGAGCACGTGTGTGTGCACACAGGCAGGGAAGGAAGCCTGCCCTCATGGGCCCTGACCAAACAGCTCAAAGAGAAAAAACAAGCCAACTAGCTAACGTATTCACTCCAATTTTCTGCCACATTCAGATGGATATACGAGCAGTGCTTGACTTGGGCAGGAGCTCAGCGGAACTGAATAGCGGCACCGTAAATGTTCTACTGCTTGAGTTTGTGCACTTCATAAAATATTGGCTAAAAGTATTGTGGAGTTCCTGCACCTAAACAGTAACGACACCCAAAATGATACCAGCACCTATTTCAGTCCAAGTCAAGCACTGTATACATTACAAACGACTCCTCTCTGTATACATGACAGTGTACGTGTACTGTATACATGACAGTCAATGAAACCAGTCAGTAAAAAACCACCCACTAATAGTGACACCATTGACTTCACACAATGACAAAGTGTCACTACAGAGCTGTTACTTCTACTAGCACCACCACTACCATGCTATGACAGCAGCTTTGAGGTGAGACTGGAGACTGACTGTGTCCTATGGGCCCTGGTCAAAAGTAGTGCACTAAATAGGGAAAGGGTGCCATTTGGGATGCAACCTCAATATAGGCTGGCCTGTCTTATAGGCCAGTGTTTACCAACCAGGAGTACTTCGACCCCTGGGGGTACTTGGCCTATCCACAGGGGATACTTGAGATTACTCATGAGACCATAGGCTTACTGGTCAAATGCACATCAGGTAACTCCGGGCAGAGCAAAATGTACTTGGTGGTACAGTAACTGAAAAAGGTTGGGAAGGCTGTTTATTTTCTAAAGATGTTAACAGCGGTGTGTCTTCTACATTATGCAGTTATATCAGTTATTCAGTGTTCAAAAGCATTGGACAGAGAGCCGTTACAGTATGTTGCTGGACCTTGGCCCTCTGTCAAACCTGTGGGATGTTTATGATAGCACAGTGCATAATCAGGACATGAATCAATCATGACCTTTGAAAAAAGAGCGGGAGTTAGAGAGGGCTGTGTGAGTGTGACTGATGGGGTTTTCTACAACCGTTAACACACTTTCAGCCATGAATAAAGTTAATAGTTATGCCTCTTAGAATAATAATCTAAGGAGTGTGGTGCCAGAAAAATAACCTCTCACTCAACGTCAACAAAACAAAGGAGCTAATCGTGGACTTCAGGAAACAGCAAAGGGAGCAACCACCTATCCACATCGACGGGACAGCAGTGGAGAAGGTGGAAAGCTTCAAGTTCCTCTGCGTACACATTACTGGCAAACTGAAATGGTCCACCCACACAGACAGTGTGGTGAAGAAGGCAACAGCGCATCTTCAACCTCAGGAGGCTGAAGAAATTTGGCTTGGCACCTAAAACCCTCACAAACCTTTCCAGATGCACAATTGAGAGCATCCTGTCGGGCTGTATCACTGCCTGGTACGGCAACTGCACCGCCCGCAACCGCAGGTCTCTCCAGAGGGTGGTGCGGTCTGCCCAACGCATCACCGGGGGCAAACTACCTGCCCTCCAGGACACCTACAGCACCCGATGTCACAAGAAGGCCAAAAAGATAATCAAGGACAAGAACCACCCGAACCACTGCCTGTTCACCCCGCTATCATCCAGAAGGCAAGGTCAGTACAGGTGCATCAAAGCTGGGACCGAGAGACAAAAACAGCTTATCTCAAGGCCATCAGACTGTTAAATAGCCATCACTAGCATGTTAGAGGCTGCTGCCCTATATACATAGAGTTGAAATCACTGGCCACTTTAATAATGGAACACTAGTCTCTCTAATAATGTTTACATACTGCATTACTCATCTCATATGTATATACTGTTTTATTTTCTATTCTACTGTATTTTAGTCTATGCCGCTCCGACATTGCTCGTCCAAATATTTCATTCCTTTACTTTAGATTTGTGTGCATTGTTGTGAAATTGTTAGATATTACTTGTTAGATATTACTGCACTTTTGGAGCTAGAAACAAAAGCATTTCGCTACACCCGCAATAACATCTGCTAAACATGTGTATGTGACCAATAACAAGGACAACCCACGCCTGTAACAGGTGTGAAGCTGTAATAACAACATTATATAGGCTATAATGTATGAACCTGCCATAACAACGTTATACAGTGCCTTCAGAAAGTTCACACCCCTTGACTTTTTCCACATTTTGTTGTGTTACAGCCTGAATTTAAAATGGATTAAATTGAGATTGTGTGTCACTGGCCTACACACAACACCCCATAATGTCAAAGTGGAGTTATGTTTTTTGAAATGTTAAAAAATGAAAAGCTGAAATGTCTTGAGTCAATATTCAACCCCTTTGCTATGGCAAACCTAAATAAGTTCAGGATGTAAAAATGTGCTTAACAATTCACATAAGTTGCATGGACTCTGTGTACAATAATAGTATTTGACATGATTTTTGAATGAATACCTCATCTTTGTACTCCACACATACTTTACAATTATCTGTAAAGACCCTCAGTCGAGCAATGAATTTCAGACACAGATTCAACCACAAAGACCAGGGAGGTTTTCCAATGCTTCGCAAAAGAAGGGCACCTATTAGTAGATAGTTAAAATTTAAAAAAGCAGAAACTGAATATACAGATACACTACAAAGATACAGGTGTTCTTCCTAACTCCGTTGCCGGAGAGGAAGGAAACTGCCCAGGGATTTCACCATGAGGCCAATGGTGACTTTAAAACAGTTACAGAGTTGAATGGCTGTGATAGGAGAAAACTGAGGATGGATCAACAACATTGTAGTTACTCCACAATACTAACCTAAATTACAGAGTGAAAAGAAGGAAGCCTGTCCAGAATAAAAATATTCCAAAACATGCATCCTGTTTGCAATAAGGCACTAAAGTAAAACTGCACAAAAAAAAGACAAGAAATTAACTTTATGTCCTGAATACAAAGCGTTACGTTTTGGGCAAATCCAACCCAACACGTCACTGAGTACCACTCTTCATATTTTCAAGCATGGTGGTGGCTGCATCATGTTATGGGTATGCTTGTCATCGGCAAGGACTAGGGAGCTTTTTAGGATAAAAATTAATGGAATAGAGCTAAGTACAGGCAAAATCCTAGAGGAAAACCTGGTTCAGTCTGCTTTCCAACAGACACTGGGAGACAAATTCACCTTTCAGCAGGACAATAACCTAAAACACAAGGCCAAATCTACACTGGAGTTGCCTACCAAGACGACATTGAATGTTCCTGAGTAGCCTAGTTACAGCTTTGTCTTAAATCGGCTTGAAAATCGATGGCAAGACTTGAAAATGGCTGTCTAGCAATGATTAACAACCAACTTGACAGAGTTTGAAGAATTCTTTAAAGAATAATGTAAAAATATTGTACAATCCAGGTGTGCAAAGCTCTTAGAAACTTACCCAGAAAGACTCACAGCTGTAATCACTGACAAAGGTCAGTCTAACATGTATTGACTGAGGGGGTTGAATACTTATGTAATCAAGATAGTGTTTTTTTTCCATATATTTTTATCAAATGTTCGAATTTTTCTTTGCCACTAGAGTATTTAGTGTAAATCGTTGACAAAAAATACAATTAAATCAATTTTAATCCCACCTTTGTAAAACAACAAAATGTTGAAAAGGTCAAGGGGTGTGAATACTTTGAAGACACTGTATAGGCTATAACGTGTGAACCTGTCATAACAACGTTATATAGGCTATAATGTGTGAACCTGCCATAACAACATTATATAGGCTATAACGTGTGAACCTGCCATAACAACATTATATAGGCTATAACGTGTGAACCTGTCATAACAACGTTATATAGGCTATAATGTGTGAACCTGCCATAACAACGTTATATAGGCTATAATGTGTGAACCTGCCATAACAACGTTATATAGGCTATAACGTGTGAACCTGCCATAACAACGTTATATAGGCTATAACGTGTGAACCTGCCATAACAACATTATATAGGCTATAACGTGTGAACCTGTCATAACAACGTTATATAGGCTATAACGTGTGAACCTGCCATAACAACGTTATATAGGCTATAACGTGTGAACCTGCCATAACAACGTTATATAGGCTATAACGTGTGAACCTGCCATAACAACGTTATATAGGCTATAACGTGTGAACCTGCCATAACAACATTATATAGGCTATAACGTGTGAACCTGCCATAACAACGTTATATAGGCTATAATGTGTGAACCTGCCATAACAACGTTATATAGGCTATAACGTGTGAACCTGCCATAACAACGTTATATAGGCTATAACGTGTGAACCTGCCATAACAACGTTATATAGGCTATGTGTGAACCTGCCATAACAACATTATATAGGCTATAACGTGTGAACCTGCCATAACAACGTTATATAGGCTATAACGTGTGAACCTGCCATAACAACGTTATATAGGCTATAATGTGTGAACCTGCCATAACAACGTTATATAGGCTATAACGTGTGAACCTGCCATAACAACGTTATATAGGCTATAATGTGTGAACCTGTCATAACAACGTTATAGGATGCAATATGTGTGTGATGCATATAGAGCAGAAAGCCTAACGCTTGAGGTTGTGAAGTAAAATCCCTCTGAACATGATCTCAGAAAAACCTATTCAAGTTCCTCTTTCATATAATACAGGTATTTCACTTCTCACTGCAAGTTAGGAGTCAGAGTCAACACTGTCCACACATAAGAAAATAGGCTTCACATCAAAAGATGGAGATAGGGCTATTAATTGAAAAAGCTGAGTGAGAGACAGGCCCTTCTACCACCCTCAGCTCCCAATATAAACATCTGGCTTTCCTTCTAGAGCCTGATGATACTATGTGAGAATGACATCATTTCGGTCTCTTGTAGACTCAAGAGAACATTGTCAAAGGAGACACTAAATTGCTCGAGGCAGCCTACAGATTGAAGCAGTCTGTTGGCAGGAAATGACTCAATGCATACAGGAAGTCACCTATCGGTTCCGAGGGTGTATCTAGCATTGCATGCGCAAACGATATCCATACAAACACACAAAAACAACGGCAAGCTTGGGAAATGACTACATATTGCCACCCCTTTGTTTCATGAATCTTGAAAATAGCACGTTTTAACTATAAACTGAAACAGACAATACTAGTTTCAGGTTATCTTTTAGCATTTTCCTCCATTCTTCTTCACTTCTCTTGGTTCACACATTGTTAACTTTTTCAAAATGATCCTCAAGTCCCATTTAGACATTGATATGCTTTTAGGGCTCTTCAAACATCAGAAGAGCTAAAAACGTAGGTCTCCTACAAAATATAAAGTGTCAAACAGAAAAAACCCACCTTGTGTTGGAATGCTCCCCCTCTTACCTTAATGCGTGTATGCAGTACACCACCTTGGGCATGTTTTTGCGATTGTACACATCTGTCGTTTCAGGATAGAATATCTGAAAGTAGCAACCAGAGGAGTCATTAGTCATGAGTCTTTCATTAACATCTTCTGATACCTTGCATAGTGCAGCAGCCAAGATGCACAGCGAGCATGCTACATATTTCAGACTGTCAGTTTCAGTTTCAACCTGTAGCAGTCTGCACTATTCCTCTGTATCCTCCTGGCCACTGTCACACACCTTTAGGTGATGTAATTCTTGCCTGTCTTTGTATTTGCAGTGTGTGCTTCCAGTCTCACTGTACGTACACCTACCTGGCTGAATGCTGTGGATGTCCATGTGTTTCCCAAAAGGGAAAAGTACTGGTGAACAACAGTAAAGCAACCTATTCCCCTGCCCTAATCATTATTTTGAATTAAAACAAATAGTCAAACATTTGAATCCATCAATAATGACAAGATGAGCCCATAATAACCGAATGAATAAACAATGTCTCATATTCATTGGTTGTCTGTCTACTCCTAAAGATTCTCCTTTGGTAAGTGTACTGCTTCCCCCAAAACAGAGGAATTCTTTGACTGATCATCATCAAACAGGTATCTCTGAGCGATTCCAGTGTTACCATCACATGGATTGACAATAAGGTGTTAGCATTCTCCATATCAGCTCCAGATGGAACACATTTTGTCCCTACACATAACATATGCATTATTAATAATAACACTATTAGTGTTAGTAGTAGTAGTAGTAGTAAACCCACCACAGCCACACCCTTCTAGGTTGGTCTCAGGCATCCATAAGAACGCAGTAGAACAGCATGCTTTAAATTTACCTGGTCCACTGTCATTTGACTTAGTAAAATCCATAAAACAGGCAACTCAGCCTTGTGATATCACCAGTTACTACAAGTATATGATACTGTATGCCTCTGGTAGGAGGGACTTGGGCAGTGTGTGTGTGTGTGTGTGTGTGTGTGTGTTAGTCTTACCTTAGGCAGCCCTACAGACTCCATGGCCCGTAGCCATTGCACTGTGTTGTCTGTGTGTCTGAAGTGAAGTCCTGTGCGCTGGAGACAAACAGACAAATCAGAAACATTAGATTCCAGCAACTGAGTCTGTTGTGTATCAGCAACAGCATGTTTTTGGTAGGAATCGCACGCATGCAAAGATGTGCACATGGAAAGATGAAGGAGAGTGTATGAGTGAGTGTGTTGTGTCAGCACAGCTGCTGTTTTTAACATGGGGGAGCGGGGGTGCCATCTCTCTGTCCCCTGGGAGATGGTTGACAGGAAGTGAGGTTGTCTGCGTTGGATCTGGGATTAGACATTTCCTTTATGACGCCATGGAGGTGCAGGGGAGAGGGGAGGAGGCGTGGGGGAGAAGAGAGGAGAGGGGGAGAGGAGAGGGACTAGATAGAGGTGGGGAATGGGGGAGAGGAACTAGATAGAGGTGGGGTGTGGGGGAGAGGAGAGGAACTAGATAGAGAGGTGAGGGGGAGAGAGGGAGAGGAGAGGTCTCGATAGAGGTGGGGTGTGGGGGAGAGGTACTAGACAGAGAGGGGGTGTGGGGGAGAGGAGAGGAGGTGTGGGGAGGACCTAGATAGAGGGGAGGTGTGGGGGAGACGGACTAGATCGATGAGAGGTGTGGGGGAGAGGGGAGGCACTAGATATAGATGGGGTGTGGGGGAGAGGAGAGGGGGAGGGGAGGAATTAGATAAAGAAGATGTGTGGGGATGAGAATAGGAATTAGATAGCGCCCACTGCCGCCCAGATTTGTGGTCTGTTTTACTCAGTATCCTAGCAGCCTAGTTAAATTAAGTCTGAAAAAGTGTCAATTAATTTGATAGGAGTATCCCGTGGTACCGGATCTTTCCAATATGAGGAAAAAGGTCACCTTGTAGCGGGCCTGGTCCCTGTCGTAGATCTTCTTCTCAGACACCATCTTCGGGGCGAAGAACTTGGCCAGTTTTCCAAGGTAGACTCCGTTCCTCAGACTCTCCTCCAGATCTGTGGTGGAGGGCAGCTCCTCCTCTACACACGCCTCCATCCACCTGGGGATACGCACAAACACTGATCTCAGAACAGAACAAAAAATACTTCCTGCTTTGCTCCTATGGGGACACTAATAATGGCCACCAGTCCACCCATTATGGCATAATTGACCTGAATGGGGATGCCCGTTCTACTAATTCTATGATGGCAACATCTGTTCAGTCATTTATACAGAGATGATTGGAACAGAAACTGATCTCACAACAAAATGGCAACATCTCTCCAGTCATTCATATGGAGCAATAGGGAAGAGACACTGATATCGCAACAGAATAATACAGAGTTATTTTTATAGAAACACAGACCAGTGTTTCCTTTGGATGATTTGTTAGGAAGGGTGTAGGGTCCCGCCCTGCCTATGTAGGCTAAGTGTGAGGCCAGGTAAACACTAGCAGAGACACCGATCCCAGACCATCATAGGTTAATTTAGCATCATAGGTTCATCACAGCTTTGAAGAGCTTATGGATAACAAAATGCTAGGACCAAAGTCTGACTCTTTGAACCTATTGCCCGCTCACTTCTTGGCTTCAAGTTAACGGTTCTCTCAATACAAAAGCTGTCGTCATGGATACAAGCAGATATAAACAAACAGAACATTGGTCTGTCCCTCACATTGCCCCGTGTTGATCTGCGATCTTAGAGCATGTGAGCCATTACCGGACTGAACAGCCGCCTACGCTAGCACCACGTGAGTCAATATTGGCTTACCCTGTACCTACCGAGGGAGCAGCATGGTCAAGGGAAAACCAGCAGTAGACCTAGGCTAACTCATAACCTCCCTCTGGTGCTTGTTGGGATTCACTTCAGGTCTTATGGTCCACAGGACAAAACCCAATCCTCAGATGTCACCCAAGAAGAAAGAAAAAACTCTGCTCTCTACCGGTCCACCTTTCTGTATGTTGGCTGCATGCTTTATTTAAATTCATGACTGCATCCACAGGAATCCTCCTTCCTTCCTGACATTTCATGATATTGAAGGATTAGGTATTGTAGGACTGTGGCATTGGTTTAAGTTTCACAATATACTAAGGGTGCACAAAAAAACACACACCTGGAGAGGCACGTGCAAGTCACAAAAATTACATCAAGCCTTCAGTGAAAGGCACAGGTGGGAGGGTCATTAAGGAGTCCCACAACTGTTACAAAATCTCTAAATCCAAGATCAAACAGCGCTATCAGCTGGTTTGGGCTTATATTGACTGTACAGTATTTCACATGACTGGCTGGTTTGTGCATCCAGTCACTAATCTTAATCTAAGGAAGGAATTAGCCTACTTACGATCCACCTATATGTCAAATCCCTGTACATTCAGTCACTGACATAACATAACACGTCAGTGTGTCTATAAATTAACTGACACACTTGGTGATGATAAACCCTCTCGGTCTGTGGTGTTAATAGACTGGTACTGACCCAGAGAGAAGAGCCCATTGTTCCAGCTCCCACACTCACTGTCCAACATACCAGTGTAAGGGGGTTGGAGAGACAGGCCTTTTGGCAACACATTAGGTTTCTGTAAACTGTTTAAGAGAAACCTATATGGGGCATAAGAGTAAACTGTTTAGGAGTATGTGGGGCAGGGGAAAAGGGTTTGGTCCTCAAGGAACTCAACAGTAGGCCTATAGGTGATTCTGGGTCTTCAGTCAAGATGAGTGAAATCCTGTAAGACATAAATGATGTCATGCATGTGCTCAGAGGGAGAGCGAGAGAGAAAGAGACAGACCGACAGAAAAAGAGAGAGAAGAGAGATAACTCTTAAATTTACAATATGAACTCATCTGTTGCATTTGTTACCCCAGTAACCATACAAACCCCTTGAAAGCTGAAATGAAACCGCCAACTTAGATGTTGAACCTTGCAGCAAGTGAAGTGTCAGTTGAGAATAATGTTAAGTTCCCTATAAAAATGTAACAGTAAGATGTTTCACAACTGAGTTCCTTGTAAAATGTGTGTGTGTGGGGGGGTGTTTGTTCAACACACACAGGGTGTTAGAGGTTACTATTAAAGCCACATCAAAGTCCAACTTCATTCATGATAATACACTGCTCAAAAAAATAAAGGGAACACTAAAATAACACATCCTAGATCTGAATGAATGAAATAATCTTATTAAATACTTTTTTCTTTACATAGTTGAATGTGCTGACAACAAAATCACACAAAAATTATCAATGGAAATCAAATTTATCAACCCATGGAGGTCTGGATTTGGAGTCACCCTCAAAATTAAAGTGGAAAACCACACTACAGGCTGATCCAACTTTGATGTAATGTCCTTAAAACAAGTCAAAATGAGGCTCAGTAGTGTGTGTGGCCTCCACGTGCCTGTATGATCTCCCTACAACGTCTGGGCATGCTCCTGATGAGGTGGCGGATGGTCTCCTGAGGGATCTCCTCCCAGACCTGGACTAAAGTATCCGCCAACTCTTGGACAGTCTGTGGTGCAACATGGCGTTGGTGGACGGAGCGAGACATGATGTCCCAGATGTGCTCAATTGGATTCAGGTCTGGGGAACGGGCGGTCCATAGCATCAATGCCTTCCTCTTGCAGGAACTGCTGACACACTCCAGCCACATGAGGTCTAGCATTGTCTTGCATTAGGAGGAACCCAGGGCCAACCGCACCAGCATATGGTCTCACAAGGGGTCTGAGGATCTCATCTCGGTACCTAATGGCAGTCAGGCTACCTCTGGCGAGCACATGGAGGGCTGTGCGGACCCCCAAAGAAATGCCACCCCACACCATGACTGACCCACCGCCAAACCGGTCATGCTGGAGGATGTTGCAGGCAGCAGAACGTTCTCCACGGCGTCTCCATACTCTGTCACGTCTGTCACGTGCTCAGTGTGAACCTGCTTTCATCTGTGAAGAGCACAGGGCGCCAGTGGCGAATTTGCCAATCTTGGTGTTCTCTGGCAAATGCCAAACGTCCTGCACGGTGTTGGGCTGTAAGCACATCCCCCACCTGTGGATATCGGGCCTTCATACCACCCTCATGGAGTCTGTTTCTGACCGTTTGAGCAGACACATGCACATTTGTGGCCTGCTGGAGGTCATTTTGCAGGGCTCTGGCAGTGCTCCTCCTGCTCCTCCTTGCACAAAGGTGGAGGTAGCAGTCCTGCTGCTGGGTTGTTGCCCTCCTACGGCCTCCTCCACGTCTCCTGATGTACTGGCCTGTCTCCTGGTAGCGCCTCCATGCTCTGGACACTACGCTGACAGACACAGCAAACCTTCTTGCCACAGCTCGCATTGATGTGCCATCCTGGATGAGCTGCACTACCTGAGCCACTTGTGTGGGTTGTAGACTCTGTCTCATGCTACCACTAGAGTGAAAGCACCGCCAGCATTCAAAAGTGACCAAAACATCAGCCAGGAAGCATAGGAACTGAGAAGTGGTCTGTGGTCACCACCTGCAAAACCAGTCCTTTATTGGGGGTGTCTTGCTAATTGCCTATAATTTCCACCTGTTGTCTATTCCATTTGCACAACAGCATGTGAAATGTATTGTCAATCAGTGTTGCTTCCTAAGTGGACAGTTTGATTTCACATAAGTGTGATTGACTTGGAGTTACATTGTGTTGTTTAAGTGTTCCCTTTATTTTTTTGAGCAGTGTATATCGTTTTTTAACAGGCCTCCCCTCCCCCATCCTGCTCACTCCATCAAGCCTCCTCCGTCCTGCTCACTCAATCAGGCCTACCCTCCTTAATCCAACCTCTAATGACAAGTCAACGTTTGTCTGTCTAGGCTGAACCACCACAGCAGACAAAACACTCTGCCCCAACACGTGTCAACACATTGAGCACAACCAACACATCATTCCCTCTCCTCTGTCAGCACTTACTGTATCGGAGTGTGACAACCACAACAAACAGCGGGGGAGACATGACGTTATTATGGCGAGTCAGTCCATGCCATGGTACCCTATCATGTTGATTGATTGATTCATTTAAAGGGATATTTCACCCAAATTACAAAATTACACATTGGTTTCCTTACCCTGTACGCAGTCTATTGGCAAGGTATGACTTTTGTTTAGTTTCTTTGGCACCACTTCCACATGCTAACGTTTTAGTATTTGTGGCACAAATCCCATTCAAGTCATGGGACCGATATTAGAATTTTTCGCGCATCATGTCCAAATCATCCGAAAGTATCTCAAATTGATTGTGAAGCTCAACAAAGTCACTTATAGATGATTTGAACATGATGCATGTAAAAATGCTAATAACGGTCCCATGACTTGAATGGGATTTGTGCCACAAATGCTAAAATGGTAGCATGTGGAAAGTGTCAGGGAAACTAAACTAAAGCATGGATTGCTGTCATATCTTGTCCATAGACTGCTTACAGGGTGAGGAAACCAATGTCATTTTGTAATTTGGGTGAACTATCCCTTTAACTTCATTGTAGAGTTTCATTGCAGAATGAACGGTTCATTGTAGCTGCCATTCATTGTAAGGTCCTTTGTTTGTTCTACAACCTTATAAAGTGCTGTGATTCTTCACCAAAACCCTGCTGGCAAATGCCAAGATACTACAGTACATGGGGACATTTTATGGCAAATCAATGGCTTTCTGATATCAAAGGAAACATGAGAGGATGATGACGGACACAGAAAAAGCAGGTGAAAAGAACAGGCTTGCCTCTTGGCTTGGGCTAAAATAACAGGAGCATGAACACTTTGGGCAGAATATGACCCTTGAAGGTACAGTAACCAACACCAGTTAAGTCCAGTACCATTCAGTAAAACCAGGGCCTGTAGTCTTAAAGCGTCTCAGAGTAGCAGTGTTGATCGAAGATTTAAGATCATTATGGATAAGATTATATGGACAGGGAGAACCTGATCCTAGATCAGCACTCCTATTCTGAGACACTGTTCATACGGGCCTAGATATCAGTTGGTCCAATGCTGCCATGCTGAGCCATAATGGCCTGGGAAAGCGGGGAATTAGGGCAACAGGCCTGAAGAATCTGACTGGTGTGTCAGATCGGCACACTTCTGCACTAACGCGACCCGACATTAATCTACCATCTTGGAACAGTGCCACAGCCACGTTCTACACACTGCAGCGCTGTGGCTACTGAACTGGCCCAGGGGACTACAGGACAAACACAACCAGGCCGGCCCTCGCCAAAAGAACCACAATAACAAATCCTCATCAGGAATAGAGGCGGTGTGACTGGAGGCACAGAGGGCTTTGTGTGGGTGGCTGATAAAGATAACAGCACATCATGCGATGTCCGTCTGATCACAGTGAGCACTTGATGAGAGTTGGTTGCGTGGGTTGGAGAGAGGGCCGGCCTACTGTACTGGCTAGCGCTCATGTAGTGGAGGAGTGGGGAAACGCAAGAGTATACAGACACAGATACAAGGCTATAGTGACACACCATTGTGGGTGTTTTAGTTCAAAGATGAAAATAAGAGGTAAAGTGTATTAATAAGGAGAGAGGTGGAAAGAAAGAGAAACCGAGCGAGAAAAAGAGTACCAGGGTGAGGTAAAGTGAACGAGACGAGAAGAACATCCTGCCTCAGTCAGTAACAAAGCTCTCCAGCCTCTGAAGCTGCACTTCCAGGAGTGAAACAATGTGGTTGGTTGTATACAGCTGCATTGAGAAGCACAGCTCCAACAACAGTGTTTACAACTCCTCAGCCACTCTTTCCTGTTATTGTCAGAGATTTTTCTGCCATTGTAATCCTTGGGCGAGCCACCTAAACCTTTTTTTTTCGGGTCACCTTAGTGACAGAGTAAAAAAATTAATATATGTTTGCTATTAATTTTCAGGATGGTACTGTCAGACCTGTGACCAGGCTAAACACTTCATTAACTAGTGATGGGAGAAGGGGGGAGGGGATCGATACTGACTCCAATATTATTTTGGACAATATATCGATACTGACTCCAAGTATCGATACATTTTTTGGCTAGGTAGTTTGTTCATCTTCTTTTTAAATAGTGAGCCAACATGTTTTGAGCACTTATTTCCATGACTGATCAAAACTCATTTTCTCATGCTCTATAGTGAGCAATACGTTTGGAAAATCAAATCGCAGTATTGAATCGCAATACATATAGAATCGTGAGAATCCCAAAACATATCGGCAAATAAGTATCGTGATAATATTGTTTTGTGAGGTCCCTGGCAATTCCCAGCCCTAATATTAGCCTAATGCTCTTTGGGACAAAAGGAGAAATCCCACACCAGTGACCAGACCAAGTGTTACTAGCCTATATGGGTCTTTCTATAAACTAGGGTACCAGTGAGGATTTCCTATGCTGGACAACTTGTTACAGCTGTTGATAAGTCATTGATAATAATCTGGCAAAAAAAATTTAATCATTACATTAAGATATAAGGGGGTTCATGGCTATATTCAATAAAATGTATGAGTTGATTTAAAACCTGTTTAAACCTTTATCATGGTTGCCGTCTTGAAGGATTTGTCCAAAATCGTGTGACATAAAACATTACCTTCCTGTCCTTGCATTTATGGCAGTGAAAGTTGTCGTTATATCATATATTATGCATTAAATGAGTTAAATTAGACATTGAACTTGAACCCCGTAAGAATCCTGGATCTAGATGTCGGACAATTTTTTGTATAGCGATATCAATAGCAAATAATTAAAGAGCAGCAGTAAAATAAGATAACAGTAGGGAGGCTATATACAGGGGGTACCGGTACAGAGTCAATGTGCGGGGGCACCGGTTAGTCGAGGTAATTGAGGTAATATGTACATGTGGGTAGAGTTAAAGTGACTATGCATAAATAGTAAACAGAGTAGCAGCAGCGTAAAAGAGGGGGATGGGGTGGGGGAGCAATGCAAATAGTCAGGGTAGCCATGATTAACTGTTCAGGAGTCTTATGGCTTGGGTGTAGAACCTGTTAAGAAGCCTTTTGGACCTAGACTTGGCACTCCGGTACCGCTTGCTGTGCAGTAGCAGAGAGAAAATTCTATGACCAGGGTGGCTGGAGTCTTTGATAATTTTTAGGGCCTTTCTCTGACACCGCCTGGTATAGAGGTCCTAGATAGCAAGAAGCTTGGCCCCAGTGATATACTGGGCTGTACGCACTACCCTCTGTAGTGCCTTGCGGTCGGAGGCCGAGCAGTTGCCATACCAGGCGGTGATGCAACCAGTCAAGATGCTCTCGATGGTGCAGCTGTATAACTTTTTGAGGATCTGAGGACCCATGCCAAATCTTTTCAGTCTCCTGAGGGGGAATAGGCTTTGTCGTGCCCTCTTCATGACTGTCTTGGTGTGTTTGGACCATGATAGTTTGTTGGTGATATGGACACCAAGGAACTTGAAGCTCTCAACCTGTTCCACTACAGCCCCGTCGATGAGAATAGGGGTGTACTCAGGCCTCTTATATTTTTTTCCTGTAGTCCACAAGCATCTCCTTTGTCTTGATCACGTTCTTCAATAATTATGCATAATACTTGTTGGATGTGCATTTGGTCTCCAGCTGATTAGTTACGCTGTGATAATTTCACACAGCATCATCTGATCCAGGACTGAATTTTCCAAATGACAGTCAAGTGACGAACAACTGTTGTGATAGCGCATGCGATGCAACAACAGCCCAAGAGCTGGAAAAAAGGTGTCGTGAGGAATGTCCAGAAAATCTTGGTGTCTCATTGGTTACGCCGGTGAAGACAGTTGTGCCTGGATCCACGCTGGATCTAATATCCCTAACCAACTCATGTTGATCATCTGTTGTCTGCTTGGTTTACAGCAGGGTCTCCTTAGATTTAACAGAGAAAGGTAATGTGTTCATGTTTTCATATGTTTTTGTGTGTCGAATTGAAAACCAAGTCTACTATGCGCAATTGTGTAGGATAGACCCAATTGTGTAGAAAAGTCCTTGTAATTATTGTAGCCAATTTATTTTTAAGTTCTCCGGCACCCTTATAATTACCTGTGATTTCATTTTATATCCGTTTTTGTGAGAGATTTGGCCACTTTCGTTTGTTTCCCGCTGCTTCAATTGAAAGGTGTTGCACTACTCTGTTGCGGTATAACCACATACGGTTATTATGAGGACGACAACATCTAATGTTCGCTTCAACTTGGCTGTCCATTCAAATCATTCCATTAAAAAAGGAACCTGGTTTTTGGTCACTTTGTCATTATAAAAACAGCGATTGTAAGATTCAAATGGTGAGATTAATGCTACCACTATTCATGGATTTATTATGTGTCCCTGCGTCGGCCTCATAGGCTACAGGAAAATGGCCATGCATGCATCCAATCTAATTAGTCAGGCAATATCCACATTATTCTCACATATTTTAGAATGTAATAATTATTTGAATATCATTGCATTGGCAAGGCCTAAAAAAATTATCATCCTTAAAGTGGTAACGGCCTACTTGTTTGACACTTTTTGCATGTTTTTAGGGGAGGTGGGGGTTCTATATATTAGGCCCTATATGTACAATTACATCAATTACACAATTGTACAACATTGAGGTACTTGAAAATGACAATTAAGTGCTTGAAAAAGTTCCTGAAAGTCCTTGAATTTGACTATTAAAAAAAACACATGTGCAAGCTGACATACTGTTTACTCAGTACTACAGGTACATAGTCCACCTATGAGCCTGTAAAATAGTGTCTAGGCCTAGGCCTGTCACTGCACTACAGTTTTGGTTAAAACTGAGGTAGGCCTACATTATGCAAACTAATGTGTACCATCTGGTTTTTATTAGTAAACCCTTTTGCAAGGCTGTTATGGTGAACTATGGTTGTGACTTGTGAGCTACCAGTGTGTTATCATATCATACCTCTAAACCACAGGTGTATTAATAAAGTCCAGACAGATACTCAGAGTGCATTAACCCCATTTACCAGAGAAGACAAAAGCATTATGGTTTAGTTGTTCTAATCAAGCCATTCTCCCAGGTGCTGTTGATGGGCCAACTAGACTGGGGCTGCATGCCTGCCCTGTGCCTGTGACTCCTGACCCCAGAGTGGAAGCAGAGCAGAGCAGGGTTAGACGGGCCCTAATCCCACTGCCTGACTCAGTCACTAATATTCACTAATAGCCTAATTAGCAGCCAGCACTATAATCCTAATCCCAGATGACAAGCTTCCCAGAATAGAGGCCTCACCAGCGATGGAGGAGAGAGATGGGAAGTCAGCCGTGCTGCTGAGTGCTAGTTTGTCAACAGAATCCATTTTACGCTTTGACAGACAGAGATCCATGACACCAATAAGGTCATAAATCAGGGTTCCCCAACTGGCGGCCCGCGGTTGGTTTTATTTGGTCCCCCAATTTTTCTGAGCAAAAAACTATTTTTGTTTAATTTTCATTGTTGAACATAAAATACTGTAAAAAACACCTGAAAATCAGCTCCAAGTGATTTTAATTTAAGAAATCTGTTCCCAAGTATTCCCACGCATAATAGAGGGACAAGACGTGATCGTATACAAATGTAAGCAAGGTTTGAAATGATTGTGTTTTAGTCAAACGTTATATCTGTTTGGGCTTCTTGCGGTCAATTTTGCAGTCTACAAATTATATATAATTATGTTCCGGCCCCCCACTCAAGAAAAAAATTTGTCCTGTGGCTGAATCTAGTTGATGATCCCTGTCATAAATGATCCCACTACCAAGTCTCTGTTCTCTACCAAATCAAAGTCTACGTTCTGCAGTCAAACTCCAATCCAACATCTCATCAGGGGAGTCAATGCAGTCATACCAGTACACAGCAAACTCTGACCTCAACACATACAGGCTAGAAGTGTTCAAACCACCTGCTGACTGGTGATGTCACCATGGTACAGCTATAGAGGATTAGGTTTTGGTGTGATTATTCTGGGTTGCTTGCAGAGGTGTGGTTTGGTGGGCAGTCTGAAAACCAGCATGTAAGAACACGAGAGGAGAGGCTTCCTGTTCCGTTGGGTGCCTTCATACAGAGGAGAGGAAGTGGTTCAGTATCTGGCACGGCACGCTCAGAGCTCTTCGGAAAAGCCTACATTGGTTTATCAAAACCAATCACAACTTATTTTATCAACCCATCTTAAAATAACTGTATTAGAAATTCTTCACACTAATCTATAATACGACATTGTCGGCCCCATGTCAGAGACATTGTGGGGTTTAAAGTGTTAATGTTTAAGCTAACATGAACTTTATGAGTTTCATTCTCCCTTTAGTCCCAGTCTGAGCTGTTAGGTTACCTGATTTCAGAGCAGCGTGAGTAGCTGTCAGCAGGAGAGCTAGTCTGTCCTTTGAGAAAAAAACTGCTTCTCCCACACTCCATTTCAAACACTTCAATGAGCCGCAGCTTACAGCCAGCCGTCACCTGATGACAGCACACGTGTGCGCCAAAAAGGCACTCAAGATATCATAATCTACAGCACCAAAATCTCTCTTCTCCTTCTAATGCTCTCTCTTCCTACTACACCACTCTTACCCCTCCTTCCTTCCATCCATCCATTTCTCCTCTTACTGTATGGTCTCCTCATCCCTCCACTCATATCATCCTCCTCTCTCTGTTCTCTCCCCACTCCCTCATCATCTTCTCTTTTGTTCCTCCCTACATCCATGACACCTCCTCTCTTACTGTTTGGCCTCCTCCAGGTGACAGAGGTACTCGTAGGCGATGTTCTGTCGTCTCCTCTCGTCCATCTCCTCCGCCGAGAACCTCTCATCGTCCTGAATGGCTGCAGACAGAAGAAACAACAACACAGTTACAGCATTATGCACACAGGCCACTAATGAGAGAGTGGGAATCATCTGCTATAATCAGCTTGGACTGGATATAGTTATCTCTCTGTGTTCTTGTGAATTAAGAGATTAATAAGAACACAGAGAGAACAATTATCAACGTCATAGGATCTTTTTGGCATGCATTCTTAAAAATCCCAAAGAATCAGAAACCTGCCTAGTAGGATACTTGGGACATTATTACCAACTTTAGAGAGAGTGTGGGGACATTTCTTACATTTGCTATGACAAGCTCATTGTCCACCCTCCCGCACAAAAGCCTGGGAGGAGTGAGAGAGCCAAGCTTCCTGGTCAGTAACATCACATAGACATAATATGGAGAAATAATTGTGTATCTCCAATAAGCTACCCAGGAAAGGGCTAAGAATAGCCCATATTAATATATGTAGCCTTAGAAATGGTTCATGAAATCAATAACTTGCTAACATCGGACAACATTCATATACTGGCCATCTCTGAAACTCACTTAGATAATTCCTTTGATGACACATCAGTAGCAATACAAGGATATAACATCAACAGAAAAGACAGGAATGCCTATGTGGGAGGTGTTGCTGTACAGTGCTATGAAAAAGTATTTGCCCCATTTCTAATTCTCTACTTTTGCATATTTGTGATACTGAATGTTATCAGATCTTCAACCAAAACCTAATATTACAACAACTTATTATTATTATTATATTATTACAGGAAGCAATTGGTTGGAGTCATTGCAGCTAAAGGTGGCACAACCAGTTATTAAGTGTAAGGGGGCAATTACTTTTTCACACAGGGGAATTGGGTGTTGTATAACTTTGTTTATGAAATAAATTAAATAAATATGTACTTGTTGTGTTATTTGTTCACTTATGTTCCCTTTATCTAATATTAGGTTTTGGTTGAAGATCTGATAACATTCAGTATCACAAATATGCAAAAGTAGAGAAAATTTGAAAGGGGGCAAATACTTTTTCATAGCACTGTATATGTTCAGGGCCATATTCCTGTAAAGCTTAGAGGATCTCATGTCAAATGTTGTTGAAGTGTTGTGGTTGCAAGTTCACCTGCCTCATCTAAAGTCTCTTATTTAGGGGTGCTGCTATAGGCCACCAAGTGCTAACAGTCAGTATTTGGATAATGTGTGCAATGCTTAATAGTGTGCGTGATGTTAACAGA
The DNA here is from genome assembly GCF_964263955.1 of Coregonus lavaretus. NCBI lineage: Eukaryota > Metazoa > Chordata > Actinopteri > Salmoniformes > Salmonidae > Coregonus > Coregonus lavaretus. The sequence goes on along the minus strand of NC_140004.1, from coordinate 27,866,139 downwards.
GAGGTCTATTTTCTGGGTGACCTGGACTGGTTAGCAACTAGCTTTCCTCTCAAGAGGAATCTTCTTACTGTGACTAATGCCTGTAATATGACCCAGGTTATCACTCAACCAACTAGTGTATACCAATAGTGTTGGATGTGACATCCACTTGTATTGATCATATCCTCATTAACGCTGCAGAGCTTTGCTCCAAAGCGATATCAGTTCCAATTGGCTGTAGTGACCATAACATTGTGGCAATAACAAGGAAAGCCAAAGTGCCAAAGGTTGGGCCTAAAGTAATTTATAAGAGATCATTCAAAATGTGTTCTCTTTTGTTGAAGATGTAAAATATGTATGTTGGTATGAGGAAGTGAATCCAGATGCAGCACTGGAAGTATTTGTAAAATTATTTATTATGCACCTGTTAAGAAATTAACTGAGAGAACTGTTAGAGCCCCTTGGTATGGTTCAAATAAATGATGCAAAAGAGGTGGCAAACAAGTCAGGCTGCTCAGCTGATTGGAACGACATACTGTAAATTGAGAAATGTTGTGAATAAACTTAACAAAAATAAGAAATTATATTACCAAACCAAGATAAATGACATAAAACACAATGGAACAAGACTTTGGAGTACCTTAAATTATATCATGGGCAGAAAATCCAATTTATCCCCATCGTTCATTGAAGTTGATGGGTAATTTATAACAAAACCTTTCAATATTGCCAAAAATTTCAATTACTATTTCACGAGTAAAGTAGAAAAACTCAGAAGTGAAATGACATTATTGAACAGTGAACCATCATATTTTTGTATAAAATATCTAATAATGAAAAATAAGGATTGCTGTTTTGAATTTGGTCAAGTTTGTGTGGGAGAGGAGGAAACTATTGTTATCCATCAATAATGATAAGCCACCAGGTATAGACCACCTTGATATGAAACCATTGAGAATGGTAGCAGACTGTATTGCCACCCCTATTTGCTATATTTTTATTTTTATTTATTTAACCAGGTAAGCCAGTTGAGAACAAGTTCTCATTTACAACTGCGACCTGGCCAAGATAAAGCAAAGCAGTGCGATAACAACAACACAGAGTTACATATGGGGTAAAAAACATAAAGTCAAAAATACAACAGAAAATATATATATACAGTGTGTGCAAATGTAGCAAGTTATGGAGGTAAGACAATAAATAGGCCATAGTGCAAAATAATTACAATTAGTATTAACACTGGAATGATAGATGTGCAAGAGATGATGTGCAAATAGAGATACTGGGGTGCAAATGAGCAAAATAAATAACAATATGGGGATGAGGTAGTTGAGTGGGCTAATTTCAGAAGGGCTGTGTACAGGTGCAATGATCGGTAAGGTGCTCTGACAACTGATGCTTAAAGTTAGTGAGGGAGATAAGTGTCTCCAGCTTCAGAGATTTTTGCAGTTCGTTCCAGTCATTGGCAGCAGAGAACTGGAAGGAATGGTGGCCAAAGGAGGTGTTGGCTTTGGGGATGACCAGTGAGATATACAGTGGGGAGAACAAGTATTTGATACACTGCCGATTTTGCAGGTTTTCCTACTTACAAAGCATGTAGAGGTCTGTAATTTTTATCATAGGTACACTTCAACTGTGAGAGACGGAATCTAAAACAAAAATCCAGAAAATCACATTGTATGATTTTTAAGTAATTAATTTGCATTTTATTGCATGACATAAGTATTTGATACATCAGAAAAGCAGAACTTAATATTTGGTACAGAAACCTTTGTTTGCAATTACAGAGATCATACGTTTCCTGTATGTCTTGACCAGGTTTGCACACACTGCAGCAGGGATTTTGGCCCACTCCTCCATACAGACCTTCTCCAGATCTTTCAGGTTTCGGGGCTGTCGCTGGCCAATACAGACTTTCAGCTCCCTCCAAAGATTTTCTATTGGGTTCAGGTCTGGAGACTGGCTAGGCCACTCCAGGACCTTGAGATGCTTCTTACGGAGCCACTCCTTAGTTGCCCTGGCTGTGTGTTTCGGGTCGTTGTTATGCTGGAAGACCCAGCCACGACCCATCTTCAATGCTCTTACTGAGGGAAGGAGGTTGTTGGCCAAGATCTCGCGATACATGGCCCCATCCATCCTCCCCTCAATACGGTGCAGTCGTCCTGTCCCCTTTGCAGAAAAGCATCCCCAAAGAATGATGTTTCCACCTCCATGCTTCACGGTTGGGATGGTGTTCTTGGGGTTGTACTCATCCTTCTTCTTCCTCCAAACACGGCGAGTGGAGGTTAGACCAAAAAGCTCTATTTTTGTCTCATCAGACCACATGACCTTCTCCCATTCCTCCTCTGGATCATCCAGATGGCCATTGGCAAACTTCAGACGGGCCTGGACATGTGCTGGCTTGAGCAGGGGGACCTTGCGTGCGCTGCAGGATTTTAATCCATGACGGCGTAGTGTGTTACTAATGGTTTTCTTGAGGTCCAGCCGTGTAGTTCTGGGCTGATCCCTCACCTTCCTCATGATCATTGATGCCCCACGAGGTGAGATCTTGCATGGAGCCCCAGACCGAGGGTGATTGACCGTCATCTTGAACTTCTTCCATTTTCTAATAATTGCGCCAACAGTTGTTGCCTTCTCACCAAGCTGCTTGCCTATTGTCCTGTAGCCCATCCCAGCCTTGTGCAGGTCTACAATTTTATCCCTGATGTCCTTACATAGCTCTCTGGTCTTGGCCATTGTGGAGAGGTTGGAGTCTGTTTGATTGAGTGTGTGGACAGGTGTCTTTTATACAGGTAACGAGTTCAAACAGGTGCAGTTAATACAGGTAATGAGTGGAGAACAGGAGGGCTTCTTAAAGAAAAACTAACAGGTCTGTGAGAGCCGGAATTCTTACTGGTTGGTAGGTGATCAAATACTTATGTCATGCAATAAAATGCAAATTAATTACTTAAAAATCATACAATGTGATTTTCTGGATTTTTCCGTCTCTCACAGTTGAAGTGTACCTATGATAAAAATTACAGACCTCTACATGCTTTGTAAGTAGGAAAACCTGCAAAATCGGCAGTGTATCAAATACTTGTTCTCCCCACTGTACCTGCTGGAGCGCATACTACGGGTGGGTGGTATGGTGACCAATGAGCTAAGATAAGGCGGAGATTTGCCTAGCAGTGATTTATAGATGGCCTGGAGCCAGTGGGTTTGGCGACGAATATGTAGTGAGGACCAGCCTACAAGAGCGTACAGGTCACAGTGGTGGGTAGTATATGGGGCTTTGGTGACAAAACGGATGGCACTGTGATAGACTACATCCAATTTGCTGAGTAGTGTGTTGGAGGCTATTTTGTAAATGACATCGCCGAAGTCAAGGATCGGTAGGATAGTCAGTTTTACGAGGGCATGTTTGGCAGCATGAGTGAAGGAGGCTTTGTTGCGAAATAGGAAGCCGATTCTAGATTTAACTTTGGATTGGAGATGCTTAATGTGAGTCTGGAAGGAGAGTTTACGGTCTAACCAGACACCTAGGTATTTGTAGATGTCCACATACTCTAGGTCAGACCCGTCGAGAGTAGTGATTCTAGTCGGGTGAGCGGGTGCCAGCAGCGTTCAATTGAAGAGCATGCATTTAGTTTTACTAGTGTTTAAGAGCAGTTGGAGGCTACGGAAGGAGTGTTGTATGGCATTGAAGCTCGTTTGGAGGTTTGTCATTTGAGAAACCAAGGCTATTTAGTCTGCCAATAAGAATGTGGTGGTTGACAGATTCGAAAGCCTTGGCCAGGTCGATGAAGACGGCTGCACAGTACTGTCTATTATCGATTGCGGTTATAATATTGTTTAGGACCTTGAGCGTGGCTGAGGTGCACCCATGACCAGCTCGGAAACCGGATTGCATAGCGGAGAAGGTACAGTGGGATTCGAAATGGTCGGTGATCTGTTTGTTAACTTGGCTTTCAAAAACTTTCGAAAGGCAGGGCAGAATGGATATAGGTCTGTAACAGTTTGGATCTAGAGTGTCACCCCCTTTGAAGAGGGGGATGACCGCAGCAGCTTTCCAATCTCTGGGGATCTCAGATGTTACGAAAGAGAGGTTGAACAGGCTAGTAATAGGGGTTGCGACAATTTCGGCGGCTAGTTTTAGAAAGAAAGGGTCCAGATTGTCTAGCCCAGAGGATTTGTAGGGGTCCAGATTTTGCAGCTCTTTCAGAACATCAGCTGTCTGAATTTGTGTGAAGGAGAAGCGGGGGGGGCATGGGCAAGTTGCAGCGGAGGGTGCAGAGCTGGTGGCTGGGGTAGTGGTAGCCAGGTGGAAAGCACGGCCAGCCGTAGCAAAATGCTTGTTGAAATTCTCGATTATTGTAGATTTATCGGTGGTGATAGTGTTTCCTAGCCTCTGTGCAGTGGGCAGCTGGGAGGAGGTGCTCTTATTCTCCATGGACTTTACAGTGTCCCAAAACCTTTTGGAGTTAGTGCTACAGGATGCAAATTTCTGTTTGAAAAAGCTAGCTTTTGCTTTCCTAACTGATTGTGTATATTGGTTCCTGACTTCTCTGAAAAGTTGCATATCGCGGGGGCTGTTCGATGCTAATGCAGTACGCCACAGGATGTTTTTGTGCTGGTCAAGGGCAGTCAAGTCTGGGGTGAACCAGGGGCTATATCTGTTCTTTGTTCTGATTTTTTTGAATGGGGCATGCTTATTTAAGATGGAGAGGAAAGCACTTTTAAAGAACAACCAGGCATCCTCTACTGATGGAATGAGATCGATATCCATCCAGGATACCTGGGCCAGGTCAATTAGGAAGGCCTGCTCGCTAAAGTGTTTTAGGGAGCGCTTGACAGTGATGAGGGTGTTCATTTGACCGCGGACCCATTACGGACGCAGGCAATAAGGCAGTGATCGCTGAGATCCTGGTTGAAGACAGCGGAGGTGTATTTAGAGGGTAAGTTAGTCAGGATGATATCTATGAGGGTGCCCATGTTTACGGATTTAGGGTTGTACCTGGTAGGATCCTTGATAATTTGTGAGAGATTGAGGGCATCTAGTTTGGATTGTAGGATGGCCGGGGTGTTAAGCATATCCCAGTTTAGGTCACCAAGCAGTACGAACTCTGAGGATAGATGGGGGGCAATCAATTCACATATGGTGTCCAGGGCACAGCTGGGGGCTGAGGGGGGTCTGTAACAAGCGGCAACAGTGAGATACTTATTTCTGGAAAGGTGGATTTTTAGAAGTAGGAGCTCAAACTGTTTGGGCACAGACCTGGATAGTATGATAGAGCTCTGCAGGCTAACTCCACCCCCTTTAGCAGTTCTATCTAGACGGAAAATGTTGTAGTTGGGGATGGACATTTCTGGTGGCCTTCCTAAGCCAGGATTCAGACACTGCTAGAACATCAGGGTTGGCGGAGTTTGCTAACGCAGTGAATAACTCAAACTTAGGAAGGAGGCTTCTGATGTTAACGTGCAGAGAACCAAGGCTTTTACGGTTACAGAAGTCAACAAATGATAACTCCTGGGGAGTAGGAGTGATACCTTTAACCAAAGCCTAAAGGAGTGTATCCACAGGTGTGGAAGGAAGCTAAAGTAATTCCACTGCCTAGAAATAGTAAAGCTCCCTTTACTGGCTCTAACAGCCGCCCAATCAGTTTGCTGCCTGTTCTTAGTAAACTGATGGATAGAATTGTGTTTGACCAAATACGTTATTTTTCAGAGAACAAGTTAACTACGGACTTTCAGCATGCATACAGATAAGAGCACTCAACTTGTACTGCACTGACTCAGATGCCTGATGATTGGTTAAAATAAATGGATAATAAGATAGTAGTTGGAGCTGTATTGTTAGATTTCAGTGCAGCCTTTGATGTTATTGAAAAAACGAACTTGCTATGGCTTTACATCACCTACATCACATGGTTGGAGGATAACCCAGAGAGAGTTATTCAATGGAAGCTTCTCTAACATCAGATATGTACAGTGCGGTGTCCCTCAGGGCAGTTGCCTTGGGCCATTAATCTTCTCTATCTTTACAAATGATTTGCCACTGGTCTTACACAAAGCTAGAATGACTATGTATGCGAATGATTCCACACTCTACATATCAGCACCCAAAGCCAGTGAGCTCACTGAAATTCTATCAGCACCCAAAGCCAGTGAGCTCACTGAAATTCTAAATAAGAAGTTACAGTCAGTATCAGAATTGGTGATTAATAATAGACTGGTCTTAAATACATCTAAGACACACAAACACACATTATTTAGTTGTATTGTTTGTATATCGTTGTATTTTAAATTTGTGTAACTGTTCTTGTCTATGAGCGTTTTGTTACTCGTCGTGTTTTATGTTTTTGTGTGGACCCCAGGAAGAATAACTGCTGCCAGCAAAAGCTAATGCGGATCCGAATAAACCAAAATAATACACTGATATTCCAAAGAGAGGTGTGCACTCTGCAGCACTTGACTCTCAGAGGCTGCGTTTAGACAAATAGACCAATTCTGATATTTTTTCTACTAATTGGTATTTTGACTAATTACATCAGATCTTTTCACATCAGAAAATCAGAGCTGATCTGATTGGTCAAAAGACCAATTAGTGAAAAAAAACATCAGAATTGGGCTGTCTGTCTAAACGCAGCCTCATAGAGCTGCATTTGAACAGATGACTTAGCAGGCAGCCTGAGAGCCACCTAAACAGGGAGTTGGAGGGAGTCAGAGGAGCAAGTGAGATTCAGCTGAGAGTTGACCTTTACCTGCCCACTAATGAGATCCCTTCCCCTTGATGATCAAAAACTTTGCTTAATCCAATCCAATTCCTTCATTTCTGGCTGATTTGAGCCGTGTCCAGACCTGACCTCGGGTCTCATATAGTGGACTACTGGTTGGCTCAAGTGGAAGTGACTGAGGGTTTCCAGTACATGGAGTGTGTGTGTGGTGCGTGCGAGCTTGTGTGGGTGCAAGGTGAGCATGCATGCGTTTTGTGAGTCTACATTTGTTGAGTCCTTGTCCGTGCTGTGACTCAGGGTTTCCGTTAGCCAGTAATAGCAGGCTTTGAGTTTTTGGGGGGAGAAAGCCGATAAATAAAATTGGTGCCAGCCAATTGTCCGGGAGAAGAAAAAATCCCATTGCAAAATAATGCTTTTTAGCTCATTCAGTGATGGAAATACCAGTCGATGTATACTGAACAAAAAATATAAAACGCAACATGTAAAGTGTTGGCCCCATGTTCCATGAGTTGAAATAAAAGATCCCAGAAATGTCCAATACAAACAAAAAGCTTTTCACAAATTTGTTTAGTGAGCATTTCTCCTTTGCCAAGATAATCCATCCACCTGACAGGTGTGGCATATCAAGAAGCGGATTAAACAGCATGATCATTAAACAGGTGCACCTTGTGCTGGAGACAATAAAAGGCCACTCTAAAATGTGCAGTTTTGTCACACAACACAATGCCACAGATGTCTCAAGTGTTGAGGGGCCAGCCCAGGACCTCCACTTCCGGATTCGTCACCTACGGGATCGTCTGAGACCAGCCACCCGGACAGCTGATGAAACTGAGGAGTATTTCTGTCTGTAATAAATCCCTTTTGTGGGGAAAAGCTCATTCTGATTGGCTGGGCCTGGCTCCCCAATGGGTGGGCCTGGCTCCCAAGTGGGTGGGCCTATGCCCTCTCAGGCCCACCCATGGCTGCACCCCTTCCCTGTCATGTGAAATCCATAGATTAGGGCCTAATTTATTTATTTCAATTGACTGATTTCCTTATAAGAACTGTAACTCAGTAAAATCTTTGAAATTGTTGCATGTTGCGTTTATATATTTGTTCAGTATAAATACATTTGACTGGTCATACTTATCGGTCTATACGTTAATTTGCATAATTTTGTGGAATTAAATTGGTGCGTGTACAGTATATTCATTATGCAACTTATCAACTAAAAATGTAAATGTAAATGTAGCCTAGCCAAAATCAGGCAATTATTTTATATCAACTTACTTTCATTGTCCAGTAGCCAAAGGCCCAATCCTAGTCATATTAGCAACCCATGCTAGTTGTTGCATATTAAATCTCCCCTCTTTCTAAATGTCTAAAGAATATTTTCATCTCTGTCACACGAAACCGCTCGCATGTGTGGTGCCCTTTTGACAACAGGTGTTTTCCCACTAATTGCATTATGGAATGAATATTTGCGTGTAGCCTACCAGTAGGCTTAAACAACTTTTTTTTTAAATTAGTCTGATACAACAGATCAGAAAATGTTGCCTATAATGTTGATAAACTATTATTTATTCACATTTATAAGCGCAACTAAATGTTCTGATCTGTTGTATTAGACTCATTGTTTTTTAAAGTTGTTTAAGCCTACTGGTTGTATGAATTTGGGATGTATCGTCCCACAACTGTCCCAGAGTCTGTTTGGAACAAGATATTTCTTTCTCGATAAGCTGACCAATAGAATAGGTAAACGTTCCTACTTTTGGGTGGGGGATAGTAGATTGACATATGCTAGTGAATTTTCTGTTTGTTACTCATCTTGTTGGCTGAGGAAAAGTAAATGTGGACAGTTATTCTAACATCTTAAAAGTGCACATCAGAATTCGGTAAGAAAGACCGCACATCATTGCATCCTCGGCTTACATGTTCTGTTAATATGAATGACCATAATCTAAATGTGATTTCTGTCATTCTGAGCACCGTGACTGGACACCCTAATCAGGTTACGCACCCAATGCAGATGGGTCCTGTACATTTCTCAAATGTCCGGTAAATTAAAATGCTGCCAGTCAAATGTCCGGCGCCACACTTTCAGAAACCCTGCTATGCATGTAGTGGGTGAGTATGTAATTGATGGACCATTATTACTGGGAGTACTGGGAAGGGCTTAGCTAGTTAAGTCTGCAGACTGATTAGACCACTAAGTTACTGGGGTGACTGACGAAAAATACCCTTGTTGCCCTCAAGACCCAGAGTGGAGAAGCCTATGAGGCCCTTGCAGGCTTGGAGGCAAGCCTAATTTGACGGAGTAGGCTGCATCTCTCCAAACCCTATTCATTCAGAATAACTGAACGTGCTGCTGACACACTTTCATACTTGCCCGTGCTCTTGAAAGAGCAGCACAATCCAACCCACTACGCAGTATTTACACCCTGATGAACAAGTTAGTTAGGCCTAGAAGTCTCGCTAACGAATCCCAGCAAATAATTAATTGCTGCACCATTGTTGGGCCTTATCAGCCTGCTACTGTGGAACTACTCTCACTGACATCTAGCCCTGTAGCTCCTGTGACCCACTCTCACTGACATCTAGCCCTGTAGCTCCTGTGACCCACTCTCACTGACATCTAGCCCTGTAGCTCCTGTGACCCACTCTCACTGACATCTAGCCCTGTAGCTCCTGTGACCCACTCTCACTGACATCTAGCCCTGTAGCTCCTGTGACCCACTCTCACTGACATCTAGCCCTGTAGCTCCTGTGACCCACTCTCACTGACATCTAGCCCTGTAGCTCCTGTGACCCACTCTCACTGAGGCAGGAGACAAAGCCAGCTTACCCAACCAACGCAAGACTCGCCTCACCACAGTCTTTATTTAGCCTTTATTTAACCAGGTGAACATTCTCTTTTACAATAACGATTAATGACCTTAAGTCTCACTGAGGGGCAGATTGTGATGCAAGGGTCTGCTAAAAACAAGAGTTCATTGCACAAGCCATGGAACTTCTAGTTTAAGGGTACATTTATAAAGGGTCTGTTGGCCCTGAAATTCTTATGCCAAAGACCACAATATGAGAGGGTGAAGGGGGCACAGGAGAGGGTTTAGGTACAGGAAAGTACACACACACACAGCAGGGGTCTATCTCTGAGCTGTGTGAGCCGAGGGGGAGAACTATGGTCAGAGCATCCGTCAGTCTGAAGACCGCTGAGCCAGCTGTGTTATTGGAGAGGACCAGAGTGTGAGTAAACACTCACCTCAGAGGCGTGGGATCCCCAGCACAGCCATTATACACTCCACACTCAAACTTCCTGGAAGGCCTGCCTGAGCTCAGTATGCTGGGCTATATTTAATCTGTCACTGCCTTCATCTGTCAGAACATCACTGGACATGATTTATAGACTTGATGACTCATTCCTTTGTTAAGGTAATGTTTTTCTATCCTGTGGGAGCAACAAGTCAAGTTACACGAGGGGCTCTTAAATGCATGTGGCTTTCAAATCCTTGAATTGGGGGAAAAGATATGGCCTTAGTTCCTCCATACTATACTGAGGGCCCATGTGCATAGTATTACAAATATGTCAGAAGGGGTTCCAGATGTAACCTAGAGAGACAGTACCACTTTGCTCTGGGGTGTATAAGTCCAGTCAAAGGGCCACAGTGCAAACCAGCCCCTCGCCCCTACCAACTCATTCGGAGGGCCCTCCGTTGTCACATGTTGCTGATGAAACTCAGAGGGAGACTTCGAGGGGAATGACGAGGGGACCAATGAACCCTTCAACTCCGGGACACACTTGTGGCTTGAATTATGCAATTAATGTTGCACATTTAAATAATAAAACCAGAATTGAAATAAAATTGAACAAATTCCCCACGTCATTTTACAAGATATAAACCTCAGTAACAGTTAAACATTTAAATTTGGGAGGTATGTAATTTGTTTTGTGTGTCAAGCCTCAAAATCAGACAAACGCACGTGTCTCATTCTTTGGTATGAAATTGCACAAACTCTAAACATATCGCCGTGTGTGTTGGGAGGGATAGCACTTCACTCTGGAGCCTGCAGCCTTGGTCGAAGTGGCTATCGGAGGTCTAATTAGCCACTACACCTTCAATAATTTTTCCTCCCTCAGCTTTGGAACACTTGTTCATATGGCAGAGGCACGTGTGAACGATGGGCCGAGGGGAAGGGACCGGTTTGGGATTCAGCACTGCTAGTGTTAGTTACTCTCTGACCCTTAATTGATCAATTACAATTATTGATTGGCTAAAGAGTCCATGCACCTGCTTACCCAGGTCTTAAATCAGTCTCTGATTAAAAGGCCACAACTTAAACCAGCTTACAGTGACCTTCCAAGCTCAGAGCTGTGCATCACTAATCAGATTGATTGTGTAGACTAGCCTAAGCCAATACATTGACTCTTATGTAGGCTACTTATACAATGAAAACATGTCAACATTAGGCCTATAATCTCATATATTTAAATGAGAGTCGATGTATTAAAAACATGTCAAACTTCTAGGTAGGGGGAAGCCTTGAGGCAAATCGACGAAACAGAAATGCAGAGACAGTGCTTTTTTATAGATGGGTTATCTGACGTCGTCACGAAAACAATGCGCACGCTTCAATGGGGCAGAAGTCCTGGTGTTGTGATTCTGGATGGCCAGATAGCTAGCAACAATTACAAGAAACTGCCATGTGGGGAATCGTAAGTGGCTCGTTTCAGCTAGTTTCATCTTGTTCTTGATACCATGTTTTGTTTTGAGGTGTTTTGACTGATTTCGTGTCGATGCTAATATGGCAAAAAATTCACTAGGTAGCTAACCAACACCTGTAACGATGTATTTGAGACAAGTGCTAATTGTGCAAATATATTTATGTTTTCAATAACAATATAGGCCAACCCTGTCTGTTTTGCCCCATTATTGCCCACGCGTCGGTTTTGATGCTAAACAACCAACCCGTCTATTGGGCTCAAAACCCCAATTATGACAGATTAAACTCAGCTAAACTTGTTTTTGTGGACAGTTTCCACCCAGAGCTCACTTGGGTCTTGAATCCAAAATAAGACTCCTCGATAAAGATCACTCCTACAGATAATTAGTGCTGGAATGATGGAAATGCATTAGTCAGCTAAGGACCACCTCTGCTCTTCTAATAATAAACTCCTCATTTTGCATTAATGGATGACAGACAAACTAGCAGGCAGACAGGGCAAACCTTCCATCTTTCCTGTTTGGACCTATTTTTTTTATATATTTTTTTATTTCACCTTTATTTAACCAGGTAAGCCAGTTGAGAACAAGTTCTCATTTACAACTACGACCTGGCCAAGATAAAGCAAAGCAGTGCGATAAAAACAACACAGAGTTACATATGGGGTAAAAAACATAAAGTCAAAAATACAACAGAAAATATATATACAGTGTGTGCAAATGTAGCAAGTTATGGAGGTAAGGCAATAAATAGGCTATAGTGCAAAATAATTACAATAGTATTAACACTGGAATGCTAGATGTGCAAGAGATTATGTGCAAATAGAGATACTGGGGTGCAAAAGAGCAAAATAAATAACAATATAGGGATGAGGTAGTTGGGTGGGCTAATTTCAGATGGGCTGTGTACAGGTGCAGTGATCGGTAAGGTGCTCTGACAACTGATGCTTAAAGTTAGTGAGGGAGTTAAGAGTCTCCAGCTTCAGAGATTTTTGCAATTCGTTCCAGTCATTGGCAGCAGAGAACTGGAAGGAATGGCGGCCAAAGGAGGTGTTGGCTTTGGGAATGACCAGTGAGATATACCTGCTGGAGCGCAGACTACGGGTGGGTGCTGCTATGGTGACCAATGAGCTAAGATAAGGCAGGGATTTGCCTAGCAGTGATTTATAGATGGCCTGGAGCCAGTGGGTTTGACGACGAACATGTAGTGAGGACCAGCCAACAAGAGCGTACAGGTCACAGTGGTGGGTAGCGTATGGGGCTTTGGAGACAAAACGGATGGCACTGTGGTAGACTACATCCAATTTGCTGAGTAGAGTGTTGGAGGCTATTTTGTAAATGACATCGCCGAAGTCAAGGATCGGTAGGATAGTCAGTTTTACGAGGGCATGTTTGGCAGCATGAGTGAAGGAGGCTTTGTTGCGAAATAGGAAGCCGATTCTAGATTTAACTTTGGATTGGAGATTGTTAATGTGAGTCTGGAAGGAGAGTTTACAGTCTAACCAGACACCTAGGTATTTGTAGTTGTCCACATACTCTAGGTCAGACCCGTCAAGAGTGGTGATTCTAGTCGGGTGGGCGGGTGCCAGCAGCGTTCGATTGAAAAGCATGCATTTAGTTTTACTAGTGTTTAAGAGCAGTTGGAGGCTACTGAAGGAGTGTTGTATGGCATTGAAGCTCGTTTGGAGGTTTGTTAACACAGTGTCCAATGAAGGGCCAGATGTATACAAAATGGTGTCGTCTGCGTAGAGGTGGATCTGAGAGTCACCAGCAGCAAGAGCGACATCATTGATATACACGGAGAAAAGTGTCGGCCCAAGAATTGAACCCTGTGGCACCCCCATAGAGACTGCCATAGGTCCAGACAACAGGCCCTCCGATTTGACACACTGAACTCTATCTGAGAAGTAGTTGGTGAACCAGGCGAGGCAGTCATTTGAGAAACCAAGGCTATTTAGTCTGCCAATAAGAATGCGGTGGTTGACAGAGTCGAAAGCCTTGGCCAGGTCGATGAAGACGGCTGCACAGTACTGTCTATTATCAATCGCGGTTATAATATCGTTTAGGACCTTGAGCGTGGCTGAAGTGCACCCATGACCAGCTCGGAAACCGGATTGCATAGCGGTTTGGATCTAGAGTGTCACCCCCTTTGAAGAGGGGGATGACCGCGGCAGCTTTCCAATCTCTGGGGATCTCAGACGTTATGAAAGAGAGGTTGAACAGACTAGTAATAGGGGTTGCGACAATTTCGGCGGCTAGTTTTAGAAAGAAAGGGTCCAGATTGTCTAGCCCAGATGATTTGTAGGGGTCCAGATTTTGCAGCTCTTTCAAAACGTCAGCTGTCTGAATTTGTGTGAAGGAGAAGCGGGGGGGGCATGGGCAAGTTTCAGCGGAGGGTGCAGAGTTGGTGGCCGGGGTAGTGGTAGCCAGATGGAAAGCATGGCCAGCTGTAGCAAAATGCTTGTTGAAATTCTCGATTATTGTAGATTTATCGGTGGTGATAGTGTTTCCTAGCCTCAGTGCAGTGGGCAACTGGGAGGAAGTGCTCTTATTCTCCATGGACTTTACAGTGTCCCAAAACTTTTTGGAGTTAGTGCTACAGGATACAAATTTCTGTTTGAAAAAGTTTGCCTTTGCTTTCCTGACTGCTTGTGTATATTGGTTCCTAACTTCCCTGAAAAGTTGCATATCGCTGGGGCTATTTGATGCTAATGCAGTACGCCACAGGATGTTTTTGTGCTGGTCAAGGGCAGTCAAGTCTGAGGAGAACCAGGGGCTATATCGGTTCTTAGTTCTGTATTTTTTGAATGGGGCATGTTTATTTAAGATTGAGAGGAAATTACTTTTAAGGAACAACCAGGCATCCTCTACTGACGGAATGAGATCTATATCCATCCAGGATACCTGGGCCAGGTCAATTAGGAAGGCCTGCTCGCTAAAGTGTTTTAGGGAGCGTTTGACAGTGATGAGGGGTGGTCGTTTGACCGCGGACCCGTTACGGACGCAGGCAATAAGGCAGTGATCGCTGAGATCCTGGTTGAAGACAGCTGAGGTGTATTTAGAGGGTATGTTAGTCAGGATGATATCTATGAGGGTACCCATGTTTACGGATTTAGGGTTGTACCTGGTAGGTTCGTTGATAATTTGCGTGAGGTTGAGGGCATCTAGTTTGGATTGTAGGATGGCCGGGGTATTAAGCATATCCCAATTTAGGTCACCAAGCAGTACAAACTCTGAGGATAAATGGGGGGCAATCAATTCACATATGGTGTCCAGGGAACATCTGGGTGCTGAGGGGGGTCTGTAGCAAGCGGCAACAGTGAGAGACTTATTTCTGGAAAGGTGGATTTTTAGAAGTAGAAGCTCAAACTGTTTGACCTATGCAGTTAGTCAGTTAATGTTAAACCGGTAAACAACAATGTCAGGCCAACAAACCAGTTGAGACATTTCCACTATGGCTGATAATGCAGCTAGGCTATCCTTCTACTGGTTTGTCTTGTAGAAAAAAAGACTATTGACCTGGTTGCCTAATTGAATATCTCTCACCATTGCACTTTGTCATTTGCTCTCAGATCTGTCTAAACATAGGTTAAATCTTGTCAATAACACACAGGCCTAAAGTGACACAGGTAAGCATGTTATTGTAGTTTCAAACCTTTTTCCCAAGAGATTTATTGATTTTGTTAAATTCCTGGAATACCCATGCAGAAGTCACGTGTGGATTTCTTAATAGTAATAGAAAAAAGTTAATATTTAACCACTGGGAAAATGCCTTCTGTCTGTAGAGGCCCTTAACTGTCGACTCCATTGTGCACTTGGACTAGTCCTATTACTGTAAAGATATCTATTTCACAGCTGTAAGGACTGGATTGAGAATTGAGTTGTCTGAGGGGATGAGGGGCAGGACACACACAGGCACCTTGAAATTGGTGAAATTTGTTCCCTCACTTTATGGCCGCAAATGGTAAGTAGAACTTAATCTGATGAAGGGTCAGGATCACTGACAATTTCCTGAGTGAGTACAGACTAGTCAGTGATGGGCAACTCCAGTCCTCTGGGGTCAGAGTGTGTCAAACCTTTCCCCATCCCTAGCAAACAATGCGCCTACAATTCCATGTTTGACAACATCACAGTTTTTGAAAGTTTAGACTTGAAGAATCTAATTTAAGGTGAAAAGCTAAATGTTCTACGGAGCACATGTAGAGTAGCTCCACTAAACACCTGTGGCTCATCGTCGAACATTCCGCTATAAGGCCACAAGGTGCGCCTTGCCAAAACAGCGCTTACAAAACCACTTGAAACATGAAGCATGAAAGCTACAACAAAAACGATGTCTAGCGAATGTATTTGCAAATGGTGGATTAGGTCACTTTTACTTACTTCCATAACGTGGTTTGTGTGAATTAGCTTTTTCTTCATAGTACATCCTGCCTCTGTTCCTCCGGTTATGAACTTTATGAATGTAGCCCAACCAACGCTAGCTAGCAGAAAACCATAAGCCGCGCTTCTGGTTTTAAGACGAGTAGAAAAAAGATTATTAGTTGTGACACTATCGAGAGAAGATGAACTTCTACAGTTTTCTAAAGTTATTTTTCGTCGAAATGCCTGCTGTCACTTTCTCAGCAGAACTCCCATCGTGTTGTTCACCTTTGCTGGAGTCATGTCAGAAAGTGCTTGACATTTCCTCTGTCTCAGTGCGCTCTGAACTGGGGTAAATTCATCACTCGGATTCCGTTGCAAAACGTTTGATCTGTTGCGCAACGTAAACCGTTAACTCCAAACGGAAAACGTTTCTATTGGACAAATGCAGGTAGGTCCCTCTCCTTTTCGCTCCGTTTGCTTCCTAGAGTAAACGGTTTCTATTGCAAAACGTTTTGCAACAGACCAAGCGTTTTGCAACAGAATCCGACTAATGAATACATCTATGGGGGCGCACGATTGGCCCAGCGTCGTCCATGGTAGGAGAGGGAATGGCCGGCAGGTAGAGCAGTTTGCAACGCCAGGGTTGTGGGTTCGATTCCCATGGGGGGCCAGTATGAAAAAAAAATATGTATGCACTCACTAACTGTAAGTCGCTCTGGATAAGAGCGTCTGCTAAATGACTAAAATGTCAAATGTAATCAGCCAAACAGTTACAAAACGGAACGTTCTGCAACTAAAACGAGAGTTTCAATTGGACAAATTCAGGTAAGTCCCGCCCCATTTTGTTCCGTTTGCTTCCGTTTAAGAAACGTTTTGCAACAGAATCAGCGTAATGAATATGCCCCTGATCTGACGCTCTAATTATCTAGCTGTTTCTAGCACCACCTGGTGACCAATTTATCATGACAGCTGTCCATCTCTTGCTGTCAGAATAAGGGTGACAAAATACCCTCAAGATAGCAAATGAAATGGGTGAAGATGTGGCTAACTTGTCAGTGGAATCATTACTTTAAACGGGTATAAAAAAGTGTATCTGATTGGTTTATGAAAAAATGCGTGGTGAAGATAGTTGATGATTAGGCTTGCAGAAGTCAGAGGGTTTCACTTCACACATCAAGGTTAAGATCAGCCCAAGGCCGGATTACCAAACGGGCATGCATGGCTTGGGGGCCCCCTGGAAGTCGGTGCTCCAGGGCCCCAAATGCAGCAGTCCGGGCCTGGGTCAGCAAAGTCAGCCAGGTGGCACAGGTTCTGAGTGATGCACTACTTTTGACCAGGGCCCATATAGCTCTGGTCAAAAGTAGTGCACTATAAGGGCCCATAGGGCTCTGGTAAAAGAAGTGCACAATAAGTGCCCATAGGGCTATGGTCAAAGTAGTGCACTATAAAGGGGGAAGAGGGTGCATTTGGGACATGCCCATAGTGACCACTAAACACCTTTCCTTTGGATCACTCAGCCATGCTTTTTAGTCCCTGATAGCTTAGCTAATGGGTTTATGAACAGGCCTGAGAAATTAATGTAGGCTCGCAGGCTACACCAGTACCTTTTCACACCATCATACCAACCTGAACTTTATTGTTCCGACTTGGATTTTCTTTTCATATTCTCCTTTCCAGCACGATTACAGCAACTATGGTGGATGACATGTAACCAGGCCAGTGTAGTACAGCTCGGCATGGCTTGGCTCAGTTGGGCAGTAGTGCGAAAAGGGTAAATGTGCCTGCCTGTAGCAATTTATTTATTATTTTAAGTCAGCCAGCAGGGAGCAGGAGTAGTCTGTGATATGCTGTGAAACTTCTCGTCTTTACTGTGCTGACGTTGCCATTGCTGGGCAATAAGCAGGCATTCCATTTAACTCCAAATTCCAAGTTAAATTTACAATTACATTTTATCCATTTGTTTTGTTGGAAGGTTTGGTTTTCTCATTAAAAGGGAAAAGCCAGGGGTAGATGTAATTACTTTACATGCTTAATGACCACTAGCTATGACAACAAGGCAGTGAATATGGAAATGTGGATTGTGTGGATTAGCATATTGATGTCTTTATTGTTGCTGTTGTTTGTTGTTGTTGTTTAAAACTAATACCATAAGCCCTCACTTTGGTTCAACTGTATCTTTTCCTACTTTATAGACTGGAATTATAGTAGACTATACTAATTGAAAATGCACCTTTTTTTATTCCCAACAACAATTTATATCTGATTTGCAAACATTGAAGGCACAGTAACTCATACGATTACAATTGTTAGAGTTGTGATTGTGAGAGCACAGGGCTAAACGATGCTATTATTATTATTATTATTATTATTATTATTGAGGTGTAAGGTTTTTGGGCAAATGTTCTCCAGTGTGCATGCACTCTGACATAATATTGTCTCCAGAATGACCAGCAGTAGACCTATCTATATAAGCTGAAATGCACTTAATGTTGTATACAGTAGCTTTATATCCACAGGAACACATTATTTAATTTGCTAGAGAACATAATTTATTTCATATACTTCACGCTCATAAACAGCACTGTCTGCTATTCCTGCCATTCCCCTTTAATTAAAACAATATTCACAGGGCATCGTTTGGCAAATATTTCTCTACACAGCTTCATGTTTATAGACCTCTGTACTGGCATTCCTTTCACAATAATATACACATCCTTGTTCACTTCAACAAAAAGGCTAAACAAAAACTAACTAGTGATACATTCACTTTTTTTCTCAAATAATCAACATTTTCTTTTCTTCTGGCAGAAGAATATAGTAAGAACACAAAATAAGAAGTTTTCATACACACATGCAAGTTTATATACACAGTAGTCGAGGACACACAGATGTGCAACATGGAGTTATCGCTTGAACAAAACTGGAGACGCATCACTCAATCAAAAAGCATACAGAATTAACTCAAAGTCCACAAATTACAGCATTGATTATGTACAATATTTACTCACACACACACACACACGAGAACAAACACATACACACACACAATAACCCCCCCCCCCCCTCCCCCGAAATATACTTATTTATCTTTACCATAGTCAATGCTGTCACAATTAGGTTAAGACAAGGTTTAAACACATCCAGTACCATCATATAGCTGCAATCCTTGTTCATAAACAATTGGTACCTTATTGAATGCATAGCACTGCTGAGGTGGTAACAGTAGTCAGTAGCTTTGGTTTGACATCAGCCCAATCAGAATGGCTTTGCCATGTCACTGCTACTACTATAAATACTCAAGTTTTGTTGATTTATGTCATCACTTAAAAATCATGAAATCAAAAAGTCAGCTGTTGCTAATTTGTAGTGCATACCAAGACACAAACAATCAGACAACAGACTTTACTGTATCCAAGATGATGTAAAGCTAACACAAGAGCACACACCTACATGTACTCATTATTGGAAGCCTGCCCTTTTCTTTAGATATGAGGGGGCAAGCAGACAGCAGTTTTGATACAGTGGACTACTAACACTACGATATACTCAGAAACGACACACACAGAAACAGGAGAGCAACACCGGCAGCGAGCCACAGAAAACACTATAGAGCCTTGTAAAGATGTAGACTTGTGAATGGGATATGAAAACACTATAGAGCCTTGTAAAGATGTAGACTTGTGAATGGGATATGAAAACACTATAGAGCCTTGTAAAGATGTAGACTTGTGAATGGGATATGAAAACACTATAGAGTCTTGTAAAGATGTAGACTTGTGAAAACACTATAGAGCCTTGTAGACCTGGAGATCATACTGTTTACAGTAACAACAACAGATATCTGCAGGATTGCTTGTAAACATCAGATGCATTTGCCAAATTTGGGTGACATTTTAGAGAGGGGAACATTATATAGCACTAATGAAATGCCATTATGAAGTGTAAGATTTGTAAGTTAACATTGTATTGAATTATGTGCATTGTGTACACACAGTTTGGGTATATATGGCTAAAAGCCTTCAAAATGTAAGACTTTGTTACTGATTCTAAAATGTCATCCAAATTGTCAGTATGGTGTTTAATATTTTTTTTTATAACAAGCACTGAAATTGTTTACTCAAAAAGTTGTAAAACTTTTACAAAATTGCTTAAAATATGCAAGCAGTTACACTCACTCTTATGCAAGCAGTTATTAAATAGCTTATTGCTCTCAGTTTCTCTAAAATGGTAGCTGATCTCCCCAATTCAGTTTAAATGGGATAATCTTCCAACTTCATCTCGATGGATGTTTGTACCTTCACACATATGTCACGGTCACAGCAATGTAATGATGTACTTGAAAATGCTGACTGCAATGAGAAGGGACATCACACACCACACACACAGTTTACTTCCTGTTTACCTTCTGTACCCTTCAGCCTCCTGTTCTGTTGTCTATGCGGAGAACGCTCCAGTGAAGGAGAGGCACATTTAAAAAAAAGTCCCTTCAGTATCTTGAATAGGAAGCAGCATGACATGTCAATATAAAGTTCAGTGCCACAAGCAACGCTAAACAGAAACGCCAAATCAAAAGGCTGAACATAAACAAAGCCCTTTCTGCGAGCCTGCATACAATACTTTACAATACAACACATAGGAGGAGAGAACAAGATTTGATAGATTTAAAAAATGGGATTCTTACATTTTCCCAACACAAAGGTTAGAACAGCTGCAGATACATACCTGCAAATGATGTAAATATCTTAAGACATATTGATAGATTTAGTATGTACACTTAAAATAACAACGATTAAAGTTATTAAATATGGCCTTTTTATTCTTGGGTAGAGAGCTGGTGCAAAGGGCTTGGAGATCTGAGTGTCTATATATGAATGTGGTAGTGTGGGGCAGAACACTGATAAAAACCTCTTTATGCATCTGTCAGTGTAAACTAATAGCCACAACTGACAACAAACATGTTATTATAGTTTCTGATGTTATCTGGGAGAAGCTTGGCTTCAAACCAGCTCCTGCGGGCTAAATCCTGTCCATCACCATGACTCTTCATGGTTGACAGTTCAAGGTGTGTGCGCATATCCAGCAGACATTACAAGTGCAGGGTACATAGAAACATAATGTGAAAAGACAGGAGAACATGTCAAGCCTGACAAAGATCCATCTATGCTCTTCACGGTGGCCCAGAAATACCCTTGTTCTCTCTCTGGTTCTGCCTCCCTGCCAGTCTGTCTGTCTCTCTGTCCAGGCCACCTGTGTTGCAGCTGTGTGATCTCTCCAGTTTTCTGATCATCTATTCCCCCGACTCTCCCACAGCAGGCTGGCTGTGCTCATTACAGCGTGTTTTTCCCTCTCTCCTCCATCTGTCCTGGCCTAATAAAACAGGCACTACTGACATCTACACAACTCACATAGCACTAACCCAGTACTGATTCCACCAGCAAACTCATAGCTGACAGCCATTGACACTGATATTTCCTCACACATACACCACTGATCTAGACTTCACATCAACCAACTATAGAACAGACTACAGGACCCACAGAGTTCCCTTCACAGCCAATACTATGATTGTATGGGTGGACATAATCCACACGCAATGACCCGGCCATCTATAAGTCATATAGATAGCCAATGAGCCACAAGCTTAACTAAAATATCCACTAACTGTTATTATTATATCATGATGAAATGACATTAAAATATTGATTTCATCCTTAGAGGGGTGTTGTGACATTCCCAAACAATACATTCACTGAGAAATAGGCGTTCTCTCGAACCCCAGGGATGTATCCAGAGGGTCTGGTGCTTGGGTCCTGTCCTGTACATAAATTCATTGATAAAGTGAAAGCATACTGCATACTGTTTCATAGAGATTTGGGGTGGAGGGGTTATGCAATTGAACTCCCTATGAGACCAGAAGGGGAAATAAAGAAATCAAATATCAAAATCCATTGGAAACGTTTGAATTAAACTCTTTGCACCATTCTGCTCCATGTTTCCCAGGCCGTCCCCAGGTTCGGCCCAGGTCTTCCCCAGGTGAGGTGGTCCTTCCTGGGGCTACATGAGGACATTGGCCCTAGTATCAGGCAGCCGGAGCCCCACCAGGCCTCCACACACCAGCACAGATGAGGCCAGGAGGATGGGGATGGTCTTGGTGATGCCAACCAGAGAACCAAAGATCACATTCCCCAACACGGCAGCTAACTTACACAGAGCATTACAGAACCCAAAACCTGTCCCTCTGAGAGAGAGAGAGAAAGAGAGACAGAAACAAATTACGAATGTAATTTAGTGATTTGCAGGCATTTGTAAGTATGTTTGTGTGTTTGTGCATGCGTGTTGTATGCACATAGAAATTGAGAATTCCTATTATTCTGCTAACCATACCTCCTGTCTGTAGGGAAGGACTCTGTGGTGACCACGTCCAGTGAGTTCCAGGCTGATATGCTCAGGCCGTTGTAAAGGCACAGCATGAAGATCATCATCGACTCACTGGTGCCGAACCACAGGAAGAAACAACTGATCCCTGACAGAACCATGGAGCCACCTGTCCCACACACACACAGACACATACAAGCGCACACACCACATTATTATTTTTTTGAACACCCTACATTCATGCTCATAACAAAGGTAGCCCTAAGAACAGACTATGCAGACTGTCCCTGTATGTACCTAACATCGAAAGGCGTCCAATCTTATCCATGAGCAGTGCAGAAACAATGTTTCCGGGCAGAACAGCCAGAGTTCCCAGGAAGTTGATAAAGTAGACCCAGTAGGCGCTGTAGTCGTCGTCAAACGTCATCTGACAGCCCGTCTTGTTGTGGTGGAACGAGCTGTTGATCACCTCTGTGCCGTCTATCAGTTTGGAGTCATCGATGTCTGCCATCAAAAATAGGGAAAGACAGGACAAAAGCTGAGAAAGGACAATACCCATTCCGCAAACATTATAACTGTCTCTGTGTAACCATATACTATGTCTATGTAACCATATACTGTGTCTGTGTTGACTATGCAAATGGAATATAACTGTTTTGATTCAGGATTGATGGCTTAGAAGAAAAGTGTCTCTGTCTGTCTCTCGGTCTGTCTCTCGGTCTGTCTCTGTCTTACCAGTGTTGTAGAAGAATGCCTCGATGAAGGTACAGTTCCGGAAGTAGGATCCCACCGACGTCACGTCATCAAAGTAGCAGTTAAGGAAGGTGGAGTCAATGAAGGTGACGGACTTCAACTTCATATTAACAAATCTGGACGGATCAACATAGGAAAGTGTATGTGTGGACATAGTTAGTTACTAATGCCTACATTTTACAGAGAAATCCTTGGTGGCTATTCTGTATTCAACTTAATAAAGTTGCTCCATCTTATCTAGTTGACAGGGACAGTGCAGATAAATCAACATGCCATATGAATATAAAAGTAGCATAGTAATGATTCACATTTTTCATCCATTCTCCATTTGAGTCCATAAAGTCCCCTTTTCATTGAGGATGAAGTTATAACTACTTGACTTGACCATGATTCATTAATGTGGAAGTTTTCTCCTTCCTTCCTACCTGTCGCTGATGAAGACCCCGTTGGTGTGGATCTGGTTCTCCAGGGTGAAGTTGAAGGTGAAGTCCTCGATGCGTTCGTTGCTGTGGGTCTTCACCTTGGAGGCATAGTCATCTGCCTGAAGGTGCTTGATGACGTCAGGGAACCACACAGACAGGCCGTAGTACCTGCATCCACACACACAGACACAGTGGGGTCGCAAACACCCAGGTTAGGTTATGTACGTAGCACAAGGAATTGGGTGTAGGGAGTCAAATCAGTGGGCAGAAAGACAGCTGCAGAAAGACAGCTGTTATACCAGAGCCAGTCGAAATGTATTGGTACTATAGAGGAAGAATACAATGTTTATGTTGGGTTTCCAGGAGTGATTTTCTCTTTTCCTCAGGCTGCTTGCATTCCCATCGTGTCACACTGAGAGGAGAGCCCAATGAAAATGTATTGATTCAGTTGTTCTCCTGAGAGCGGGGAGCTGCTACCTCTGCTGCTGCATTGGACAGCTGACAGAAATGCAATGTAGCTGCAAGCTCAAAAGTCTCTGCTATTTCCTGACGAAGGGAATTAGCCTATTCTGACTTCTACATCTCTAAATGGAGAAACAAAACTTTATATTGGGAGAGAGGGAGGGAGCAGCAGTCTATTACATTACAACAAAAAGCTTACCCAAATGAAAGCGTAAACCACACAATAGCCAGCCTGATCGTGTTTTCTTTTAGAGGGTAGTCAAAACACTTCATGAAGTTAACCAAGATCTGTGTGGAGAAAGAAAAGAGACACATCAATAATGATTTGTGAGAGTGCAGTGCAATGGAAGATATTGCCACTTCTATCATGACCATCTAGCGAGCCAACAGAAGGAGAGGCAGAGAAAACCCACCCCACGTAGCTCTGTCTTGGACCTGAAGAGGGCCTTGGAGACTGGGTTCCCTGACTCTGACTTCATCTCCACCAGCTCATCCAGATGCTTGGGGATCTTGATTCTGTTCACCTGGGATGGGAATTATGGGAAATTTAGTTTTCAATAACAAAATTAAATCAAGTCATGTTTATGCTGTTTCTTTCTTGTAGGCTACTGCTGGTGGAGAAATGTAACTGGAAGGTCGTCTGTGTATCATCCCTTCATTGGATATCCCTCTCTGGATGGTACAAGGAAACACGGACCCTGGAAGCACCTCTGAGAGCAATTGGAATTTACCTGGTTCTCTTACAGTATCCACAACTATTTTGCATTGCAATTTGATTTGCCCATGGAAATATGTAGGCTATGCAAATTCATTAAAATAGACGACGCCCAAGTTTTGCAATGCAAGATTGATTGAGCCCTTATGCTATTGCATTCGCAGCAAAAACCTGCATCTGAAAAATATAGGCTACAGTTGTATCATGGTTTGCTAGAGCTTTCGTTTGCTTTAAAGAGGTTTGTATCAGAGGTTTGAAGGGCTTTATTTTGCTTTACAGAGACAGGAAATCTGACTTCAAATTCAAAGCTCTAAATGTGGATCGACTGGAATGCTCTTTCCATCGCGTGTGTTTGAATGACACAAATCACCTTTCAAAACCTTCTCATATCACAGTTATGATCCTCATCACAGATTTAAACATGTCGCAATGGTGGCGGTTATAAGACAATTAGCTTTTTACTGTGAGGAGCAAGCACAAGCCCAGGCGGAAAAATACTCACTGTGAATACTTTTTCCGGCTGCCCACGCGCTCGCATGTTGGTGTCATGGATCTGTTTGAGGATCATCCAAGCCTCATCGTGCTTCCCGACCTGACAGGAGGGAGAAACAGGAGGGAATTAACGGGATTAACGGAGAAAGAACCGGGAGCGCTCCTCCGTGACAACCATGCTCACACAGGAGGAGATGGGCTGAGATGACAGGAGTCACGACAATGATGACTAATTTTACTTCAAAGGGTAATTCTCCTACAGTAACAGGCTCACTGTCACATACTTTTTGCTTTCTTATTTGCCATCGCAGACAAACCATGTGAAATGGCGTGAAATGTGTAGCCAAGGCCTCTGCCGCTGAAACATTAGGCTGACTCACTGTTTGCCTCATAGGCCTTTCTGTTAAAGAACAAATTATTTGTAACTTTCTCAAACATGATAGTAACCTAGGACAGTGCAATCTGTTCAATGGTTTTCTGAGGAAAGAGATGCTATAGGGCCCTGGGCTAATGATAATTGGTTATCAGATTTAAATAATGGATTAACTGGGCTATATGCCTATCTAGGAATGGATTAGCTTATAAGAAATCCTGCTATACCCTCCGACGAACCATCAAACAGGCAAAGCGTCAATGGACTAAGATCGAATCGTACTACACCGGCTCCGATGCTCGTCGGATGTGGCAGGGCTTGCAAACTATTACAGACTACAAAGGGGAGCACAGCCGCGAGCTGCCCATTGACACGAGCCTACCAGACGAGCTAAATTACTTCTATGCTCACTTCGAGGCAAGTAACACTGAAACATGCATGAGAGCATCAGCTGTTCCGGACAACTATGTGATCACGCTCTCCGTAGCCGACGTGAGTAAGACCTTTAAACAGGTCAACATTCAAAAGGCTGCAGGGCCAGACGGATTACCAGGACGTGTACTCCGAGCATGCGCTGACCAACTGGCAAGTGTCTTCACTGATATTTTCAACCTCTCCCTGTCTGAGTCTGTAATACCAACATGTTTTAAGCAGACCACCATAGTCCCTGTGCCCAAGAACACTAAGGTAACCTGCCTAAATGACTACCGACCCATAGCACTCACGTCTGTAGCCATGAAGTGCTTTGAAAGGCTGGTCATGGTTCACATCAACACCATTATCCCAGAAATCCTAGACCCACTCCAATTTGCATATCGCCCCAACAGATCCACAGATGATACAATCTCTATTGCGCTCCACACTGCCCTTTCACACCTGGACAAAAGGAACACATGTGAGAATGCTATTCATTGACTACAGCTCAGCGTTCAATACCATAGTGCCCTCACAGCTCATCACTAAGCTAAGGACCTTGGGACTAAACACCTCCCTCTGCAACTGGATCCTGAACTTCCTGACGGGCCGCCCCAGGTGGTAAGGGTACGTAACAACACATCACCACGCTGATCCTCAACACGGGGGCCCCTCAGGGGTGCGTGCTCAGTCCCCTCCTGTACTCCCTGTTCACTCATGACTGCATGGCCAGGCATGACTCCAACACCATCATTAAGTTTGCCGATGACACAACAGTGGTAGGCCAGATCACCGACAACGACGAGACAGCCTATAGGGAGGAGGTCAGAGATCTGGCCGTGTGGTGCCAGGATAACAACCTCTCCCTCAATGTGATCAAGACAAAGGAGATGATTGTGGACTACAGGAAAAAGAGGAGGACCGAGCACGCCCCCATTCTCATCAACATGGCTGTAGTGGAGCAGGTTGAGAGTTTCAAGTTCCCTGGTGTCCACATCACCAACACACTAACATGATCCAAGCACACCAAGACCGTCGTGAAGAGGGCACGACAAAACCTATTCCCCCTAAGGAGACTGAAAAGATTTGGCATGGGTCCTCAGATCCTCAAAAGGTTCTACAGCTGGACCATCGAGAGCATCCTGACTGGTTGCATCACTGCCTGGTATGGGAACTTCTCGGCCTCCGACCGCAAGGCACTACAGAGGGTAGTGCGTACAGCCCAGTACATCACTGGGGCCAAGCTTCCTGCCATCCAGGACCTCTATACCAGGCGGTGTCAAAGGAAGGCCCTAAAAATTGTCAAAGACTCCAGCCACCCTAGTCATAGACTGTTCTCTCTGCTACCGCACGGCAAGCGGTACCGGAACGCCAAGTCTAGGTCCAAGAGGCTTCTAAACAGCTTCTACCCCCAAGCCATAAGACTTCTGAACATCTAATCAAATGTCTACCCAGACTATTTGCATTGCCCTACGCTGCTGCTACTCTCTGTTTATTATCTATGCATAGTCACTTTAATAACTCTGCCTACATGTACATATTACCTCAATTACCTCGACTAACCGGTGCCCCCGCACATTGACTCGGTACCGGTACCCCCTGTATATAGCCTCGCTATTGTTATTTTTACTGCTGCCCTTTAATTATTTGTTACTTTTATTTTGTATTATTTTATATTGTATTTCTTTGGGATTTTTTTTTTGTTGGTATTCTTTCTTAAGACTGCATTGTTGGTTAAGGGCTTGTAAGTAAGCATTTCACTGTAAGGTCTACACCGGTGTTATTCGGCGCATGTGACAAATACAATTTGATTTGATCCCATTGGTTACCTAAACTGTTCAGAATGAAACTCTTGAATTGAAAAGCTGAGACCATGCATGCCCACCAGAGAAGGCTGGTGGGAGGAGCTCTGGAAGGATGGGCTCATTGTAATGGCTGGAATGGAATAAATGGAACATGTGGATTCCATATATTTGATACCGTTCCATGCATTCCATTCCAGCCATTACGACGAGTCCGTCCTCCTATAGCGCCTCCCTCCAACCTCCTATGATGCCCCACACTGATGTAGCCTGTGAGGGGCAAACACTCTCCCTAAAACCCCATTTCCCATAATGCTTTACTTTACCTCCAGGAAAAATCTGGGGCTCTCGGGCATGAAGGTGAGAGCCACCACAGCACAGACGCAGGGCAGGGCGCAGACCACCACAAACACCCTCCAACTGTGGAACTGGTAGGCCGAACCCATACTGAAACTCCAGCCTGTAACCAATCACACGTAAGAGAACCCATCATCAAACAAGAGAATACATCAGCATATTTTACATTATGGTCACATTCTCAAGAGAGGGAGCCTCGATTTTATTTTATTTTATTCATACAGTATTTAGCTTGTCGTTGATCTCATAGTAGCTCAAAATTGTCAGAAGAGTGGGTCTTTTAAGTTACTTTTGAGCAGCTGATTGTTGCTTCCGTTGGTGATGTCTGTTCTATTTGCACAATTTCTATGGTGTTTATTGTGGAAGACCACACACAGAGTGCAAACAGAAATGAAAGAAAAGGGAAGGAAAGGACATTTGAAACGAGCAATTATCCTTGCCTGGCTACTCATCAACATCACGCCGGCCAAACGACACGCCCACTAACGTTTCTTCACCACGATGAGTCTGGATTTGCTTCTTCCCCGACGACTTCTCGAATGCGAACCAATCAAACTGTTCTGATTGGTCCCAAAAACCGATGGGTTAGACCAGAGCTGGCCTACATGAATCATGAATCACGCATCACACAATTTTGATGTCAGCACAAACGACTTCTAGGATGGTAGGTTCAGACTGATGTATGGATCGATCGATAGAGCAGCTGAATTAAATTCAGGATGAGTTGTCAGGCAACAGTTATCCAGCAATTCAGAATAGCAAGATCACCAGCAATGCTATTGAACTGAATATGGGTCCCTTGGGGAAACTGGTTGAATTATGTATTCTTATCAGGTGGAGGGCTCTAGGTCTTTCACTCAAACAGTGTTTATGAATGGTGTTATGGGAGCCTTATGCTGTGAACCTGATTTAACGCTGTTAATTAAAAAAATGCCATTTAATGAAAGCTGGCCCCACCACTGCAGTGGGATGTATGAGAGATTAATGAATATGTGGAGGGCTGGGAGAGCTCTAGAGAGAGGTTAATTGAATGTGTTGGAAAATTATTGATTGTTAAAAAGGTGCAATTATTAATTAATTCAGTTAAAAAGTTGCAATATGCAGAAATCACTCCGGCATTTCCTGGTTGCTAAAATTCTAATAGTTCGCCTAATTTCAGTTTATGTGACAAAACAAGCAAAACATCTCAACTGCTGTGAAATATATTTTCAATAGCCGAAAATATTGTAGTTTTAGCTGCTTGAAGCTGGTGTACAAAAACGAAAGTAAAAGACGCAAAAACAAATTTAAAGAACAGGAAGCCTAGAAATAGCACACATAGAACAGATCTACCGCTTCTTTTAGACTTAAATGAGAATGATCTATAACTCACATTTCTATGTGAATTTGGTCAGGTCGCCCAGAAAGTTACATATTGCAGCTTTAAATCATGTTGCACCTGATCTCATCTGACAGGCAGACTGTGTCCCATTAATCATCATAGCAGCAACACACACACCCACACACAATCAATTTCCCCCTCTCTAAATGACACTTATCTCAACACATTGTAAAGTCATTTTCTGGAGCATTCAATTGGAGAGGAATGTGCTGGACTAGTGATGTCTGAGTTGAAAACGGCTGCTAAAACCTTCAATTATATCTATCCTCAATCATTGTAATTAGTACACAGCCCTGTAAATAATCTTAGCCTCAACACTGAACTAACCGTGTACAGCACTGCAATTTATGCTTTTCTCCCTTAGGCACAGTATAACCCTTCAAAGCTTTAAAATGTATGTTTTTTACATTCTGTGAAATGGGTTATAAATATCTTAATTGTTGCCCACGTCAATGGGTGTTGGTGAAAATTTGAGGGAACGTCTAAAAAGTCAATATTTTACAGTAAAAGGGTGAATACAAAACAACGGGGAGGTACAGGCTGTTTTTTGCTGTCCTCATCTCCTTTGTACTCAAAATGACTGTTCTTCTGTGTGTGGGAGTGTAGCTACATTAGTGTAAGAGGGTTAATGCATTGTGTGTATATGCTTATGTTCCCTATTCGTATTTGGGGAAGGAGGGAGAAGGGGGTGGGATGTTTGTCGTGTTAGTCGTGACCTCCCACGTCTCTCCCTCTGGATCGTGCCTTTTCTTTTTGTACACACTTTGAGGGAATAACACCATTATCCATCAACAGGAGTGGGAGGTGAGGGGGTGGGGGGGATGTTAATGTGAGGAAATTACTGCTAGGAAATAATCTAAACGACAGATTGAAACTGGCTTTGATACCATCGCTTATCAACCACTGTGGAAGTCAAGCCAGCTATGTTCAAAGCAGGAAGAAAGGCTGTCATAGATGTTGAAAATTCATTCCTTTAAAGATCAATGACTCTAATTCTAGAGTGTTATGAGAATTCTGATATCTTTTCAACCACCCAGCACAGTATAGTGGTGGCACATGTAAACTCTACATTTTGTGCATCGAAGTCATCCACATACTGTTTTAGTGTTCATCTATAGAACTGGGGTGTTACTGTGGTTTTGTGCTTAGTAATGATGACGCAGTCCTGTAGGTGTGTGTGGAAGGACGCCAAGGATTCCCAATGACGCACTACCATGAAGACCGTCTCAATTCCTTACATTCAGGGTATTGTGCGTGTGTGCATGTGTGTGTTGGTTTAAATGCATGAACTCTGTGTTTGTGCATGGATGGATGCATGCGTGTGTGTGTGTGTGTGTGTGTGTGTAAACATTCCACTGGTGGTAATGTGTGTGTGTGTGTGTATGTACGAACATGTATGTGTGTGTGTGTGTGTGTAAGATTTGGAATGCTGCAGTGATTGCCTTTTTATGGCGTTGTAGCTGTGCTGTGAGCCCCAGAGGGTTAGTGTTTTGCCCATGCCATTGGAAATCTCATTACTGGGATTATGTACATAATTGACTAAGTGTATGGATGACTGAGTCGGGTAGCGCTCTGCATCTGAGGCCTGAGAGAGAAAGAGAGAAGAAAAGAGAGACCTGAGAGAGAAGAAAAGAGAGACCTGAGAGAGAAGGAGAGAGAAGGAGAGAGACCTGAGAGAGAAGGAGAGAGACCTGAGAGAGAAGGAGAGAGAAGAGAGAGGAGGAGAGAGAAGGAGAGAGAACTGAGACCTGAGAGAGAAGAAGAGAGACCTGAGAGAGACCTGAGAGAGAAGGAGAGAGAGACCTGAGAGAGAAGAGAGAGACCTGAGAGAGAAGAGAGAGACCTGAGAGAGAGGGAGAGAGTAGTAGAAAAAGAGAGAGAGAAACCTGAGAGGAGAGAG
This sequence comes from Coregonus lavaretus, assembly GCF_964263955.1. Lineage (NCBI taxonomy): Eukaryota > Metazoa > Chordata > Actinopteri > Salmoniformes > Salmonidae > Coregonus > Coregonus lavaretus. The sequence goes on along the minus strand of NC_140004.1, from coordinate 27,834,936 downwards.
AGAGACATAGAAGAAGAGAGAGAGAGATCTTAGAGAGAGGGGAAGAGAGAGAGAAGGAGAGGTAGCGGTGGGGTGACCTTGTAGGAGAGAGCTGAGAGAGAAGGAGAGAGGCTCATAATGTTGTGGGCCTATAGTAGGCCTTTATCTGACTTTGTTTTCTCTCTGCAGAGTCCTTGGTCACAATTTAGTGACTCAGGTAACCTGGAGAATAGTGAAACTGCTGCATCATAACCATTTTTTTAAACAAACGTTTTAGAGCCAATTAAACACTTTTCAGTTCTCAGAAACCGCCTTTCAACATTCTGCTACTTGTTAATGGAGGCCAGACCATTTCACTCAAGGCTTGTTCATAGAAAAAAGAACAGCACGAAAACAAATCAATTGACCCCAATCATGTGGCAGCTCTTGAAGGCACTAGGAACAAGGGAAAGTGTAACAGCTGGAAACGACAGGAGTATGTAGCTCTCTCCCCCCCTCCCCCTCTCTCTCTCTCTCCCCCATAGGGCACTGGTGAAAAGTAGTGCACTATAGTGAATAGGGTGTCATTTGGGACAGACAAAATAACTTCCCACCAGAGCACTAGTAGTGTAAGAAAAGGTAGCAGTATCCTACAGTATGATGAATCTCTGCAGGCTGATTCAGGCTTCTGTAGTATCCAGCTGTGCGTTTGTCATGGGGCTTTAGGACACATTAGGAACTGCTGAGTGTTGAAGGCATATGAGAAGTTACCTAAAGAGATTTAATGGAGTATTAAACACCAATGAGGTGGTAGATGTGTGGTAATCCATCATTATGTGTTTCTGATTTAGACAAAAGACTACTCCTCAGGCTCCTTGGCCACATCACTGTTGGCAGGCACTGCAGCAGTTTAGGAAAACATAAAAAAGTGCTGGAGTATGCAAGGCACGCTCAGAGAGAAAGAGAGGGGGGAGAGAGAGGTTGGAAAGAGAGAGGGAGAGCATAGAGAGCGAGAGAGGATAGAGGGAGATAGAGAGCGAGAGAGGATAGAGAGAGATAGAGAGAGGGAGAGCATGGAGAGCGAGAGAGGAAAGAGAGAGATAGGATAGAGAAAGGGCATAGAGAGAGAGGATAGTGTTTGTCAGAAAGAATGAGAGCAGAGTGGGTCTACTGACATGCCTTCAAAGGGATATCTGCACATCTGATAGCAGAGCTTTCTCAGTGAGACTCGCCAAGTTTCCCAGATTTTGTGTGTGTAGCCCTCCTCTATAGCCACTGCACAATAGAGAGAAACAGTGGCTTTTGAAACTGATCCACCCTGTGTGTGTGTGTGTGTTCATCTGGATGTGACCGGCACCCTCAACTTAAATGAACCCCCACTGTGTCAGGTATCATTGCCTTCAATGTCTACAGTGCAGTCAGTGTTTGCACAAGCAGGCGTTTCAGTGGCTCAGTGCAGCCGGCTCATATCCTCCATGCTGCCACTTCAGAAGCTCCTCACTGACGTCCCCCACGGCTCAGCTAAAGCACGCCTCTGACATAAATCATGGCTAGCTGTAGCTTTGTCCCGTTAGGTTAGAGCAAGGAGAAAAACCTAATTATGCTTGATCAAGAAGAACATACCCATACAGAGAGAAGGAGGAGGGGGAGAGTAAAGGTGGGTGGGAGAGATATTGAGAGACAGCGAGAGGAAAGAGAGACACACACAAAAAAGAAAGAAGCAGTAAAAGGGAAAGAAAGGATGAGCAGAGCGAGACAGGCTCAGAGAGAGAGAGCGACAGGCTCAGAGAGAGAGAGCGACAGGCTCAGAGAGAGAGCGACAGGCTCAGAGAGAGAGAGCGACAGGCTCAGAGAGAGAGAGCGACAGGCTCAGAGAGAGAGCGACAGGCTCAGAGAGAGAGAGCGACAGGCTCAGAGAGAGAGCGACAGGCTCAGAGAGAGAGAGCGACAGGCTCAGAGAGAGAGAGCGACAGGCTCAGAGAGAGAGAGCGACAGGCTCAGAGAGAGAGAGCGACAGGCTCAGAGAGAGAGCGACAGGCTCAGAGAGAGAGAGCGACAGGCTCAGAGAGAGAGAGCGACAGGCTCAGAGAGAGAGAGCGACAGGCTCAGAGAGAGAGAGCGACAGGCTCAGAGAGAGAGCGACAGGCTCAGAGAGAGAGCGACAGGCTCAGAGAGAGAGCGACAGGCTCAGAGAGAGAGCGACAGGCTCAGAGAGAGAGCGACAGGCTCAGAGAGAGAGAGCGACAGGCTCAGAGAGAGAGAGAGCGACAGGCTCAGAGAGAGAGCGACAGGCTCAGAGAGAGAGAGAGTGAGACAGTGTGAGGAAGAAAGAGAGGAAAGGCCATTTTCCCTTCGTCTTTATTGATGTGTGCAGCTTATTTCCAGTATAACAGCGTCGTAAATCACAGCCTTCTATCTCCCACCGGCACATCTTCATTCCTTAAATATCCCTATGTGTTTGTCCGTGTGCCTGTGAGTGCGTGTGTTTGTCTCTGAGCGCGCATGTGTGTATCCCCATGGTTTACATGCCTACATTAATCACTTCAAAAACTGTCTCTCTCCCAGTCTGCAGCCACTTGGAGAGATTACATTCCTTCACGTGCCAGCAGGGCAAACTGGCACCTTCACCTCTGCTGGTTGTACTCTGCCAACCTGGATTTGTGCAGATGAGTTTTAACATTGTGTCCTATTTAAAGATTTTCTTAAAACACAAACTTAACAATGTAAAAATATTATACCACATTCAGACGCATCATAACCAACTAACCAAGAAGGTTTAGTTACTAGGTTAAGTTACTGGTATAATGACCCAGGCCAAGGATGAAGCATAAAGACTCACCGTAGTGTGGTATAATGACCCAGGCCAAGGCTGAAGCATAAAGACTCACCGTAGTGTGGTATAATGGCCCAGGCCAAGGCTGAAGCATAAAGACTCACCGTAGTGTGGTATAATAGCCCAGGCCATGGCTGAAGCATAGATCTCTCCAATCATCCAGAACATGCACAGCCAGCTCAGGTGCTCCCCTCTCTTCTCTCTGGACAGCACCTCCGCAAAGAAGGAGAAGACTATAGGCACAACCCCCCCTGTTCTGAAGGAGACACAATGACAGGACACTGAGTAGGGACACACAGACTCTGCAGAGGGCAACATTTTATAAACCCCTAGAAATGATTTAAGATAAAATAGACCCATGTAAATTATTCTAACTTAACTAAAGTACATATTGCTGCATGCTGAAGATTTTGTGGCGCCTCTATTTTCTCGGAGGAACCTTTTGTATTTTTCAGATGTGACACAGCTTTCAAACTGTGGTTCAGTTTTCACTACTGTAAAAGTAGACAATAGGAACAAATACTGGAACAATGTTCCTCAAAATAAGCCAACTTTACCAAAAGGGCATTTCCTTGGCTTTCCAGTTAACCATTAGGCTTATGGACAGTCCTCAGAGACTCCAACACCCGCTAGCTCCCAGAAGGCCGTTTAGCTGGCAAACCTTTTCCATTACTTGGAGTCTCTCTGGGGAGAGGGGCGGGGAGGCAATTAGTAAATAAGCTCTTGACAGGGACCGTTACACCCCTCCAATGTTTTCTCTCTATAAATCAATGCTCTATTCTTACATTCCCAGACATGTGAAGCTAGAGGCCATGCAGCCAGTGAACAACAATATGGACATTCAGAAATGGTGCTATACAGTAAGTAGTAGCCTGATCCGTCATCCTGAACTCTTGTTTCGTTTCACTGTGTAGCGAAGCAGAATGTAAGCTTGCGAGATCAGAATGGTTGTACCAGGCTAGTACAGTAATTTCCAAATAATATTTCACTTGTCCATCATAAAGCTGCCTTTAACTGCCAAGTAGCACTTTTTAGACAATCATTTATCACAGAGCCTGTCACTTAAGGCCAACAAGACTGAAACAAAAAGGACTGAATGTTGTCATTTCATGATAGGAGGACTGAATGTTGTCCATTTTATGATAGAAGGCATGGGTTGGATTTAATTAAAACATCTAATACAAATAAAAAAACAGGCTTGTTGAGATATTGCTTTTATAGTTATTGTGCACTCCTTGAAAGAGTGAAATTATTTCTTTATTTTTTTGTAAAGCATTTTACCAGCAATGTTAAAAGCACTAATCCACTCCAAGTATAAGATGCACAAACGTCTCTGTAAAGACGCACCTCGATGAAACAAGGTTTAAATCCCCTGTATTAAATCCTGTGTTATCACTGATATAGCCTAGTTAGTGTAAACTAAAGGCTTTCATTAAGGATGTTAGGAGCACACTGACAGACAGGGGGATGTTTGACACATTCATTAGTCACACAATCCTATTCCTAGACAGGAGAGATTAAAACCTCTGGGGATAACATGGATGAAATATCAGAAGGGGGAGTGAGTGCATGTTGACCGAGGGATTTACAACTATACTGAACAAAAATATCAACGCAACATGCAACAATTTCAAAGAATTTACTGAGTTACAGTTCATAAAAGGAAATCAGTCAATTGAAATAAATGCATTAGCCCCTAATCTATGGATTTCACATGACTGGGAATACAGATATGCATCTGTTGGTCGCATACTTTTTTTTTTAAAGGTAGGGGTGTGGATCAGAAAACCAGTCAGTATCTGGTGTGACCACCATTTGCCTTTTGAAGCGCGACACATCGAGTTGATCAGGCTGTTGATTGTGGCCTGTGGAATGCTGTCCCACTCATCTTCAAAGGCTGTGCGAAGTTGCTGGATATTAGTGGAAAATGGAACACGCTGTCATACATGTCGATCCAGAGCATCCCAAACATGCTCAACGGGTGACATGTCTGGTGAGTATGCAGTCTATGGAAGAACTGGGACATTTTCAGCTTCCAGGAATTGTGTACAGATCCTTGCGACATGGGGCCGTGCATTATCATGCTGAAACATGAGGTGATGGCGACGGATGAATGGCACGACAATGGGCCTCAGGATCTCGTCACGGTATCTCTGTTTATTCAAATTGCCATCGATAAAATGCAGTTGTGTTCGTAGCTTATTCCTGGCCATACCATAACCCCACCACCACGGGGCACTCTTTTCACAACGTTGAGATCAGCAAACCGCTCGCCCACACAACACCAGACACGTGGTCTGCAGTTGTGAGGCCAGTTGGACATACTGCCAAATTCTCTAAAACGACGTTGGAGGCGGCTTATGGTAGAGAAATTGACATTTAATTATCTGGCAACAGCTCTGGTGGACATTCCTGCAGTCAGCATGCCAATTGCATGCTCCCTCAAAACTGGAGATGTTTGTGGCATTGTGTTGTGTGACAAAACTGCCAATTTTAGCGTTTTAGAGTGGACTTTTATTGTCCCCAGCACAAGGTGCACTTGTGTAATGATCATCCTGTTTAATCAGCTTCTTGATATGCCACACCTGTTTGAGAGAAATAAGCTTTTTGTTCATATGGAACACTTCTGGGATCTTTTATTTCAGCTCATGAAACATGGGACCAACACTTTACATGTTGCGTGTACATCTATTTTTGTTCAGTGTACATCTTCATTAAAGAAACCAAAACAGATTAATTACAACAAAATATAATTAATTGACAACGATCTACTGTGAAAGGCAGTCTATGGGAATTAAGGAATTAAGAAAGTAGAACTGCAGGGCTATTTGATGAAGGATTCATCATGGTTGTAGATAGCTATGTAGCCTAATTGGGACAAAACTAAGTCAGTTATCTTGTTCATGTCACATCTCACAATACATGTTTGAATCTCCAAGGTCATTTGGAGTTTGCAGTGTCCTACTGTTTATTTATTGTGCGTTATGTGAATTCATTACTCCATTCTTTAAGACAAATAAGTAGCACATTGCTTTCCATTCTAAGCCTGGTCAATCAGACTCACCCGAAGCCTGCGATCACGCGGCAGAGCAGGAACATGCCGTACCCCTGAACGAAGGAGGACAGGAAGGCGAAGAAGCCGTTCACACACATGCAGATGAGCAGACACTGTCTGCGGCCCACCTTGTCTGACATGCCCCCCCAGAAAAACGCCCCCACCATCATCCCCAGGTACACAATACTGCCTGCAGAGAGAGAGAGAGAGAGAGAGAGAGAGAGAGAGAGAGAGAGAGAGAGAGAGAGAGAGAGAGAGAGAGAGAGAGAGAGAGAGAGAGAGAGAGAGAGAGAGAGAGAGAGAGAGAGAGAGAGAGAGAGAGAGAGAGAGAGAGAGAGAGAGAGAGAGAGAGAGAGAGAGAGAGAGAGAGAGAGAGAGAGAGAGAGAGAGAGAGAGAGAGAGAGAGAGAGAGAGAGAGAGAGAGAGGAGACTTTAGATTTAAACCATTTCTATTTACACAGCACAAAGTAAATCATCAAAGCAATTGTCTTTGGACCTTCAAACAAACCAACAAATAATACTCTGTGAATTTTAAATGTGTATTTAAGAGCGGTTGTGGTAACTCTTAAAAGCCAATCTTAATGGTGAATTAATATCTTCTAATGGACCCTTCAGCAGAACACAAGTTAAAAAATATATATCCCCTGCTATTTTAATATGCAACGTCATAACCACTTCTAGTCCCTCTCTACCTGACATCAGATCCCTGCCAGGAGACATTGTGTACATCTCAAATGGCACCCTATTTTATAGTGCACTACTTTTGACCAGGGTCCATAAGGTTCTAGTCAAAAGTAGTACAATATATAGGGAATAAGGTGGAATAGGGTGCCATTTGGGACGCACCCATTAGGATTCATGGCTCGTCACAGTGGGCTAGCTGCTAAAGTGAAGGGTGTAAAAGTGTCACAGTAAAGTATGGAGCAGCATTAAGGCCCATTAGTGTTGATGATCGTTCATCAATAAGGACGTTTAATCACCAAATCTGTTGAATGACTCAATCTGTGTTGAATAATATATTTAACTTCTCCTGAGGGGAGATGTCTAAGGGTTGTTTGATTGAACAACAACTTGGTAAATCCTGCTCTTTCATGTCAACTTTTGCCTGTTAAAGCTATATCTCATGCAGGAACAAGTTGATCCGAACAACAAAGTATCTCTCTCGCCTTGCTGCCCCAACCATTACCCAATTTATACTGTATATTCCACTTTTCTTTCAGTTTTGTGTTCAATTACTGCACATCCCAAGAGTACACTACATAAATAGTTTCACCAAGAACTACACAATTCCTGTTACATGTCAGAATGCTAAGGAATTACAATAAGATTTACAGTGGGAGAAAGTCCCTACCGTAAAACACAACCCATTCCTATTCCCACTGTGATGTGATGAGTAAATACAGAATGGAATAAACCTGAATCCACTCGTGTAACATAAATCAATGGGATGAAGAGTGTGTTCAGTAATACAGGGTGACTTTAAAAAGGAGCCTCTGCTCCCTTTTAATCTCTCTAATCTGGAGAAGAATCGATGTCCCAGACAAAACAGCATCGATTTCACCCACTTATGATCATGATCTTGGCCTTTGACTGGAACACTATGATCCATTCTTCTCTATTATTAACACCAAAGTACTGTTACTGAACCCTGCTCTTCTCTAATCTCCACAAGAGAGTACTCTTCTCAAGCCTTCACAGTACCCACCTTTAATCATATAGTCCTGGTATGGCCACATAGTCCATTTTGTATGGCTTTCTAGGATTAAATTATTTAAAGGCTCAGTGCAGTCAAAAAACATGATTTTTCTGTGTTTAATATTTCCACACTATAATGTTGGAATAATACTGTGAAATTGTGAAAATGATAATGCCCTTTAAGTCTAGGAACTGTTAGAAAAAACTGCCTGAAATTTCAGCCTGTTTTGGTGGGATGGAGTTTTGGCCTGCCTGGTGACGTTACCAGGCGGTAAATTAGTTAATACACCAATAAGAGAGTTCCAAACCTCTCTGCCAATAACAGATAGTTTTCCCCTCCCCACTCAGACCACTCCCAGACAGTCCTAGTAAAATTCTTGCTTGAGAAATTGCTCTTTGCTAAGAAGCTATTTTTGTTTATTTTTTACAATTTTAACTGAAAACTATCACAGTAAGGTACTTAATTGTTACAGATAAATTATTTGATATTGAGATTGAAAAAAAACAACAGCATCATTGGACCTTTAAAGTGGAACTGACAGCATTTTAACAACATTAAATCTTATTAAAATCTGTTCAAATACACCCCCAGAAAGAATATGACTTTTTTTTTTACATTTTCTGACAAACCAGCACTTAGATATGGTCATTTTCAAGTTTTCATAAATTCATACAATGTTTGGGAATTACAGTGAATTTGGAAAGTATACAGACCCCTTGACTTTTTCAACATTTTGTTACGTTACAGCCTTATTCTAAAATGGATGTATTTTTATATCCTCATCAATCTACATACAATACCCCATAATGACAAAGGAAAAATAGGTTTTTAGAAATTTTTGCAAATGTATAAAATTACATTTACATAAGTATTCAGACCCTTTACTCAGTACTTTGTTGAAGCCCATTTGGCAGCGATTTCAGCCTCTAGGTTTCTTGGGTATGACGCTACAAGCTTGGCACACCTGTATTTGGGGAGTTTCTCCCATTCTTCTCTGCAGATCCTCTCAAGCTCTGTCAGGTTGGATGGGGAGCGTCGCTGCATAGCTATTTTTAGGTCTGTCCAGAGATGTTCGATCGGGTTCAAGTCCGGGCTCTGACTGGGCCACTCAAGGACATTCAGAGACTTGTCCCGAAGCCACTCCTGCGTTGCCTTGGCTGTGTGCTTAGGGTCGTTGTCCGGATGGAAGGTGAACCTTCGCCCCAGTCAGGTCCTGAGTGCTCTGGAGCAGGTTTTCATCAAGGATCGCTCTGTACTTTGCTCTGTTCATCTTTCCCTCAATCCTGACTAGTCTCCCGGTCCCTGCCACTGAAAAACATCCCCTCAGCATGATAATGCCACCACCATGCTTCAGATTTCTTTCAGACGTGACGCTTGGCATTAAGGCAAAAGAGTTCAATCTTGGTTTCATCAGACCAAAGAATCTTGTTTCTCATGGTCTGAGAGTCCTTTAGGTGCCTTTTGGCAAACTCCAAGTGGGCTGTCATGTGCCTTTTACTGAGGAGTGGCTTCTGTCTGGCCACTCTACCATAAAGGCCTGATTGGTGGAGTGCTGCAGAGATGGTTGTCCTTCTGGAAGGTTCTCCCTTCTCCACAGAGGAACTCTGGAGGTCTGTCAGAGTGACCATCGGGTTCTTGGTCACATCCCTGACCAAGGCCCTTCTCCCCCGATTGCTGGCCGGGCAGCCAGCTCTAGGAAGAGTCTTGGTGGTTCCAAACTTCTTCCATTTAAGAATGATGGATGCCACTGTGTTCTTGGGGACTTTCAATGCTGCATAAATATTTAGTACCCTTTCCCATGTCTGTGCCTCAACACAATCCTGTCTCGGAGCTCTACGGACAATTCCTTTGACCTCATGGCTTGGTTTTTGCTCTGACATGCCCTGTCAACTGTGGGACCTTATATAGACAGGTGTGTGCTTTTCCAAATCATGTCCAATCAATTGAATTTACCACAGGTGGACTCCAATAAAGTTGTAGAAACAGCTCAAGGATGATCAATGGAAACAGGATGCGCCTGAGCTCAATTTCGAGTCTCATAGCAAAGGGTCTGAATACTTATGTAAATAAGGTATTTCTGTTTTTTAGATTGTGTAGATTGATGAGGCAAACATTTTTAGTCAATTTTAGAATAAGGCTGCTCCTGAGTGGTGCAGTGGTCTAAGGCACTGCTTTGCAGTGCTAACTGTGCCACTAGAGATCCTGGTTCGAATCCAGGCTCTGTTGCAGCCGGCCGCGACCTGGAGACTCATGAGCGGCGCACAATTGGCCCAGCGTCGTCCAGGGTAGGGGAGGGAATGGCCGGCAGGGATGTAGCTCAGTTGATAGAGCATGGCGTTTGCAACGCCAGGGTTGTGGGTTTGATTCCCACGGGGGGCCAGTATAAAAAAAAAAATATATATATATATATATATATATATATGTATTCACTAACTGTAAGTCGCTCTGGATAAGAGTGTCTGCTAAATGACTAAAATGTAAATGTAAATGTAAAATGTGGATAAAGTGAAGGGGTCTGAATACTTTCCGAATGCACTGTAAGGCATTTGTGAAAATTCTATAGCAACATAGATTGGGAAAGCGGCCATGTGTTTGGACAATTAATACACACTGCAGTAAATAAAACCTAATAAAAACATATTGCACAGGACCAGAGTCTACGCAGACCAGTGCGCCATAGCCAATAAGAGCTACAGTAGGCCTATATGCAAATTAGCCATTTGCCACATGGGCCTGCCATCATTCACTTTGAACTGGACTGTGTGTTTACAGGCAGTAGGAACAGACTTTAGGTAATTAGAACGCATTGGTCAAAAGCCACAAAATACACCTGAATGGATTTCTGCAAATATGTAAATACCACGGGAGTCCTCATACATTTGGGAACTTAACAGTCCTATTGATCAAACAACCATGGAAGGTAGGCTCTCTCTCCCTCACTTATGCACATCAACAACTAATGCTACCCAGAGCGAGGTGAGCTAAAATCTAATGAGGGAACATTAGATAAACCCACAAATGTTTTCAGCTAGTTGGAGTTTAAAATTGCACTGATAAACGATGGGAATAGTAAGTAGCCTACTCACTCTTCTTCAGCTTGCCTGCCAATGCTTGCTTGTCCCAACCCACGTGTTGACAACTGAATGGGAACTTCCCTGCTTGCCCGCCCATTTGATTGATGCCAAAACACATTTGATTAACAAATAAGGGTGCGGTCTTAAATAGCCTCCAGTGTGTCAGAGTGCCGCTCGTAAATTTAGTGCGTTGTAAGATTGTCTGTTCGTAAATTCAGAGCTACTTCCAGACATAAAATGAGAGAACACCTCCCTCTGGCCATTTTACTCACCCTAGCAGAGCTGGTTAGGCTGTTTAGATGTTTTTTTGGCCAATGTTTACTGACACCAGTCATATTTAGCGGGTGTTGCACGTTCGTAAATTCATCAGGTATTCTGCGGCCTCTAGCACACTAGATAGAGATAGCCAGAGTGAATTTATGAACACAACCTGGATAAGTCTTTCAAGTTCAGCATAACTAGCTAACTAGCAAAGCGATTCACATTTCTTGTTAGCTAACCAAATGACACCTGCATCTCCAGCTGTAACCACCGAAAAACGATATGAGGTCACTCACCCACTCCTCCAATGACATGCCATCCTCCCAGCAGCTAGCTAGCTAGTGTGGGAAATTATTCTCTTATATTTTAGATGTGCTGTTAGCTTAATAAGAAAGCATTAATGATTAAACATAATAGGTTTGTACTGTACTGATATAGATTGTTTAACCTAACAAGCTGTGATTAATGTGAGGAACTGTTAGGGGGTAGGGTGAGATAAGGCTTGTGACTCACTTACACAAACACAGCCTCTTTGTTAGACCGCTCAAGGACATGTGTACTGCAAAAGTGCTGACTCTCTGGACAAGTTGCAAAACAACTAACACCTGGCAACAGTGAAGCGCCAAGGGACTGGGACCAGCCTGATTGCCAACGATAGGCTGGGTAAGTTTAAACCACGCCCAGCCTCTACTCTGATAGGCCTGCTTGGAGCAGGAACTATCTCTGTCAGAGTATTTAAAGAAGAACTTATAACAATGGCTCAGTTCTCTGACTGCCCTGCGTGGTTTTTCAGTGGGCCCGTATATACGAACATCATATTTACCAATTCAAGTGTTTGCATTAATTAAAATACTAGTCTATATTAGAAGACGTGTATTGACCTCTTTTTGTTCCTATACCAGATTTGAATTGACGCAATTTAACAATTGGTGACCGCCGACGTGATCTGGTAGAGGGACTTCGCTGGGTATTGTCCGGCCCATTGGACATCTCTGTCATTGGTCCGGACTACTAAAAACAGGTAAGCAGACACCTATTGTTATATAACTAAAGTTCTGCACATTGGCTTTATCCAAATTAATTTTGTGAAACACCTGTTTGATGTAAGTGAACTAAATTATGAAACTATTATGAGTAAATGAACAATATTGTGACATGCAAACCTTTGGTGAATGTGATGTTAAACCATGGTACCATAGAGTATTGTTCTACCGGCAAGGTCCGTAACTACGGGGGTACGGCTAGGTTCGGGGAAAATACTGAAATCTATCGGCAAGGTCCGTAACTACGAGGGTACGGCTAGGTTCGAAGATACAGGGAATAATTGACTTAGTAATTGCTATCGGCAAGGTCCATAACTACGAGGGTACGGCTAGGTTCGGGAAATGTTAGATAAATACTAGCGACTGGCAAGGTCCGTAACTACGAGGGTACGGCTAGGTTCAGCTGAGTATTTTTTAGATAGGGAGGAGGATAGTAGGCGAGGTTGAATTTGACAATAATAAAGGTAAAGATAATGAATAGTCAATATAACTAAATTGAAATGTATTGAACTGATATAATTAAACTGTAACGTTGCTGTTTGAAATAACATAATACTGGTTTTAAAGAAGAAATTAAGTTGAAATTTGATATACAGTGGGGAAAAAAAGTATTTAGTCAGCCACCAATTGTGCAAGTTCTCCCACTTAAAAAGATGAGAGAGGCCTGTAATTTTCATCATAGGTACACGTCAACTATGACAGACAAATTGAGGAAAGAAAATCCGGAAAATCACATTGTAGGATTTTTTATGAATTTATTTGCAAATTATGGTGGAAAATAAGTATTTGGTCACCTACAAACAAGCAAGATTTCTGGCTCTCACAGACCTGTAACTTTTTCTTTAAGAGGCTCCTCTGTCCTCCACTCGTTACCTGTATTAATGGCACCTGTTTGAACTTGTTATCAGTATAAAATACACCTGTCCACAACCTCAAACAGTCACACTCCAAACTCCACTATGGCCAAGACCAAAGAGCTGTCAAAGGACACCAGAAACAAAATTGTAGACCTGCACCAGGCTGGGAAGACTGAATCTGCAATAGGTAAGCAGCTTGGTTTGAAGAAATCAACTGTGGGAGCAATTATTAGGAAATGGAAGACATACAAGACCACTGATAATCTCCCTCGATCTGGGGCTCCACGCAAGATCTCACCCCGTGGGGTCAAAATGATCACAAGAACGGTGAGCAAAAATCCCAGAACCACACGGGGGGACCTAGTGAATGACCTGCAGAGGGCTGGGACCAAAGTAACAAAGCCTACCATCAGTAACACACTACGCCGCCAGGGACTCAAATCATGCACTGCAAGACGTGTCCCCCTGCTTAAGCCAGTACATGTCCAGGCCCGTCTGAAGTTTGCTAGAGTGCATTTGGATGATCCAGAAGAGGATTGGGAGAATGTCATATGGTCAGATGAAACCAAAATAGAACTTTTTGGTAAAAACTCAACTCGTCGTGTTTGGAGGACAAAGAATGCTGAGTTGCATCCAAAGAACACCATACCTACTGTGAAGCATGGGGGTGGAAACATCATGCTTTGGGCTGTTTTTCTGCAAAGGGACCAGGACGACTGATCCGTGTAAAGGAAAGAATGAATGGGGCCATGTATCGTGAGATTTTGAGTGAAAACCTCCTTCCATCAGCAAGGGCATTGAAGATGAAACGTGACTGGGTCTTTCAGCATGACAATGATCCCAAACACACCGCCCGGGCAACGAAGGAGTGGCTTCGTAAGAAGCATTTCAAGGTCCTGGAGTGGCCTAGCCAGTCTCCAGATCTCAACCCCATAGAAAATCTTTGGAGGGAGTTGAAAGTCCGTGTTGCCCAGCGACAGCCCCAAAACATCACTGCTCTAGAGGAGATCTGCATGGAGGAATGGGCCAAAATACCAGCAACAGTGTGTGAAAACCTTGTGAAGAGTTACAGAAAACGTTTGACCTGTGTCATTGCCAACAAAGGGTATATAACAAAGTATTGAGAAACTTTTGTTATTGACCAAATACTTATTTTCCACCATAATTTGCAAATAAATTCATTAAAAATCCTACAATGTGATTTTCTGGATTTTTTTTCTCATTTTGTCTGTCATAGTTGACGTGTACCTATGATGAAAATGACAGGCCTCTCTCATCTTTTTAAGTGGGAGAACTTGCACAATTGGTGGCTGACTAAATACTTTTTTTCCCCACTGTATTATTCATTTACATTACATTTTAGTCATTTAGCAGACGCTCTTATCCAGAGCGACTTACAGTTAGTGAATACATATATATTTTTTTATACTGGCCCCCAGTGGGAATCGAACCCACAACCCTGGCGTTGCAAACGCCATGCTCTATCAACTGAGCTACATCCCTGCCGGCCATTCCCTCCCCTACCCTGGACCAATTGTGCGCCGCCCATGAGTCTCCAGGTCGCGGCCGGCTGCGACAGAGCCTGGATTCGAACCAGGATCTCTAGTGGCACAGTTAGCACTGCGATGCAGTGCCTTAGACCACTGCGCCACTCAGGAGTACTCAACGTTGGATGTTCAACACAACATGATATTGGCTTGATGTGATTAATTTCCCAAATATAAATGTTTTATGTTTGACGCCACATTAATTTAACGTTTGATGTTTGACCCTGCAAAATACTGGTTAAATAATTAGACTGAAATAATTTGGTTTATCGTTGAAATATAAAGTAGAGAATATTTACATTTGCATTTTTTGTCATTTAGCAGACGCTCTTGTCCAGAGTGACTGGCAGGAGCAATTGGGGTTGGGTGCCTTGCTCGGGGGCACATCGGCAGATTTTTCGCCTGGTCGGCTCGGGGATTGGAACCGGCGACCTCTCGGTTGCTGGCACGGTGCTCTTGGTTACTGGGCTACCTGCCGCCCCATATGAGTTTAAGGTTGTGCCGTTGTTTGATCATGTGATGGGGTTTGATGGGTGATCGGACCATGACTGGTGTAGTTATGGAAGTAATGTATAAATAGTGGAGAGCCAATAGGGGGTTCCATTGAACTATTATGTTTTGTTGGGCATTTCGGTGGCATGGGGTGGGGTCTGTGTGTATGAGTGAATTCGGCGGCTGGTATGGGTGGTGACCGGATACTACTGAGTATTTGGTTTGTTGATGTTGAATGGAAGATTTGTAGCGTGGTTGGGGTTAAATAGAAAGACTCACTTATTCAATAGGTGAAGGGAGAGAGAGTTTTTGTGTTGCTGAATGAGGTGAGAGCTAGTGCGGTTTTCATTTGGTGATGTCACTTGCTCTATGAACTGGAAGTATTTACTTTGAAAGCATCGCGGAATGTGTGGGGTGACTGGCAATGTATGTAGAGGGTCCCGGGTTCGAACCCAGGTAGGGACAGTGGGTAAAGCTTTCGCATTGGGGCTATTGACCTAGATTACTACGTGGATTGAGAAATGTGAAAGGTTGAATTAGATAGCTTAAGTAGAAGTATTCTAGAAAGGTCTATGAAAATATGTTACAAGGTCCCCGCGCCTCCCCCGTTGTGTAGGAAGGAGCAAGGGGAGGGGTGAGAGATAGTTCAAATGATAGGAATATCATTAAATGTATGCTTATCAACGATAGCAAGTATTTGTTTTATTAATTAGGGCCTAATCAGAGAGAACAGTTAAAGAAATTGAATAGCAAACTGAAATGGCGATAGAGCTGTGAAAATTGAGTTGAGGACAAAGGAGAATAATTTATGGCTCTGGTTAGCGGGAAAAAAAATAGAGACAGTCAAGCGAGTTAGATTGAGCTGTAAGATTTCAAGTGGAGGTCTAAATACTTGACTGGAAGGCAGTGCTTTAATACATTCTAATTGTTATTACTTTATTCGATAGGTTGCTTAACACCAGTGGTGTATGCAAATAGTTGGTGAATTCTAGAACTATAATTTATTTTCGTTACGGGGACCAGGGGATGCAAGTAGCTTTAGCTATTATGCTGAGGGAATAGCACCACCCTATAGTGGGTTCTAGATTTGTTAAATAAACAAACTTATATTTTAAACTAAAGTAATGCAATAGGCTACAATTATAACATTATCAGAAAAAGGCACAATTTAATATGAACTAGTTATTACAATTATTATTAATAGTTATTACAGTTATTATCATTGATCCAGTAATAGATAGAAGGATAGTAGAGGAAAGGCAAGGGATTAAATCTCATTTAGGAAAAGAAGAAGAGTATGAAGATATATTAGGGAGAAAATACCATTAACTGAGGGATATAAAACGTTTAGTTGAAAAAGACAACAGGAATAATTTACCTTACACCCTAATATAGACATTAGACCACACCAGAAGTAGAGATGGCAGGATCACCAGTAGCAATCATGAAGAGAAGGTTCCCAGAAAATAGTGAAGATATTGGTAATATCTCTAACAAATGAGAAAAAGGACCAGAAAGATAGTAACTAAATGGCCAAAGGAGGGAACATTTGATGTAACCGTGATTGTATTGGCTAAAAAATGAAATATGACATTTACAGGGGGGACAGGAACAATAGAAGGGGAGACAGATTTTCCTAGGGGGTTGATCAAATAATTGATAATGGATCATTTGAGATGAGATCACATGTAGCAGAATTAGGGTAATCAATTAAATAATCATTGTATACTCGAGGAATTTTGAGTGGTTTTATGGATTAGTTATGAGGAATTAGATTGATACAAACAATTATTGATGGGTTAGGACTGGGGATATCTGTATCATGTTTTGTGTGTACTACCATCTTTAGATTACTGATGGTAATTGAAGGTTAACAAAATGTATAACCAGGAGAAAGAGATTAGCTTATCTCATTGGAATGTTGCCCAGGGCGAGGGGGAGCAGTAGGGAAGTTAGGCAGTGAGCTACCAAATCAAGTGGGGCCTGACTATTTGTGGTTGTTGTTTTTCAAATTGGGTTTTTCAAATAAAAAACAACACACCTAGTATGATGGTTATAAAGGGTTGTTATGTTAAAATTAGGCAGTATTTAAAAATAAGGGATGGCAATTGGATGATAAATTACCAATATTACCTAAGTGATTGTTTAGGTAGGTGGTAATATTGACACATGAGCAAAACATGTGTTAAAAGGGGGAGGTAGCTTAGTGGTTAAGAGGGTTGTGCCAGTAACCGAAAGGTCGCTGGTTCTAAGCCCCGAGCCAACTAGGTGAAAAATCTGTCGATGTGCCCATGAGCAAGGCACTTAACCCTAATTGCTCATGTAAGTCGCTCTGGATAAGAGCGTCTGCTAAATGACTTTAAAAAATATATATATATATATACAGTGGGGAAAAAAAGTATTTAGTCAGCCACCAATTGTGCAAGTTCTCCCACTTAAAAAGATGAGAGAGGCCTGTAATTTTCATCATAGGTACACGTCAACTATGACAGACAAATTGAGAAAAAAAAATCCAGAAAATCACATTGTAGGATTTTTTATGAATTTATTTGCAAATTATGGTGGAAAATAAGTATTTGGTCACCTACAAACAAGCAAGATTTCTGGCTCTCACAGACATGTAACTTATTCTTTAAGAGGCTCCTCTGTCCTCCACTCGTGACCTGTATTAATGGCACCTGTTTGAACTTGTTATCAGTATAAAATACACCTGTCCACAACCTCAAACAGTCACACTCCAAACTCCACTATGGCCAAGACCAAAGAGCTGTCAAAGGACACCAGAAACAAAATTGTAGACCTGCACCAGGCTGGGAAGACTGAATCTGCAATAGGTAAGCAGCTTGGTTTGAAGAAATCAACTGTGGGAGCAATTATTAGGAAATGGAAGACATACAAGACCACTGATAATCTCCCTCGATCTGGGGCTCCACGCAAGATCTCACCCCGTGGGGTCAAAATGATCACAAGAACGGTGAGCAAAAATCCCAGAACCACACGGGGGGACCTAGTGAATGACCTGCAGAGAGCTGGGACCAAAGTAACAAAGCCTACCATCAGTAACACACTACGCCGCCAGGGACTCAAATCCTGCAGTGCCAGACGTGTCCCCCTGCTTAAGCCAGTACATGTCCAGGCCCGTCTGAAGTTTGCTAGAGTGCATTTGGATGATCCAGAAGAGGATTGGGAGAATGTCATATGGTTAGATGAAACCAAAATATAACTTTTTGGTAAAAACTCAACTCGTCGTGTTTGGAGGACAAAGAATGCTGAGTTGCATCCAAAGAACACCATACCTACTGTGAAGCATGGGGGTGGAAACATCATGCTTTGGGGCTGTTTTTCTGCAAAGGGACCAGGACGACTGATCCGTGTAAAGGAAAGAATGAATGGGGCCATGTATCGTGAGATTTTGAGTGAAAACCTCCTTCCATCAGCAAGGGCATTGAAGATGAAACGTGGCTGGGTCTTTCAGCATGACAATGATCCCAAACACACCGCCCGGGCAACGAAGGAGTGGCTTCGTAAGAAGCATTTCAAGGTCCTGGAGTGGCCTAGCCAGTCTCCAGATCTCAACCCCATAGAACATCTTTGGAGGGAGTTGAAAGTCTGTGTTGCCCAGCGACAGCCCCAAAACATCACTGCTCTAGAGGAGATCTGCATGGAGGAATGGGCCAAAATACCAGCAACAGTGTGTGAAAACCTTGTGAAGACTTACAGAAAACGTTTGACCTGTGTCATTGCCAACAAAGGGTATATAACAAAGTATTGAGAAACTTTTGTTATTGACCAAATACTTATTTTCCACCATAATTTGCAAATAAATTCATAAAAAATCCTACAATGTGATTTTCTGGAGAAAAAAATTCTAATTTTGTCTGTCATAGTTGACGTGTACCTATAATGAAAATTACAGGCCTCTCTCATCTTTTTAAGTGGGAGAACTTGCACAATTGGTGGCTGACTAAATACTTTTTTTCCCCACTGTATACGAAGGAGAGGACAAAATACTTGTAAACATTTTTTTTAGATACAGTCTAGAAAGAGAATGCAGTCAGAAATAGAAATTGAGAGCTGAACATGTGTGAAGATAGTTTATTAACCACACCCATATGTCAGAGGTTTTGTGCCCCACAGGTGAACTAAAGGAGAAGGTGACCCACTCTATCTAACCAGGTGACTGGTGAGCATCCAGTCCCTAAAGAAGAAAAACTGGAAGCAGGCCTGTTGGGAAGGGCCCTATCAGGTTATATTGGTCACTGCCTTTGCCATTAGAATAGCAGAAAGAGCAACCTGGGTCCACGTTACCCACTGCAAAAAGGTAAGAACACATGCAAGCACCACTGAACACATGCAGAGTTAGAGAGAAGAACTGGACCAATAGGGTCTGGGGATCACCTCTGTTAACGAAGATCTCCTACCCCGACCTATCATCACTGTAGTGTGTTCTCAGGGTGTGAGTATGGGGTAGTACCAAGCAGAAAGACTGAGGACAGGAGAGGGTTGGCGGTTTTTGGGAATATGGATAACTTGAGTTGCATCATAGTCTCGGTAATGGTCTTGATATGTCAAGATCCACCACCAATTGTGCTATGCCCTTACCATTGTTAAGAAGTAAAAGAGAAGAGAAGCGACCCGACATACTGAACGTCAAGGACGAGTGGCCTACAAAATGGGAGTCAGAGAAGGGCAGACTGTCAGATTCAAAATAAGGGTTAGGGACGTAGCCAATGGGTGGGGTACATGTCAATAAGCAGCTTGGGATTATACAATCCCATTATATTCGTGTTCGGCCCCCACGGCGGATTGTTCCTAGACTCAAGTGTTTAAACACACTTGGGGATGGGGATATGAGACCGGGTGGGACTGAACATCCAGAAGGGTGGTAAAGAGAAATAAAGACATCACCAATTTTCAATTGGAGATAGTAGTAATGTGACAGACTTAAGTTCGGAAGCACAGGAGAGAATTCTAAACCTTACAGCCCCTGTAACCGATGTGTGGTGGGCGTGTGCCAGTAAGGGCAGTGTAAGGCAGAGAATTCCAAAGGGGTGGCTAGATACATGCACCCTGGTTCTACTGGTTCAGCTAGTTAGAATTAGTCACCAGGAACCAAGGATTAAACAGATGTAGGAGGAGTTTTAACAAGAAGGAGAATAGCCCTATTTAGATGGATGCGATTGGGATACCAAGGGGGGGTATCGGATGGATACCGAGCTATGAAACAATTAGGGGAAGGGTTTACTACCACGTTCTTTTGGTGGGTGACAATAAACAAAATTGTGAATTGGATTAATTATATCTATTACGACCAACAACGATTTATTGGCTAGACTAGGGATGCAACGGAAGGGATCTTTGAACAATTATCCGCCATCTCACTATTATGACTTAGTAAAAAGAGGTTGGCTCTAGATCAGGCAGAAAGGGGTGGTGTCTATAGAATGGTAAGCCATTGTTGTACGTTTATCCCTAACAATACCAGTCCTGATGGGAGTATCTCTAAAGCCCTAGTTGGTTTAGATAAACTATCAGCTGAAATGAAGAGCATGGCTGGAATGGAGGGAAACGGACTGTTCTCCTGGTTGGGGGAGTGGTTTGG
The DNA here is from genome assembly GCF_964263955.1 of Coregonus lavaretus. Taxonomy (NCBI): domain Eukaryota; kingdom Metazoa; phylum Chordata; class Actinopteri; order Salmoniformes; family Salmonidae; genus Coregonus; species Coregonus lavaretus. Next base: position 27,814,518 of record NC_140004.1, on the reverse strand, counting down.
TAAATACTCTGTTATGGTGGTTACTGGATTTCTGACCCTAGTAGTTGTGTTTCTAATATTAATGTGCTGTGCTGCCTGTGTAATTCCTTGTTTGAGAAAGTCTGTTACAGATGTCGTGCATACGGCTGGTATGATGCCCCTCCTAGGGGCTCAAGAAGGGGATGCAGACACTGAGATGGGGTTGACAAAGGATGACCCTTGGTTTGCTATTGGTGAGGTGGTGGAGTGACACCCTAGAGGGTGTCTAAAGGGGGCCAAAGTTTACTTCCTGTTTATGTTTTATGCTTTATTAATCAAGTTAACCATTGTGAATGTTTGTCTTTCCTTATGTGAAGGTTTGAAGTACCTGGGTGGCTGGTAGCCAACCTAGTACAAGTTAGGTGTAGATGGAAGGACTGAAGGCCTTTTTATTATCATTATTGCCTATTAATAAAAGTGTGATTATTTTTGTTTGTATTGTATTTTAATGAGTGACACCCTAGTGGGTGTCAAAAGGGGGAATCCTAAATTTCCCTGACATTTTTTATTTTGGGTTTTCTTATTTTGGGTTCACACCCAGTGGGTGTGAAAAGGGGGATTGTGGGAAATTATTCTCTTATATTTTAGATGTGCTGTTAGCTTAATAAGAAAGCATTAATGATTAAACATAATAGGTTTGTACTGTACTGATATAGATTGTTTAACTTAACAAGCTGTGATTAATGTGAGGAACTGTTAGGGGGTAGGGTGAGATAAGGCTTGTGACTCACTTACAAAAACACAGCCTCTTTGTTAGACCGCTCAAGGACATGTGTACTGCAAAAATGCTGACTCTCTGGACAAGTTGCAAAACAACTAACACCTGGCAACAGTGAAGCGCCAAGGGACTGGGACCAGCCTGATTGCCAACGATAGGCTGGGTAAGTTTAAACCACGCCCAGCCTCTACTCTGATAGGCCTGCTTGGAGCAGGAACTATCTCTGTCAGAGTATTTAAAGAAGAACTTATAACAATGGCTCAGTTCTCTGACTGCCCTGCGTGGTTTTTCAGTGGGCCCGTATATACGAACATCATATTTACCAATTCAAGTGTTTGCATTAATTAAAATACTAGTCTATTTTAGAAGACGCGTATTGACCTCTTTTTGTTCCTATACCAGATTTGAATTGACGCAACTTAACACTAGCTAATGTTAGGCTCCGTGTTTTTAGCTTGCTAAATAAATAGTTACATAAATAGATACGCTAGTGATAGATTAATTTGTATTTTAAGAATAATGACTAAAGGATTTCACCCCAAATACAGTATAAATGTGTGAACGGTGTTAGAGTTATAATGTAGTGGCAACCCACTAACAGAGGGGGGCGGGACTAAACATTCCAGGGTGAAGGGGACTGGTTAAAAAAAGCCTCCTAAAGGTGGGCGGAGCAAAGTGCCTTTGTGTGTCAAGGGGTATAAAGCTGTATGGATGTTTTTTGGCGCCAGAGCTCTCCATGATTAAAAATACAGATCATTCTTGCTGGTTGTGGACCTTGAATCATTTATGATTATAACCAGAGCCTTACAACCCCTGGTAATGATTCAAGCTTAGGTGAATTAGAGATAGAAATGATCATGACAGCTAGCCTATTAGCCACACGTTATGACTGACCTGTGATCATTGCCCTTGCTAGTTTGATTGCATTGACATTCCCAGCGTTAGTTACATTCGTCCGTTTTTGTCAGAAATATTTTTTCATTGAAACTACACTGAACAAAAATATAAACACAACATGTAAAGTGTTGGTTTCATGAGCTGAAAGAAAAGATCCCAGAAATGTTCCACATGCACAAAAAGCTTATTTCTCTCAAATGTTGTGCACACATTTGTTAACATCCCTATCAGTGAGCATTTTAGCCTTTGTCAAGATAATCCATCCACCTGACAGGTGTGGCATATCAAGAAGCTGATTAAACAGCATGATCATTACACAAGTGCGCCTTGTGCTGGGGACAATAAAAGGCCATTCTAAAATGTGCAGTTTTGTCACACAACACAATGCCACAGATGTCTCAAGTGTTGAGGGAGTGTGTAATTGTCATAATGACTGCAGGAATGTCCACCAGAGCTGTTTCCAGATAATTCAATGTTTATTTCTCTACCGTAAGCCACCTCCAACGTAATTTTAGAGAATTTGGCAGTATGTCCAACCGGCCTCACAACCACAGACCACATGTAACCACCGGCCTCACAACCGCAGACCACGTGTAACCACCAGCCTCACAACCGCAGACCACGTGTAACCACCGGCCTCACAACCGCAGACCACATGTAACCACCGGCCTCACAACCGCAGACCACGTGTAACCACCGGCCTCACAACCGCAGACCACATGTAACCACCGGCCTCACAACCGCAGACCACGTGTAACCACCAGCCTCACAACTGCAGACCACGTGTAACCACGCCAGCCCAGGACCTCTATATCCAGCTTCTTCACCTGCGGGATCGTCTGAGGGGAGCGGAGAAGTTATTTCTGTCTGTAATAAAGCCCTTTTGTGGGGAAAAACTCATTCTGATTGGCTTGGCCTGGCTCCCAAGTGGGTGAGCCTATGCACTCCCAGGCCGACCCATGGCTGCGCCCCTGCCCAGTCATGTGAAATCCATAGATTAGGGCCTAATTTATTTATTTAAATTGACTGATTTCCTTATATGAACTGTAACTCAGCAAAACTGTAAATTGTTGCATGTTGCGTTTATATTTTTGTTAAGTATAAAACATCCCGAATGGGTGGAGGCAGCAAACAATGTACCAGGCAAGCTGTGATTTACAACCTGATAGCAATATTTTTTTGACTACCAAGAAATGTATTGGTGAGTTATATTAATCATGCATTGAATTGCATCCATCTATTCTGCCAACAATGCCTTACTGTACGTCATGGAATTTTTTGTCAAATTGAACCTATTTTTAAAACCTCTTATAAAGTTGGTTTTGTAGCATAAACTGGGAATTAGATATTTTTTGACTGATATTATGATTGTCTGTTTGTTTCATATCTGCAAAGGAGTTAAAATGGTGTCAGTTCCACTTTAATGCATTGATAGAATGAATGCTGTAACGTCCTGGTCAAGAGACTAGTGTAAAAATGCTTTTCTCTCAAATATGATTCCTCGAGAGGATTCAGACACCATCCAAATACATCAGACCAAGAAACAAACACAAACCTACATATAAACCGACAAGTGAACATAAAATGGAGTCGAAAGGATAACTCTCTCATGACGATAGCATTGTCATTTGTATTCTAAATGTCACTCACTATGACGATAAACAACAGATTGCAGATAGATTTGGCCATATTCCACTTACACATGGTGTGATATAATTTAGCTTGAAGCCATGATGTCTGGTCCAAATCATTTAAATTCAGGGTATAGCAAGATACACCTAATTTATTCTATGACTTCATTCAGGTCTCATCTCCCCACTAGGCTGTTGTGGATAGATGGGGAACTTATTCCAGGGGTCAAACTGGGGTCATTCACACTTGGCCGTAGTCAGAATCACCTTTATTCTCCAAGTACATTTGCACATACTCAGAATTTTACTTGGTGATATGGGGACATAATCTGAGGTAATTTCTAATCATCTAATGGTTTAGAATTAGGATTTGGGGAGAATAAACAAGCCATTCGTCCATCTTGAAGCCAACCATCACAGAATCAATGTATAAGGCATTAGGAAGATACTCCTTGACCTCGTCTTGACAAACGGGATGACAAATTAATAGTGATATATCAAATACAGCCCATACAAGTGTTACATTTCCATTGAACATAGCCTAATAAACATACATTTTGTTACACCTATGCACTAGGCTTAAATGAGGGAGAGCAGGCTAGAATGCAGAGATCATGTATAAAACAGTAAGAGAACTAAAACAGTTGACTCTTGATGATACTGTGTAGTAGCCTCTAAAGGACGTCCAATTACCTCATTCATGTGTTGATCGCTGTGTGTTTTTACTGCACAGCATCTGAAGGTGTGATTATCTCAGCACTGGTGCCAGGAACACACGTGAATCATGAGGAAAAGACATCTACAGTATCACCAGGTTTAAATGGTATAATGTCCCATTCACTGTCTAGAAGCATTAAGAACATTCAGACAGGTATAAATGGTTGTATGCTGTATTGATTTTGCTAGTCTCATAATCACATCCTACAATATTTTATTTGCTATTCAGCCACACATAAAAGCTGTATGTATATTTCTCTTTAACTGTGCAGAATCTAGTCTACACACTATAGGTTCAATCCCCATGACTGTCCTGAAGCTCTGTTTATGACCAGGCACTTTGCTAGATGCTAGTTTGCTCCTGGACCAACCCAAGCAATTATTACGCTGCAGCAAACTGGGAGCAGTAGTTGACAGAGCACCGAAACAGGACTAGTCACACTTTGGAAAAAGTTTAATACTAGTGCATTTTAAATCATGACATAAGATAAGAATCTTCATTGCAGACATATTACACATTGTTACTAAATATTATACAGAACTGATATACTAAATGACATACAGGAATAGATATGACAAAATAGACATTCACCCCTCAGTTTAGGCCAGCCTACAGAAAGACAGCCCTGTTTGTCAGAGTGGCTCAGTGTTCCCCATTATTTTACATTTTAGTCATTTAGCAGACGCTCTTATCCAGAGCACTAGTATTAAACTTTTTCCAAAGCCTATTCCCCCTCAGGAGATTGAAAAGATTTGGCATGGGTCCTCAGATCCTCAAAAAATTCTACAGCTGCACCATCGAGAGCATCCTGACTGGTTGCATCACCGCCTGGTATGGCAACTGCTTGGCCTCCGACCGCAAGGCACTACAGAGGGTAGTGCGTACGGCCCAGTACATCACTGGGGCCAAGCTTCCTGCCATCCAGGACCTCTATACCAGGCGGTGTCAGAGGAAGGCCCTCAAAATTGTCAAAGACTCCAGCCACCCTAGTCATAGACTGTTCTCTCTGCTACCGCACGGCAAGCGGTACCGGAGTGCCAAGTCTAGGTCCAAAAGACTTCTCAACAGCTTCTACCCCCAAGCCATAAGACTCCTGAACAGCTAATCATGGCTACCCGGACTATTTGCACTGCCCCCCCACCCCATCCTTTTTACGCTGCTGCTACTCTGTTAATTATTTATGCATAGTCACTTTAACTCTACCCACATGTACATATTACTTCAACTATCTCAACTAGCCGGTGCCCCCGCACATTGACTCTGCACCGGTACCCCCCTGTATATATAGCCTCCCTACTGTTATGTTATTTTACTTCTGCTCTTTTTTTCTCAACACTTTTTTTGTTGTTGTTTTATTTTTACTTTTTTTGTTAAAAATAAATGCACTGTTGGTTAAGGGCTGTAAGTAAGCATTTCACTGTAATGTCTGCACCTGTTGTATTCGGCGCATGTGACCAATAACATTTGATTTGATTTGATTTGACTTACAGGAGCAAGTAGGGTTAAGTGCCTTGCTCAAGGGCACATCGACAGATTTTTCACCTAGTCGGTTCGGGGATTAGAACCAGCAACCTTTCGGTTACTGGCACAACGCTCTTAACAACTAAGCTACCTGCCGCATTATCTCAGTCACTCCCTATCCTGTCATGGCTGATTCACTGGTGAGAGGGTGAGAGAGAGTGAGAGTGAGAGAGTGTGAGAGTGAGAGTGAGAGTGAGAGTGAGAGTGAGAGTGAGAGAGAGAGAGAGAGAGAGAGAGAGAGAGAGAGAGAGAGAGAGAGAGAGAGAGAGAGAGAGAGAGAGAGAGAGAGAGCTCAAAGACTCTTAACTTAATGAACTGGACTTCCTGCACTATCAACCTCAGCTGATGTATTGATTTAGCTTGGCTTCATTCAAACCTGCAGGCCAACAGACGGTCAAGTCTATTCACGTTAGCCTCTGTCACAGGCTTTCCCCTCACCTTCCTTATAGAAACAAAGTGAGGAAAGCCAAGACTATTCACATGTGAACACAGTTTAAATCTATAGGCTGTGGCCCAGAGGCCTGGTGGATGGAGAGATAGATGACAGCATGTCTACACAGGTTACATCTAGAATATCTAGGGGAAGGACAGGGTGAGAGAGAGGCTGTTTCTGGAGGGGGAGAGAGGCTGTGAGAGAGGAGAGTAGTGATGATGAGGTGATCTGTGGCCAAACAGGAGGTAATAGAAGAGAACAGGGTCTCTCTGAAACAACATGACTGTCTGGTATAGGATTATTTTATGTATCATTATGGCACATGTAGGGAGATGCCAAAGGTAAAATATAATAAACATGTTTGATATTTTATAATCCAGATACATGCTTAAATAAGGAATATAGATATGAAGTATATGCTGTGTTTTAAATGAATGCATGTGTTCTTTCACAGAGGCTCTCAAGCAGTGTGCATTACATTAGTTTTTTTAAGAAGGGGCCTAAGCCATGCAGCCAATAGAATGATAGAATGAGAGGCTTCATATAGAAAAAAAGCATTCATGACATTTTGGAGTGGACAATGTGTAACAGCTGGACGTTGAGAAAGAAGGGTGGGGCAGAACTAAAATAAGTTAGGAATGTATGCATGTTTTTTTCATATGTGTGTATATAAGAGATCTCTAAGCCAGAGGGAGACAGTTGTTCCATGGAGCAAGCTCAGGCTTTGTTATGCAATAAAGTCTAATTATTGAATTCACAAGCTCCGGTGTCTTGAGAGATATTTTTGAGTTGATTATCTCTTAGTCAAATATTTCTACGACACTGGGTGATTGGGTTTCCTCAACAGGGTGCAACAAGGCTGAATCTTTGACAGCAAAATATACCCACTACTGCAATTATTTGGGACCAGTGTGGAAGTTTGAGCTAAAATGGAGCATGCCGATATTAGGAGCAAACTAAGAGAATACACAGTATTTGAATTGGGACTGGTGAACGGCATGGCAACAAAAACACCCTGAGTCAGAACTGCCCAAGGCTAGGCATAGATCCCAGATATGTCCAAACACATCTCCAAAATAGGGAATATTCAGCAAACAGTCAGACACACACCAACACACTCTCTAAAGGGAGAGGTGCTGGAGCTGAGCAGTGCGGTAGAACACACACACACACACACACACACACACACACACACACACACACACACACACACACACACACACACACAGTTAAGTATCATCACTCAGCAGCTCTTGAGATCCTGAAAACTAGACAATGAAAGGAGATAGAGATAATGAAAGAAAAATAGTAAAGGGGAGGAGATAAGGGCAAATAGAGAAGGAGAGGGGAATAATGTAAGTAAATAGAAAAGGATGGAGAGAATTAGTAAGAGTGAGAGGAGAACGAGGGAGAAGTTCTGAAAAAGAGGAAAGGAATGAAGAATAAGAGAGTGAGACAGAGAAAGAGAGGGGAGTTCAGAGAAAGAGAGTGTGAGAGGAGGTGAAGAAAGGGAGAGGAGAAAGAGAGAGGGAGAGAGAGGGGAAGACCCTAGTGACTGGCATGGTGGTGGTGTTTTTTGTGCTGTCAGATCCTGAGGAGCCCCATGAGAGTGGTGAGAGCGCTCAGCTGCATCATGGCCTCTTTTCCGATTTCACGCTTTGATGCTCTTCGCTCTTAGAGGGGCAAACTGTTTCAGCGCCACACAAAACGCTTGCTCTGTTTTATTCATACAGCATATAGAGGACTACAGCATGCCTTTCTGCAGCTAACTCTACAACTCTGTCGCTGTGAACAACAGTGGGGTGATTCCCTGTATCTTTCACTGTTTTCATTCTCTCTCTTCTCATCTCTTTTCTCCTCTCTTCTGATCTTCTTTCATTTCCTCTCTGCTTTCTTTCCCTCTGTGCTTCTCTCTCTTTTTCTGCTTGTGTCCTCCTCTCCTCTTTCTTACATCTTTTCTCTTTCCTCTCCTCTACCTCCCATCTCCTCTGCTCTCCTTTTCCTTCCCTCTCCTCTCCTCTCCTCTCTTTAGCTCCTTTACACTGAGCAGCGTGTAATCACATTTGTACTACATCATGTCGGGCTTGATGGGTTTCATGCCCCCTCTTTTGCCGGAAGGAAACCACCACCCCCGCAGAAAGAAAGATTGGGGCTCTTTGTCATATTTTGGTTGGTGGGGGTAGCAAAGATATCAATAAAATCTTTATGAAAGTATACTTATCTTGGTCCAGGGGTGCAAGCACAATGGGATATCTCATTCAGCTCAGTAATGCATCTAAGCTCCCTTGCATTAAGGGTAATGAACAGATAGGCATTAAGTATTTTGATTCTATGAGTGCTCTATAAGACAGCACGATTACACGGATATTGTTGGTGGCTGCAGGTTCTCTGTGAGCCGCACACACTCACACACGCTCTCCCTCACACACACTCTCTGCGCTAGTAGTGTGTAGTGTAATCTCTGCAGTGGCACTGCGATCTCACTGCAGTTTAGCCATGCTCAGCTGCCCCTGGCCTGGTCCATGCAGATACTCACAGCCTGCCAGCTGGCTACCATAGACAGAAAGAGAGAGGGAGAGGGTGAGGGAGGGATAAAAAGAAAAGATTACAAAAATATGTTTTATTGTCACATATACCGGATAGGTGCAGTAAAATGTGTTGTTTTACAGGGTCAGCCATAGTACTACGGTGCCCCTGGAGCAAATTAGGGTTAAGTGCCTTGCTCAAGGGCACATCAACAGATTCTAGGGAGGGGAGGAAGGAAGAGGTAGAAAGGGAGAAGGAGGGAGAGAGATGTAAAGAGAGAATTAAGGAGACAAAAAAAGAGGGGAGAACGAAGAAAAAAGAGAGTGAGAAAAGAAAGAGAGCTACAGAAAGAGAAAGGGAGGACAACAAAGGAGGTGGAAAGTGATAAGGTGAGGCACTTTTTTTGTCTTGAGTGTGAGAAGATAAGTCTCTCCCTCCTCTTGCTCTCCCACATCCCCTCCCTCTCTGCTCCCCCTCCCTCCCTCTCTCCTCCCTCCCTCTCTCCTCCCTCCCTGCTCCCTCTCCTCCCACATCCCCCTCCCTCTCTGCTCTCTCTCCTCCCACATCCCCCTCCCTCTCTGCTCTCTCCTCCCACATCCCCCTCCCTCTCTGCTCTCTCTCCTCCCACATCCCCCTCCCTCTCTGCTCTCTCTCCTCCCACATCCCCCTCCCTCTCTGCTCTCTCCTCCCACATCCCCCTCCCTCTCTGCTCTCTCTCCTCCCACATCCCCCTCCTCTGCCCTCTCTCCTCCCACATCCCCTCCCTCTCTGCTCTCTCTCCTCCCACATCCCTCTCCTCTCCCTCTCCTCTGTTACTTACTAATCAGTCTTTTTCCTCCCTCCATCCCATCTATCCCTCTTCCTTTCTCCTCCCCCATATCTCTCTCTCTTCACTCTCTCTTCCTTGCCATTCCCCTTTATCCTTCTCTTTTCTCCTCCCACTCTCCATCCTCTCATTCCTCCCTCATTCCCATGCAGCAGTTAAGATTCCTGTGGGATCTTGTTAGGTCCAAATTAAATTCTGTAATATCTGTTGTGCATCCCGTACAGGCCTTTGTGTTTTTCATATTGCATTATTCAGTTACACTGGGCTCAGTTTGACCAGCCTGCGATGCGAAGCCACGGTCTCTGGGATGTGATTAATGTTTCCCTGAGATCCGTCTGCATGGAAACTAAGTCACCTCAAGTCTAACTAACCAACCACCGAAGCACACCCATGTTGTATTGATACAGAATGTACAGATGTGTAATGAAATATGCTTACACTGCCACCAAGTAGTTCTTTGTGGGAGGGGGGAATTGGTGCTTTTGAAATAGAATGATTTGAGGCCTTTGCAAATGATTTAGTGCATTTTAGGTACAGTTTATGCTTTGTAGAAAAGAGACAAACACCTAGATAAAGTGAGGCAGTAAAAGTGTTGGCCTACCAGTGAGTTGGCAGTTTGAGACTATACTCATAGCATAATTAACAGAGACATATCACCTATGCGTGCACAACTGAGCTCTACTCAACAGCAATTAAGTTACATGTAGTCTACCTTTTGAATGTAGAATAGATACAGTATTGCTATGGCACCTGTATAGCACATACTCTCTTCACCATTTGTTTGCTGTAATGAAGTATAATTATCCTGTAAAAGCCCAATTGGATTCCAACAAAGTCAAAGTAATCATGGAGTGTGTCCACAGACACACACACACACACACACACACACACCCAAACAAACACAAACACAATCACATTCAGCCTGAGTCACCTCATCAGGGGAGGAGCCTTGAGGCAATCAGAGAGGAGTGAGAGGAGAGAGAGAGAGAGAGAGAGAGAGAGAGAGAGAGAGAGAGAGAGAGAGAGAGGAGAGAGAGAGAGAGAGAGAGAGAGAGAGAGAGAGAGAGAGAGAGAGAGAGATGGAAAGAGAGGGGACATGATTAATCAAATCAATTTTTATTTGTCACATGCTTCGTAAACAACAGGTGTAGACTAACAGAGAAATGCTTACTTACGGGCCCTTCCTAACAATGCATGATGAAAAGGGGAAGCAGCGCATGGAGCAGGAAAAGTAGTAGTACCATGTCTCACTGTGCAGGGAGGTTGAGGGCTGACTGATTCCATGTTTCTACAGTATGACACAGACAGCCCCTGGACACACATGTCATGTCAGACTTGCTAGTGATGGATTACAGACCTGCAACCATTTGGACTATTGTGGCTCCAAGGGAACACATTGGGAAAACTAGTCCCTCAACACGGACAAAGAAATCAACATACCATTAAGCTTACCGTATGCTTCCCAGTCTAAACAGTTTGCCCATATATTATGATTACATTTTGTGACTTTTCTTAGTTTTGGTCTTTGGCAGGGTTTTTTTCATTCGTGCACACTTTGGCACCCCTTCGTCGGTGATTGGTCAACAGTAATACTTCTAGTATGAGTGGGAACATGAAGGGTTTGTTGTCATTCAATTAGAGACGACTAGTTTTCATGAACATTTTTTTACTTGAGAAATACGGTTTCCACTAGATAGCACAGCCAAAAGTCAAAATTGGCTATATCGTAAAAATGCATGAAAACAAAAATTAGCTATTTGGTCTTAATTTAAGGTTAGGGTTAGACATAAGGTTAGCAGTGTGGTTAGGGTTACGGTTAGGTTTAAAATCACATTTTAAGAAGATACATTTTAGAAATATGCGGGGTTTATGACTTTGTGGCTGTGGTAACTAGTGACGACCGAGCAATATTGCACCAAACATTTTAGCTAGATGTAAAATTGACCATTCGCTAAACCGTACCCCAGAAATGTGGGCAACCAATCACAGTGCTTCAATGGATAGCAACTGTCATCGAGTCCGACACCTCAGACAAGCTCAGGTTTCAATTGCATGAAAACCAGTGAGAGTTTTTTTTTTGTTTAGTATTTTTCAAATCCTAAATTATACTTTTGTTACATTGTTTGCTAGCTCAGCTGGTTAGCTAAGTTAGCTCTCTCAGTCTCATTGACCACCAAATATGTTAGCAACTAGCGAGCCACTTAATATAACTTGTTTTCTCAAAATGTATTTTAGCTAGCTAAGTTATCAATGTTATGAATACAACTCCCATCTGCTGTCAACATCAGGATACGATTTGAGAGCACTAATTAGCTCCAAAATTGGTTAAAGCTTTGACTGCATGCTGACAGTGAATTAATAATTTTACCAGGTTCCCGAGAAGCAATTGTCATGACAGTCCACCACAACATACCCAAAAGTTTCCTGATTGGTAAGGAGCGGGACTCTAACCCGGAAGCTTATAAGAAATCCCGCTATACCCTCCGACGAACCATCAAACAGGCAAAGCGTCAATACAGGACTAAGATCGAATCGTACTACACTGGCTCCGACACTCGTCGGATGTGGCAGGGCTTGCAAACTATTACAGACTACAAAGGGAAGCACAGCCGCGAGCTGCCCAGTGACACAAGCCTACCAGATGAGCTAAATTACTTCTATGCTCGCTTCGAGGCAAGTAACACTGAAACATGCATGAGAGCATCAGCTGTTCCGGATGACTGTGTGATCACGCTCTCCGTAGCTGATGTGAGTAAGACCTTTAAACAGGTCAACATTCACAAGGCCGCAGGGCCAGACGGATTACCAGGATGTGTACTCAGAGCATGCGCTAACCAACTGTTAAGTGTCTTCACTGACATTTTCAACCTCTCCCTGTCTGAGTCTGTTATACCAACATGTTTCAAGCAGACCACCATAGTCCCTGTGCCCAAGAACACTAAGGTAACCTGCCTAAATTACTACCAACCCGTAGCACTCACATCTGTAGCCATTGCTATTAACTGACTACAGCTCAGCGTTCAACACCATAGTGCCCTCAAAGCTCATCACTAAGCTAAGGACCCTGAGACTAAACACCTCCCTCTGCAACTGGATCCTGGACTTCCTGAAGAGCCGCCCCCAGATGGTAAGGGTAGGTAACAACACATCCGCCACGCTGATCCTCAACACGGGGGCCCCTCAGGGGTGCGTGCTCAGTCCCCTCCTGTACTCCCTGTTCACTCATGACTGCATGGCCAGGCACGACTCCAACACCATCATTAAGTTTGCAGATGACAGTAGTAGGCCTGATCACCGACAACGACGAGACAGCCTATAGGGAGGAGGTCAGAGACCTGGCCATGTGGTGCCAGGACAACAACCTCTCCCTCAACGTGATCAAGACAAAGGAGATGATTGTGGACTACAGGAAAAAGAAGAGGACCGAGCACACCCCCATTCTCATCGACGGGGCTGTAGCCGAGCAGATTGAGAGCTTCAACTTCCTTGGTGTCCACATCAGCAACATACTAACATGGTCCAAGCACACCAAGACAGTCGTGAAGAGGGCATGACAAAACCTATGGAGACTGAAAATATTTGGCATGGGTCCTCAGATCCTCAAAAGGTTCTACAGCTGCACCATCGAGAGCATCCTGACTGGTTGCATCACTGCCTGGTATGGTAACTGCTCGGCCTCCGACCGCAAGGCACTACAGAGGGTAGTGCGTACGGCCCAGTACATCACTGGGGCCAAGCTTCCTGCCATCCAGGACCTCTATACCAGGCGGTGTCAGAGGAAGGCCCTAAAAATTGTCAAAGACTCCAGCCACCCTAGTCATAGACTGTTCTCTCTGCTACCGCACGGCAAGCGGTAACGGAGCGCCAAGTCTAGGTCCAAGAGACTAAACAGCTTCTACCCCCAAGCCATAAGACTCCTGAACATCTAATCAAATGGCTACCCAGACTATTTGCATTGCCCCCCCTCTCTTTTACGCTGCTGCTACTCTCTGTTTATTATTTATGCATTGTCACTTTAATAACTCTACCTACATGTACATATTACCCCAATTACCTCGACTAACCCTGCACATTGACTCCCCCTGTATATAGCCTCGCTATTGTTATTTTTACTGCTGCTCTTTAATTATTTGTTACTTTTATTTCGTTTTATTTTATATTATATTTTTTGTTGCTATTTTCTCTTAAAACTGCATTGTTGGTTAAGAGCTTGTAAGTAAGCATTTCACTGTAAGGTCTACACCTGTGTTCTTCGGCGCATGTGACAAATAAAATGTGATTTGATTTAGTCTGTTTAATTTCATTGTGTATTAGAAACACAGTTTGAAATCATTGTGAGGAGATATCACCAGTGGTTGAATGGGGAATTGGGCTTCCTAAGAACATTTTGTCTGAGGTTGCAACAGTACCCAAGGGGGGGCTAAGCGAAGGGTCAATTACGCTACTAAGACGTCCTCGGCAAAAACAGATTTCTTAATTTATTTTACATTATTCAGACTACATTGAGGAGTGTTTTTGGCTATGTTGTTGCTACGGTGGATCAAGAGGGACAAGCAACAGTAATATTGCCGTTTTTTTATTGTTTCCAAGTGAAGGTCTTTAGGGAGTATGACAGCACAGACAGTCGCTTCGCCTAGCCGAGTTCTGCTAGGAGCAAACCGCCTTTACATTGTACTCTAGTCTAGGTGGACAACAGTAATTGAATCCTGTCTTCTTCTTACAGAAATCTGCTAAAGCACTCATGTTTTACACACGAACGAACGCACACACACACTCCAAACCCCAAACCCCTTACCTAGCCATCCAGATCTGGAGTTGGAGCCACCCATAGCACACATGTCCGTCTCGGCGCTGGGCAGAACGAACCCCACCACGAACACCTCCACCCCGTCCGACATGAGGGCCAGGCCCAGCACCAGGAACAGCTGCCACTGGAACCTGCCGTGGCCACACTCCTGGATGATCAGTTCATACTGTTGGGCCAGTTCTTCCTCGTCCGCCTGCCTCTCCTTCTCCAGCTCCTTACGTTCTCTCAGGCTGTCTGTGACGGGCTGCCCCAGAGCCACCTGCCCCTCCATGGCGCGCCTGTCTCCAGCCGCTGGGATCCCCTGGTACTCCCCCTCGTAGATCTCATCTTCATCATCATGGCCCTCTGTGGCGTCGCTGGCGTCACTGGCCTGGTCGTGGTCATTGTAGCCTCCGTCCTGCCTCGGGGGATTATGGTAAAAGTCGTCCCCCTCGAAACGGCTGTATTTGCGCTGGGAGTACTCGTCTGTGGCGCTGTCCACGACCTTGTTGACCTTTTTCACGGCGTGCCGCTTGGCCTCCTTGGCAATGTCCTTGGCCCCCTTCACTAAGGAAGTCCTGGTATCATTGCTGTCGTCCATTTTAACTCAGAAGGAGGTTCAGGGGTGGAAGTACAGGAGGGTAGGAAGGGGGTGGAGGGGGATGGATGTAAGTTGGCGGAGGGGTTTGGGAGCAGAGCAGAGTGAAGCAGAGTGGTGGATCTGGAGATGCAACAGGGGAAATCCCTGTAGTCTGCAGTCACCACAGGAAGATACACTCACTGGCTGTGGTGTTCATTGGTCAAGCTGTGGGAGAAAGAGAGAAAGAGAGGGGGGGACAGAAAGACGGGGAGAGAGAGACAGAGAGGGGGGAGAGACGGAAAGACAGGGGGAGAAAGAGAGGGGGGAGAGACAGAAAGACCGGGGTTAGAGAGAGAGAAAGGTTCCAGTCAGATAAGGTGAATAACTCAGAGGGTAGTTTCCACAGCTGCATTCATAACCAGACAGTGATGCAGAAACAGCACAGACACCAAACTCTCTTAAACATTCACTCACCGTCCTGCCTGCCTGACTGCTCCCTTTCCTTTTGATCATTTCTTTGAGTGATGTGAAGAAAATGGCTTTGGCATATTACTCTCAGTTTATATTCACAAAGTACATTCAATTTCCCAGAGAGCTCTCCTGTTCTATATTTCATGAGTTAACATCAGTCTCAGGCCTTAAACAGAGACAGGAAATGTGCAGAGTCAGATTCATTTCTGTTGGAGAAGGAACTAATAAACAAGGCTCTGGCCCAAATCAATTTTGTCTTTAATAAAGCGCTGGTATATTACAGTGGATGTGGCGACCCAAGCGGAACCTTAGTGTCATCCTTTAATCCATGCATGGAGAGGATCCACAGGAAAAACGGAAGGCAAATGACCACTGTGTCACCAGCATAATGTACGCACACACACACAGTTGGTGTTGGAAGGAAATTGATTTGGCATGGTCACTGATTTCATACACATGAATTAGGACACACACACACAGTGGGCAGGGGGAAACCTTTCCAGTCGTCAGAGGCCTGGGTTGGCTGGGGGAGACCCCAACATAACCCTGCAATGTGTGAGTATGAAAAAACTATATAAGAGCGTCTGCTAAATGACTAAAATGCCAATGTAATGTAACATGATTTATTGTGAATGATCAAAGTGTAAACCAAGACCTACAGTATATCACAGATTTACTTCATCGCTCTGTGTGTGTCTGTGCGTGTGTGTGTGTGTGTGTGTGTGTATGAGTGTGTGTGTGTGTGAGCGAGAGAGAGAGAGAGAGAGAGAGAGAGAGAGAGAATGAGGGTGAGCGAGAGACTGAGGGTGTGTCTTTGAGGTCGTCCGCCCAGTGTGTCTCTGAGCTGCTCTCTACAGGGCCTAATGAACACTGAAGCCCTGTCAGGAGGCCACAAATCACCGCCCAGGCTCCAGCTCCCATAATACAATTTTACTGGGCAAAATGACACTGCTGATTCAAGGTGACTCTGCTTATCCTGTTTGGCTCATTGGCTGGCTTCTGACCAATGATCCTTTTATATGTATTGTTAATTTTTCAGTTGATTCCCCTATTGCCTGTGTTATTTATCATTGTCTCTAGTAGCAGGGTCCTGTGTTACTGCTTTGTCTTTCTTGTTATTGGACTGCTTTTATTTTAATTTTTTACAGAGAACCTTATTTAGATGAACATCGTTGAGCTGTATTACAGAGGACACTCGGGTTAGGTGTTGTTAAATAACCATCCTCTGGGATTAAATATGAAAACCTGTCTTTCTCAACCCCTCTGTTATACTGTACTACTCTCCTATTGGAGCCCATTCTGCAGTTTATGTTTTATAACTCTGACAGCTAAGCTTGCACTTTTAATGCTTCTGTTATGTGAACTCAGAGTCAGGCGCTGCCAGTGGCTTGTCAAGACTCCTGACAGACTCTCAAGACATTGACGCTTCCTAGTGTTTCATGTAGGTCATGAGTTGGGTGATCACACACCTCTAAATGCAAAGTACGCATGCACACAAACACACACACACACACAGACACACACACACTCTCTTCCTCATGCTCTCTCTCGCTCTCTCTCTCTCACACACACACAGTGGGTTGTGGGTGTGTGTCCAGCGTCTGTCTGTCAGAGAGTCTGTGGAGCGTAGCCCAAGCCGCCCTGTCAGTGGTGATGAGGATCAGTGAAGACCTGTGTGCATACCGAGGCCCTCACACTCCACCTCACCTGACCACCACTGAGGAGACTGAGACAGCACAGACCGCCAGACCAACAGGGGCAGTCACACTGCTATCTACCATACCACTTACGTCTACCTCACTTTTCTCTTCTATTCCCCTTTCTATCCATCTCCCACTTCCTTTCTTTTCCACTCCACCTCACACCACTCTCTTCCGTTCATTTATACCCTTCCATTCAACCTCTCCCTCCACCATCCCCTCATATCCACCTGTCAAAGCACCCATCCTTAACTAGTTACCACTCCAAACCTCTAACTAGCCTCCTTCAAACTTACCTAACTGCCCTAACTACAGTGGGGGAAAAAAGTATTTAGTCAGCCACCAATTGTGCAAGTTCTCCCACTTAAAAAGATGAGAGAGGCCTGTAATTTTCATCATAGGTACACGTCAACTATGACAGACAAAAGGGGGAAAAAATCCAGAAAGTCACATTGTAGGATTTTTAATGAATTTATTTGCAAATTATGGTGGAAAATAAGTATTTGGTCAATAACAAAAGTTTCTCAATACTTTGTTATATACCCTTTGTTGGCAATGACACAGGTCAAACGTTTTCTGTAAGTCTTCACAAGGTTTTCACACACTGTTGCTGGTATTTTGGCCCATTCCTCCATGCAGATCTCCTCTAGAGCAGTGATGTTTTGGGGCTGTCGCTGGGCAACACGGACTTTCAACTCCCTCCAAAGATTTTCTATGGGGTTGAGATCTGGAGACTGGCTAGGCCACTCCAGGACCTTGAAATGCTTCTTACGAAGCCACTCCTTCGTTGCCCGTTGCTGAAAGACCCAGCCACGTTTCATCTTCAATGCCCTTGCTGATGGTTTTCACTCAAAATCTCACGATACATGGCCCCATTCATTCTTTCTTTTACATGGATCAGTCGTCCTGGTCCCTTTGCAGAAAAACAGCCCCAAAGCATGATGTTTCCACCCCCATGCTTCACAGTAGGTATGGTGTTCTTTGGATGCAACTCAGCATTCTTTGTCCTCCAAACACGACGATCTTGCTTGTTTGTAGGTGACCAAATACTTATTTTCCACCATAATTTGCAAATAAATTCATTAAAAATCCTACAATGTGATTTTCTGGATTTTCTTTTCTCAATTTGTCTGTCATAGTTGACGTGTAAAATTACAGGCCTCTCTAATCTTTTTAAGTGGGAGAACTTGCACAATTGGTGGCTGACTAAATACTTTTTCCCCCATTGTATATAGGTAGCCTAACCCCTTTCATCAAACTCGGGCCCTATATACCTCCCTACCCAGTGGGCCAAATTGGTTGAAAATACGTCTTTGTAACGTCATGAACATGTTGTGTACTGATTGAAAAAAGCAAAAGTTTTTACCAAAAAAATGATCAACCTGAAAAATACTTCTCAACCTGGAAAATACTTCTCTACCCTTCCCCACCCCATCAATTGTCCATCTCCATCCCTACCAAACCCAGTTCAGTTCACACTGTGATGTCATCCTGCACCAGGGGGCCTAGCAAGGCAAGCGACTCCCAGAGATTGGCCCAGTGGGGTTCCTCTGTCACAGGAGAGATTTATTTATGTATATATTTCTTAATTCCATTATTTTACTTTTAGATGTGTGTGTATTGTTGTGAATTGTTAGATAGTACTGCACTGTTGGAGCTAGGAACACAAGCATTTCGCTGCACCCGCAATAACATCTGCTAAAAATGTATGTGACCAATAACATTTGATTTGATTTGAGTGGACTGACATACAGAGGGTTAACACAAGGCGTGCAGCAACCATTACTGTGAACTGTCTGAGGATGGCTTGAAATAGGCCCTGGTCTAGTGATAGCCTCTGTCTGGGTGATGGATGGTGCCTCTGCTTTCCTTCAGCCTCTTTAGACTGGGGAAAAAACTCCAGGTCAACTATTACATGGCCCAACTTTCCAACTAATCCGCAGACAAATTAACAGATTAAAGACACGATTTTAGGACATTGCTCCGGGCTACTGACACTAATACATAAGTTTCCACAAACTGAAAAAAGTGTTTAAATCCCCATTGTATTAGCAGGTTAGCATTTTTCGTCATGAATCTTGTTCTGGAGGTAGCTCTGCAGAGTGGTAACTAGCTGGCACAGCCACAAAGTCATCAAATCATTTTAAACCTAACCTTAACCACATTGCTAACACTAATGGCTAACCCTCACCTTAAATTAAGACCAAAAAGCACATTTGTATTTTCATGAATTTTTACAATATAGCCAATTATGACTTTGTAGCTGGCCTATCTAAGGGGAAATCACTCAGTTCTGCCTCCAAGACAAGACTCATGACAATAAATGCCAACCTGTATTTTGTTACCGGTTAAAGATGGCACTATAATAGAGATTTAAATGAGAGTTTGAGAAGAAGGTATCCGAGGATCGTTAGCTGGATCTGATCTCATGCATAATGAGTCTACCTTTTGGACTAAAGGGCAATATGTTGGAATATGTTGCTTACTCAAATTGCCTTAGACTCATGACACAGATCACCTCTCACCATTTTACATGTACAGTACATTTGGAAAGTATTCAGACGCCTTGACATTTTCCACATTTTGTTACGTTACAGCCTTATTCTAAAATGGATAAAACATTTACAAATCTACAATCTACACACAATACCCCATAATGACAAAGCAAAAACAGTTTTTTTGACATTTCTGCAAATTTACTAAAAATAAAAAACGGAAAATATCAGATTTACATAAGTATTCAGACCCTTTACTCCGTACTTTGTTGAAGCACCTTTGGCAGCGAATACAGCCTCAAGTCTTCTTAGGTATGACACTACAATAATATGCCATTTAGTAGACGCTTTTATCCAAAGCGACTTACAGTAATGTTCGCATACATTTTTACGTATGGCACACCTGTATTTGGGGAGTTTCTCCCATTCTTCTCTGCAGATCCTCTCAAGTTCTGTCAGGTTGGATGGGGAGCGTCGCTGCTAGCTAGCTATTTTCAGGTCTCTCTAGACATGTTAGATCGGGTTCAAGTCCGGGCTCTGGCTGGGCCACTCAAGGACATTCAGAGACTTGTCCCGAAGCTACTCCTCCGTTGTCTTGGCTGTCTGCTTAGGGTCGTTGTCCGGATGGAAGGTGAACCTTTGCCTCAGTCTGAGGTCCTGAGCAGGTTTTCATCAAGGATCTCTCAGTACTTTGCTCCGTTCATCTTTCCCTCGATCCTGACTAGTCTCCCAGTCCCTACCACTGAAAAACATCCCCACAGCATGATGCTGCCACCACCATGCTTCCCCGTAGGGATAGTGCCAGGTTTCCTCCAGACGTGATGCTTGGTATTCAGGCCAAAGAGTTCAATCTTGGTTTCCTCAGACCAGAGAATCTTGTTTCTCATGGTCTGAGAGTCTTTACGTGCCTTTTGGCAAACTCCAAATGGGCTGTCATGTGCCTTTTACTGAGGAGTGGCTTCAATCTGGCTACTCTACCATAAAGGCCTGTTTGGTGGAGTGCTGCAAAGATGATTGTCCTTCTGGAAGGTTCTCCCATCTCCACAGAGGAACTCTGTAGCTCTGTCAGAGTGACCATCGGGTTCTTGGTCACCTCCATGACCAAAGTCCTTCTCCCCCGATTGCTCAGTTTGGCCGTGCGGCCAGCTCTAGGAAGAGTCTTGGTGGTTCCAAACTTCTTCCATTTAAGAATGATGGAGGCCACTGTGTTCTTGAGGACCTTCAAGGCTGCAGAAATGTTTTGGTACCCTTCTCCAGATCTGTGCCTCAACACAATCCTGTCTCGGCGCTCTACAAACAATTCCTTTGACCTCATGGCTTGGTTTTTGCTCTGATATGCCCTGTCAACTGTGGGACCTTATATAGACGGGTGTGTGCTTTTCCAAATCATGTCCAATCAATTGAATTTACCACAGGTGGACTCCAATCAAGTTCTAGAAACATCTCAAGGATGATCAATGGAAACAGGATGCACCTGAGCTCAATTTCGAGTCTCATAGCAAAGGGTCTGAATAAGGTATTTCTGTTTTTTATTTTTAATACATTTGCAAAATTGTAGAGAAATCTATTTTCACTTTGTTATTATGGGGTATTGTGCGTAGATTGATGAGGGAAAAAACTAAGTTAATTCATTTTAGAATAAGAATGTAACAAAATGTGGAATACTTTCTGAATGCACTGTACATCAGGTGGTTAGAATGAAAAACAAAAGCTACCTTGTAGCAAGAGGAGTTTACAGGTTTCATGACCCACACCTACTGAGGGCAGGAAACACCTCATATGTTTTCCTGAGATCATAATAGATAATCAATAATGCCTGCTTTGTGCAGTCTGAAGCCAGACTGGACCAAACATACTCACTCACACAAAGCAAAGCAGTAATGAAAAACAAGCAAGCTGCCAGTGACCTTGCCCTCCCTGTATGCACTCCATTTGGACATTTTTTAAGTCTGTGGTTCAATGTGAATGCAAGTGCAAACATCCTATGATAGAAATACTAGCAACTTATGCTCCCTATTAGACTCATCCACACTCTGTGTTTTTTATTCAATATCCTGTCACATACTTTCATATTCAACCAATGTCAGGGATGCAATCTATATTTTAATATATTCAGTTTTAGTCATGTTCGACTTGTGAGTGTCCTCCCCTTTGAAAGACAAGCGTGGGTGGATGGTTTGGCAGTTGGTTTGTTCCATCAGCATCAGACAGAGCAGCTCCAATCTCTAAATGGGCCGACCCACACATAATCCCATCAAAATGGAGACCGCATGACCTCATCTGCAAGACGGAGCCTGGGCCTGGGAGGTATTCAGTTAGGAGATCCTGATGACATTACAGAGAGAGAGAAAGATGGTGGAATACAGAAAAAAGAGAGGGATGTATAAAGAGGGATAGGAAAAGGGAGTGGAATGGAGACAGGAGGAGTGGAGAGAGATGAAGGGGAGAGGGGGAAGGACAGTTGAGATGGGTACCTGGAAAGAGGAGAGGGGTAGACCGGAAAGAAAGAGAGAGGGTTGAAGGGGGAGAAGAGAGTGATGAATGAGAGAGATTGAAGGAGAATAGAGAAAGTGAGAGAGGAATGGAGGAGAGTTAAGGCCCACTAGCCATGTGGGTACACAGATTACCCCTGAAAGAAACCTGCTTCAATAGTGCTCTGTAGTGCAGAGTCAACCTTCACAAGGATATTTTGATGATGGTGAACGGCTTAAATTCAACTTTTATGGTTACTTCCTACTGCTGTTGCATGTTGGCAATCCCTTTTTTACCTACAGTGAGGGAAAACAGTATTTGATGCCCTGCTGATTTTGTACGTTTGCCCACTGACAAAGAAATTATCAGTCTATAATTTTAATGGTAGGTTTATTTGAACAGTGAGAGACAGAATAACAACAAAAAAATCCAGAAAGACGCATGTCAAAAATTGTATAAATTGATTTGCATTTTAATAAGGGAAATAAGTATTTGACCCCCTCTCAATCAGAAAGATTTCTGGCTCCCAGGTGTCTTTTATACAGGTAACGAGCTGAGATTAGGAGCACACTCTTCTGTCCACAGAAGCAATCAATCAGATTCCAAACTCTCCAGCCCAGAACTACACGGGAGGATCTTGTCAATGATCTCAAGGCAGCTGGGACCATAGTCACCAAGAAAACAATTGGTAACACACTACGCCGTGAAGGACTGAAATCCTGCAGCGCCCGCAAGGTCCCCCTGCTCAAGAAAGCACATATACAGGCCCGTCTGATGTTTGCCAATGAACATCTGAACGATTCAGATGAGAACTGGGTGAAAGTGTTGTGGTCAGATGAGACCAAAATCGAGCTCTTTGGCATCAACTCAACTCGCCGTGTTTGGAGGAGGAGGAATGCTGCCTATGACCCCAAGAACACCATCCCCACCGTCAAACATGGAGGTGGAAACATTATGCTTTGGGGGTGTTTTTCTGCTAAGGGGACAGGACAACTTCACCGCATCAAAGGGACGATGGACGGGGCCATGTACCGTCAAATCTTGGGTGAGAACCTCCTTCCCTCAGCCAGGGCATTGAAAATGGGTCGTGGATGGGTATTCCAGCAAGACAATGACCCAAAACACATGGCCAAGGCAACAAAGGAGTGGCTCAAGAAGAAGCACATTAAGGTCCTGGAGTAGCCTAGCCAGTCTCCAGACCTTAATCCCGTAGAAAATCTGTGGAGGGAGCTGAAGGTTCGAGTTGCCAAACGTCAGCCTCGAAACCTTAATGACTTGGAGAAGATCTGCAAAGAGGAGTGGGACAAAATCCCTCCTGAGATGTGTGCAAACCTGGTGGCCAACTACAAGAAACGTCTGACCTCTGTGATTGCCAACAAGTGTTTTGCCACCAAGTACTAAGTCATGTTTTGCAGAGGGGTCAAATACTTATTTCCCTCATTAAAATGCAAATCAATTTATAACATTTTTGACATGCGTTTTTCTGGATTTTTTTGTTGTTATTCTGTCTCTCACTGTTCAAATAAACCTACCATTAAAATTATAGACTGATCATGTCTTTGTCAGTGGGCAAACTTACAAAATCAGCAGGGGATCAAATACTTTTTCCCCTCACTGTATGTTGCATTCACTGAACAGCACATCCAGCTGATTTCACAGATGCAGGGTATAATGGCCAATGAGATAACTGCAACCTATCTCTGGGATTCGTATTAGAATATCACCTAGTTCCCATTTATTATAACTATGTCACATAATACTTAACAGAGTTACATTTGAGTCAGGAAGGGAGGGATGATCCGAACAGTGTAATGGTTGTGCCTTGGCTCCCGGAGAACACACACAGGTTCCTGTTTGGTCCATATGGTCACCCAGTCATGCCAGCCCCTCACCGCAGATCTAGGAAACACAGAGAGCCCTAACAGAGAAGCCGGTGAGCACGTCGCTCGCTGCTGGATGCAGCTTTTACACTATAGTCTATGGCAGTGATTCACCAGGTTGACAGCCATTTGGAAAGAGGCCTCTTTGTACAACCACAAATTACAGCATGAGAGAAAATTGTGAAAATTGAGGTATGCATGTGTGAAGAGATGCGATCATTTGTGCAGGAAAAACCTTGATCTGATAAAGAACAATACTGTGGGTATCCTGAGAAAGAGAAGTATTCTAGTAATACGAAAAACAATGATTAAATTCTGTGGTTCAAATGTTAATTGAAGATGGGCAAGCGAGTTTAGAGGACGTGGCTGAATAACATTATTTTACAATGCCAAGTAATTGCCGGGTTGACTCATCCCAGATATATGCAAATAATTTATCTGTAAATTGTCCATTTGCTTATTGCTTAGACAGGGTGACTTACATGGCTGACACACTGGGTCTATTTGGAGCCTCCACTTTTACTGAATTGTCATTGTCAATTAACTACCTCTCAAGGATGTAGCTATGAGTCAGGTGGGGTTGCTATAGTGCAACTGAATTTTGCTCTACCCGGAGTACCCCTGAAGTACCCCCTCATGTGCATTTCACCAGTAGGCCTATGGTCTCATGAGTCTTCTCAAGAACCCCCTGTGGATAGGCAAAGTACCCCTAGGGGTCCTAGTACCCCTGGAAGGGTGTACAGTATGTACCCCTATAGTGTTTGGTCCACCTGGGAGAAGATGGTTTGGGTTTGCACACACTGGTTGAATTAATGTTGTTTCCACATCATTTCAATTAAATTAAGTTGAACCAATGTGGAATATACTTTGAATTGAGCCTGTGCCCAGTGGGATGTGTCAAGCCTATAAAGTTCAGGATTGATTGGTGATTGATAGGTTGATTGATTGGTGATCTAATGAAAAAGAAAGCCCTTTCCTCCTCCATGAGTTTTTCCTTAATCTGAAAACCATAGCCTACACGTGGCTTCATTTTGCTGTCAACGCCATTAAAAGTCAAGTGAGGATGAAGAAAAATAGTCTCATATTTCCCACCAACTGTCCAGGTAGACAACACCTCACATGAAAATCTGTCAAGCCGTTTTGAAGACAACTTAAATGTTACCAAGAACCTATAGTCATCCTACTACAGAGCACTTTGATGCACCTTTCTGCTTCACTGGACGTGCTCTTTGGTAGCCTATCAATCGTTGACACTCTTGAGGTGCAGTTCACGGATGACTCAGTACCCAGCTCGCTACTGTACCCGCAGCCTTGCGCTCTTTTTGGCGGTAATGCAGAGTGCTTTAAGCGCTCGGGGCGAGCCGCCGCGTGATAATCATTCACCGCAGACGAGAGCTTGTTTCAGACTTGCAGAGATTTGAGACAGTAGCAACTATCGACTTCAATTGAAACTGAATAAAGAACAGATATCATGGACATCATGCCTTTACTTGGTGGGTCTGTCTAAAGGGGTAGCCTCGATGTAACAGGACTAAAACCAAACTGTTTTCTTTGATGTTGGCCTACATTATAGCTTAGTATCCCAAATGAAGGCTATACTCCAAATAGTGTATCTGGATGGTTTGAAGCACATTTCTTACACGGACTATAAAGAAAAGCCAAGCATAGACACTCCATTCCTGCAAAAACATCAAGGGCATTATTTTTGTCAGTATAGTTTCAAAGGCAATTCCACTGAAAAATCGGGTAAACTTCAGACGTAAGCTATGAATGAGACTGAGCAGTAAGTAGCCTTTTATTATTAATAAAGTGGGTACCCCTGCCAACATCCTCCTCACAGTTGCACTGCAGTCTGTCATACAATAATTTGGCCTACGCAACCGAACTTTGCATATGACAATATCAAACAGTGTCTTTTGCTACTTTACTTTGCACTTAGCCTATAATGAACATTCTGCTGTAATCCGCGAAAGGCAAAATGAAACAATATAAACGAAACACTGTAGGCTAGCCTACTTGAAAAAGAACAACCTTTGCTTTCCCACAACGTTCCCTCAAGAAATCAAAGCGCTTACCGTTGTTTGAGAGAGGAAAAGTGGATGGCACTGGTTGTTAGCCATTGCACCAGGCGAGTTGCTTGTGTCTTGTGAATCTGAATTTACTGGTATCCCACTGTAGAACTGAGGTAGTTACTGTCTGCGGGTGTGTTTTTTCGATGCAGTTCTCTCTCTGCAGTAGGCTACTTCAGGAAAGAGGAGATAGACAGAGAGAGAGAGAGAGAGAGAGAGAGAGAGAGAGAGAGAGAGAGAGAGAGAGAGAGAGAGAGAGAGAGAGAGAGAGAATTGTATTAAATTGAGTGATGCGGGCAATTCCATCTAATGGAACAATCTAGTTAGAGGGAGAATTACGTGAAACACTGCGACGTACAGTACTGGAGACTGTATATAGGCAATGCTATGCTGCTGATAAGAAATCACTATAGCGATGTGATGAGAGGTTTTGATTCCAGACCGAGACTCTTTAACACAGTTCTTCGACGACTCTAAACAAACATATTTTCTACAGATTTAAGAGCTCATGTTATTCTTCAAATACATTTTTTAAGTTTCATATTGAACAATGGAAATTGATCGTTTTTGCATGTTTTTGGGGCAAAGCAACAACATTTTTTATTTCAGATGACAGGCTAAAGATGAATCGCAGCCATTTGAAAGGCAAATTAATGGTGCTGTAAAACGGATTGTATTTGCTGAAAGGTTTGTGACGTGTAGCCTTATGTTTATGTGGCAGTGTATCATTGTGGCTCGTTATTGTAATGGAGTCAGCTTTGTTCTCGCCGGCATCATTTCAAATTCCATTTGATACGACAACAGCTCGACCTGTTGCAAACCATAGTGCCAAATTATAATTCCCGCCACAGTCTCGAACGGCGTGGTGTGTTGGCTAAACAAAACACATTCACAAATTCACCTTAAAGCAATGTTTTCAAGTTCACTTGATTAAAATGAGTAATTCTGTATCTTAAATCTTTGAAAACATACCAGGCTGGTATAATGTTGAAAGTAGTTTATCCTGCTAAAAGCGCAGTGCGTTAGGTGTTGGGGGGGGGGCTATTGAATTTATTTCAATTGACTCATTTCCATCTATGAACTGTAACTCAGTAAAATCTTTTAAATTGTTGCATGTTGCGTTTATATTTTTGTTCAGAGTTGTTTGTAACCACAGAAGGCCAACTAGGTGACAACAGATTTTTCACACGACGCTGGCCATGGTCCTGAAATACATTCTCCCTGACTCCTTGCGCCTTCAAAATACCAATACTACTGCACGCGTTGGTGGATAGGACAAACACTCGATACATTAATTATTGATTACCTTTCCATTACAGTTCTTCAGAAAATTCTGTGAATTAGGCGAATGTGATATGTGGGCCACACCACACTTTTCTCTCAATAAACTAAATGGCTAAATCATGATGAGATACAGTCCTAATCTTAACATCCACTAAATACATTACAAGTACCACTGTGTTTGTTTTATGCTTAGTTACAAGCATGAATTCATCAAGATGACCCAAGTAAATATATATATGCATGCATCCTACAGTGAGGGAAAAAAGTATTTGATCCCCTGCTGATTTTGTACATTTGCCCACTGACAAAGACATGATCAGTCTATACATTTAATGGTAGGTTTATTTGAACAGTGAGAGACAGAATAACAACAACAAAAATGCATGTCAAAAATGTTATAAATTGATTTGTATTTTAATGAGGGAAATAAGTATTTGACCCCTCTGCAAAACATGACTTAGTACTTGGTGGCAAAACCCTTGTTGGCAATCACAGAGGTCAGACGTTTCTTGTAGTTGACCACCAGGTTTGCACACATCTCAGGAGGGATTTTGTCCCACTCCTCTTTGCAGATCTTCTCCAAGTCATTAAGGTTTCGAGGCTGACGTTTGGCAACTCGAACCTTCAGCTCCCTCCACAGATTTTCTATGGGATTAAGGTCTGGAGACTGGCTAGGCCACTCCAGGACCTTAATGTGCTTCTTCTTGAGCCACTCCTTTGTTGCCTTGGCCGTGTGTTTTGGGTCATTGTCATGCTAGAATACCCATCCATGACCCATTTTCAATGCCCTGGCTGAGGGAAGGAGGTTCTCACCCAAGATTTGACGGTACATGGCCCCGTCCATCGTCCCTTTGATGCGGTGAAGTTGTCCTGTCATCCTTGGAGACCTCTTTGGTCTTGGCCATGGTGGAGAGTTTGGAATCTGATTGATTGATTGCTTCTGTGGACAGGTGTCTTTTATACAGGTAACAAACTGAGATTAGGAGCACTCCCTTTAAGAGTGTGCTCCTAATCTCAGCTCATTACCTGTATAAAAGACACCTGGGAGCCAGAAATCTTTCTGATTGAGAGGGGGTTAAATACTTATTTCCCTCATTAAAATGCAAATCAATTTATAACATTTTTGACATGTGTTTTTCTGGATTTTTTTGTTGTTATTCTGTCTCTCACTGTTCAAATAAACCTACCATTAAAATTATACTGATCATTTCTTTGTCAGTGGGCAAACGTACAAAATCAGCAGGGGATCAAATACTTTTTTCCCTCACTGTACTTAATTAGGCCTTACCTTAGTAGGTTACATACATTTTCTTTTGTGTCTCAGTGAAGCTTTCTGTCTGGTTCATTCTTGGAGTAACTCAATTCTTAACCAGAGATCAGGCTTTTGCTCAAGTATAATCTGAGAAAAACAGTGAAAAGAACATTACAATTAATTAATCGGCATAATGGAGAATTGAAATTATGTGTTGGCCTTTAGTGAAAAGCATGGGATCTGCTCTCACTAAACTCTAAAACAGAATTTCAATTGGGATATTAATATTCTTCCCTTTCCGCAAACATAGGTGTGCAACTGCACAGAGCAATTGCTTGCAACCTAATGCAGGGCAGTCCATGACCCAAGAATACTGACTCAATAAACAAGATGCCATGCGTGTCTAATGCTTCCATATCTATAATGAATGGCACCCATAATTACTTGGCAGAACATTGGCAGTTGCAACATGAACTCCATGAATGCTATTATTTTAGTCAAAGTGTTTCAAAGTATCACCCTGGTCTATCACCACTCCCAGGTCAGTGCACCTTCTTCTCTGAGAAATAACATTGAGGGCATAGTGATCAATGTTTACAGTTTTGTAAGGTGTTTCCCTTTTCAGCATTGAATATGAGTAATATAGCTGATGAAAGTGACTGCAATCCGTCATGAAAAGAAAAAGAGACTTCAAAAGTATCTGAGAGTTTATTATTTTAATTATTTCTATGCACACAATAAAGCACCACACAGATTATAATTCTGACATGTTACAGAATATCACACAAAGATTGTATGTATAATAATTCTATATAATTACATAACCAAACACAGGCTCTCTCAGAGATAAGTAGGCTCTTCTGATGAAGTGAGAGACAGTGAACGCTGCGATTGTTATGTCAAATCCTAGCGCTTCTCAAACCTAAGAGCTGTGGAGAGAGACGGTCAGAGAATAAAGTGAGGGACTGATGCAAGCAGCAGCACACACAGCTCTACAGTACTCACATCATTAAAGACCAGAAACCGTTGCAGCATTACCACAGAGGAACAAGATCCACTGCAGAGAGATTATTATTATCTGCACAAAACATCCCATTTAATGTTCCTCTGTGGGGGTTACCGCTTGCTGTCTTTGAGATTTAAGCCACTGTAAGATATGATTGTCAAAGGATTGCATTTAAAATGGATTCCAGCAGTTTGAGCTAAATGCAGAGGTGTAGAGGGTAGCACTGGAATTATGATACTGCCAGGAATTGGTGGTATTATGTTGATATATTCTTGGGGGGTTTCTGTTTGAATGTCAAGAAATGGAAAGAGTGCTGACACAGGTGATATATCGTATGTAGCGTGAATTAAATACCATCACAGAAAATATCCCACACGCAGAAATGCATTTATATATACAGACACACTCACATGCATACATACTGGCATGGACACACTCGCTCACACACACACTTACAAAAGAGAGGCATCTTCTGATTTTGATGATTCACAGGAGAGGTGACCTGAGGCTGGGGACACTCTGCTTTTCATTCAGAGCTGGAAGACAAAACCTCTCAGGCCATAAGACTCCATTTACTACTTCTGGAGAGCCAAGGAGCACTTAGCTTAATGTATGGGAGAGCAGCATTACTCTCTCTCTCTCTCTCTCACACACACACACATGCTGTGACGCACATGGCCACACACACACACACAATCTTATCACATATTTATTCACATTTCAAAGAATCCTACTTACACAAAACATGCCTTCTCACTCTCTCATTTCCTCTCTTCTTCTCTTCCCTTTGTTATTGGTCAGCAGACCTTTAGCCCTCTCTTACACAGTTGCCAGGGAGTATACTTATATTATATAAATGGAGACAGCGTGGCCATATTTACAGGCACAAGACCAAGTAGCCAGTGATTGTTTGGGAAAAGAGCATCATAAAAGCAAAAAGACACTGGTGTTATTGTCGTGGTGATGTGATAAATGACTGTAGCCTGAGGGGGATGTCCAATATAATCAACATGCAATCAAAACCAATCTGAAAACAGCAGGAAGCTAAGAAAAGTGCTTCACTGTCTATTATCACCATTGTCTTGTATGAGAGGTCACCACTGTCGGATATGGGCAGAAAATGGGTTGACATCATCATGATTGATGGCAGCACATTGTTGTTGTTGTCAGGAGTTGTGGCTCTCTGCAGACAGATCTAATTGAAAATCGATTGCAGGCAGCAGCAGCAATTTTGTAGAAAGTTATGTTATTTTACAGTTTATTACAGTACTATAACTGGTTTAATTATAGGAGCTAAATACTGTACATTGTACAGGTACCTACATGCATCAGGTAGCGTAATGTATTAAACAAACATACTTACTTACTTACTTAGGCCCATCCCTCCTTTGGGAGCATAGGCCATCGATGACTCTTCTCCATGGCACTAAGTTTCAGCTCATTCCACCCCACGCAGGTTTTCTTGGAATCTGCCTAATGTATAAACAAAGGTCTGTATTTTTTGTCAACATACATAATTAAACAATCAAACATCAGCAATATACTGACAAAAACCTGAAGAATACTTTTCAGCTTTAGCCCAGAACATTATTCTCTTATTTCTGTCCTGTCTACCATTTCAAGGTCCTGAATAGTCTTACGTACCTGAGCTAAAATACCAGGGGGAGGAAAGTCAAATGGATTGTGGTTATTGTCCTGGAACAGATTGAACTTCTTACAGGCTAGGAGAGAAGGATGTGAGCTGCATCCCATTTCAACACAGGCCCAGTTGCATTTACTATTTTTCCAAATGAAGGTGGTATTTACAAAGGGGATCTAGTGAGGGGGTTGGGCAGTAATACACTGTTTAATCTCACCCCTATCAATATAACCTCTTTCCACTACAATAATAAAATAGTTTTAGGATCCAAACACAGCAATTACAATTGATTTGTTGAAGGGAAAAGATATCAGTCATTCCATGTGTAAAAATGTATGTGTACCAAAGGAACAGTGAATAATTGTGAGCAATATTTGGATATTGTTTGACCCACACACAGAACCACACACACTTGCTTACTGGTAGACCATAATATCCAATGATGACTTGTGTGTCTTAGTGTGGCTGTAGAGTCCAATCCTGAACCACATCGTCTGTTGGAGACAGGCCATACAGTCTCGGATTGGGTTTGGGGGTGGAGGAGCATTTATGGCTTCATATCTCTTGTCATTGTGACATTGTGTTTCTTGTGACACTTTATTTTCCTTAGTTCACTCCTGCCACACACACACACACACACACACACACACACACACACACACACACACACTGTACAGATTATTTTATCATGTACCCATGCCTTGTTTTGTTATATCTTACCACTGCAGAAAAGCATACCAAATGAGCAGTTGCTCACCAATGCTATCATAAAGGGCAGGGAAGCTGCCACAGCAAGCTCTGGAGACAATATCATCTTCAAAGAGAAATTGTGAGAAACATATCCCTTTAAGATGTATAAATATAGTGCATCTGTAGAATGGAAATAGGTAATCTGTGTGAAACCACAAAATTCTGTCATTCATCAGAACATTATGCACTCCCCTCAGTGCAACAGGGATTATCCTCTCTGTGCATCAAGACAGGTTAAAACCCAGTTGTTGGTATCATACTGTCAAGAAGCATAACGATGAAATCATATCTATGTGGTTTCATTGCATACTTCACCATGTCTTATTGCCTTGTTTTCTTATAATAAAATAAATATCTTAAACAATATGTTATAGTGACCTGAAATCCACACTTCTCAGCTGGAGTAGCCTTTGCTATGCCAGGGGATCAGTTGTCAAGCTGCTTTTTGGCACTAGTGTTCGTCCTTGGCAGAATAGCCCAGTTTAAGATGTCAGTTTAATCTCAATGGAGAGCATTGCACTGACACAGACACATAAGGCATTACACTGTGTTTTCCCTCATGTATCTAATTCAAAGAAATGCCAAGTCTCATATCAATGCTGCTAGCATCGTGCCTGACAGTGCCATAGCAGCCTATTCACTGCACATCCAGGTGGTAAGGAGGTCCTAGTCCAAGAGCAACACAGGCATTTCTGCCATTGCCAAGAGGGACCATATGTCTCTGCTGTCTGTCCCGCCTCCGTTCCAGTCTGCCAGGCCTCTGCCACATATGGGGTTTAATGCCATTAAGCACGAGGTTCATGACCTCAAAGGCGTTTCTGTCTTCGCTTGTACGGGTAAGAACCTAGCTATGTGTCAGCAGTTGCCCAACTGACCACCACAGTAATGTCAACAGACAGGTTCTCAGGATGGTGGTATTCACCAAAGACGTATACGTACTTCAGATGGGTAAGAGGGGCTGATTTATTGTTTTAATTAATGCATTAACCATGGCAATGGTCTGCTGCGGGCTACAAAACCAGCAGTAAGTAGTGCTGCTGCCACTACTGTCATACGCTATCAAACAAGAATGTACACACACACCTAAGGTGTTCTGCCCTGCTTAATGGCAAATGAGAAAGAAGCATTGACAAATCAATTTAAACTTGCAACACTAGCTAACGTTACAGTGCAAGATGTTTACTTACTGGAATTAAATATAACAGTAGACTAACGTTACATCTGATCAGCTAATTATACCAGCAGCAGTAGATAGCTAAAATTACAGCATGACCACTTGGCTCCAACTCTGGCAGGGGATTAATCCCAATATGGAGTAAAATCCATTGAAAATAGTCATCGATAAAGGCTGGCTCGATACAGTCAAGATCTACATAAATGTATGTCATTAAAACTAGCTAGTTTAGCTAGTGAAATCCGATTGAGAAAACATGACACACACAAGTATGTGAGAGGGCTCCCGGGTGGCACTGCGGTTTAAGGCACTGCATCTCAATGCTAGAAGCGTCACTACAGACCCTGGCCTGGTTCGATTCCAATCCGGCTGTGATTGGTAGTCCCATAGGGCGGCGCACAATTAGCCCAGCGTCGTCATTGTAAATATGAATTTGTTCTTAACTGACTTGCCTAGTCAAAGATGGTGGATAAAGGAAGATAGTTCATTGGGCAGTGATTTGGTTTAGGGTGTCCGGCTCTGGTCGAATTCAGTGTTGTTTCCGTTTACTGTTACCAGAGAAACGAGCTGCCCAATCAAAAGTACTGTAGTAAGAGGATGTCACGATCGTTTATAGACGGGACGGACCAAGGCGCAGCGTGATATGCATACATGTTTATTAACGAATAAATACAACGACAAAACAATAAACAAACAATACGTGAAGTCCAAGGCA
This sequence comes from Coregonus lavaretus, assembly GCF_964263955.1. Taxonomy (NCBI): domain Eukaryota; kingdom Metazoa; phylum Chordata; class Actinopteri; order Salmoniformes; family Salmonidae; genus Coregonus; species Coregonus lavaretus. The sequence goes on along the minus strand of NC_140004.1, from coordinate 27,780,957 downwards.
GCGCAACACAACATACCTTAACACAGAACAAGATCCCACAACCCACTAGTGCCAATAGGCTACCTAAGTATGGTCCCCAATCAGAGACAACGAGCAACAGCTGCCTCTGATTGGGAACCATACAGGCCAACATAGATCTATACATACTAGATCCAAACCTAGAAAATAACACATAGGAACATACACAACAAGGAAAATCCCACCCTGACTCAACAAATAAGAGTCCTCAGAGTCAGGGCGTGACAGAGGACCTTCGACTCAATAACCAATCTGATCGCGCCTTGCTCTAAATTAGCCGATTTGAAACTGTCAAACTCAACAAATTAGAAACAAACAAACGCAAGACGAAGCCAGTTCGAGATACTCTAAAAAGCAGTAAGGTAATAACGTTATCTAGCTACTTTAGAAAATGTTGACATGATATAAGACAATTGTTTCAAAGCTGCGGTGTGTGTGGACGCGCTAGCTAGGTTACTAACTTTAACGTTAGTTATCTAGCTAATCATGTTGATCAAATTGAACATAGTTTCACAGTCTGCTGCCACTCATCCAGTGTTGCCAATTTAGCGACTTTGTTGCTATATTTAGCGAGTATTCAGACCCCTCTAGCGAGAGTGTTTTTTACTCACTTTTTGTCTCTCCCACGACGTTATTCCTCTCTCCTACAGCGTCCATCACAATTACATGCACATGGCCAATTATGCAAATGAGGCGATGACGTCATTTAGCGACTTCTAGCGACTTTTAGGACAGCCAATAGCTACTTTCCTTACTGAGGAGTTGGCAACACTGCACTCATCACAAGTTGATCCAATCAATCGTAGTTTTTTTCCCAGTCAATCATCTTCTCTTTGAACATTTGGTTGGTGAAATAATCACTGGAAATAATAGCCTAAACTTTGTGCGATTGTGGTGTCGAGACAACGATGCTGATATGCTGTGATGACAAAAAATCCGCTGACACTGTCCTTGATTATAATGGTTTATTACATAAAAGATTACAGTATCAATTTACAGACTCCTGCAGACATCTGGAGAACAACTGACCCAATCTCTAATATGTTATTCTCCCCGTCCTTTGTTCCAACCATGATATTTATAATATGTAACACAATATGGGTGGTTTTTTATAGACCAATCACTGGCCTTCACATAACAGACTCTCCTCTGTTTTAGGGGGCCCCTATAGTAATTTTTTCCAGATGTTTCCGCAAGCAGAGCCAAATTCTGGAATGTTCAGATACTACACGATCACCTGACGAATCACCTAAGTAGATTTTGTAGGATGGCCTTGCGAAACATAGCTACCTTATAAGTTCGACCTGTCCTCTTCTAGGCTAAATCTTTGAATAAAGTATAATAGTTATCTAGTTTTTTTTTAACATGTTAATTAACTATGTAGTATTTGTCATCATGCTATCTGACTTCATCAGCAGGGGACCATTCCAAGTGCTGTTCCTAGTAAAACAACCAGATTAATTTTAAAAATCTGTCCTCAGATGAAGGTGATCCGAGCATTCCAGTTCTGCCAGGGGACTGGGATCGGGGCAGCTCGGTCTCATCTGAGCTGCAGGTAACAAAGCACTTCCTTTTACAGATTTGTGGAGAGGTCTTCAAAAAGATAAATACAATTCTTCATGTAAAAAAACCTAATCAGTTGACTGTTTTGAGTGATCAAGTTGCAATGGAGACATGCAGTATCTATGCAGCATGCAGCACTTTATTCAGGATTCAATGTGTCTCACTCTCTTCTCTCATTATGGACAGGATGAAGAACTTCTCCACCATGCAGTGGTCACTCCTAAGTATGAACCGCAGCCCAGTGCTCAACTGCAGCTTCTGAATGCATCACATCTGTCTGTGGATGGACAGTTCCAGAGGAAATGATTACGCTAGGTCCTATCGCTCAGCAGGTACAGTGGACCGCTGCTCAACCAAACACACTCGTTACACTAAGCCATTCTGACAGACATACAGCTTGAGGCCCTCCACATTGCTCCCTTCAAATGATCAACTGTCATAAAGGATTTGGATTTCAAGAAATTCTCCTCTCTGTCATTGTTTTTTTTTACCCCCACATAGACTCGAATGCACCAAGCCCAACAAGCTGTTAAATGTTCCATGTGTATTTCACAAGCACCCAAACACTTGACATGGAGAAATGAACTGCTTGATGATAGCCAAGACCTGTCCCAAAACACAAAGACTGAGAGGCATGTTAATCATATAACTGAGAATGATATCAGACCATAAATGACAGGTGTGTAGGTGTCTGAGGTACTCTATTTAATATCAGAAGAACCATTCATTCTCTGTTCCCTACCACAAGCAAGCTGTTAACATAGACTCAAGATGTGAAACTCAAGATGTGAAAAGGGTATTTTTGTCGGGTATGATAAAAATAGTCCAGCATACCTAGTCTACTACCCAGACACTGGAAAAGTTCTTAAAAACAGATTAGTCAAGTTCGTTACAAAAGGTGTAGTCGAACGCCAAACTCAGACAGATTTGGAAATGAGTGATGATCTTCATGGGGAGAGATTTCAATCCCCCATGCAAAAAGCCAAGATGGCAGATCAAAATTCCGAAGAGACACAAGATGTGCAAATCGAGACTTCAGATAGTCAGAGTCCACGCTATCCAGACAGAGAGAGGAAGAAGCCCCAGTACTTAAAAGACTATGAGTGTAAAGTGAAGTGTGATGACCAGATACCACCTAGTGTTGACTACTGCTACAGAGTAATGTGCAATGCACCACAAACCTTCAAAGAAGCAATGATTTCACCAAAATCAGAGATTTGGGCTACTGCTATGAAGGAGGAGATGGATTCCCTTAGGGAAAATGATACATTCACATTGACCACACTGCCAGAGGGTAAAAATGCAGTGGGGGGCAGGTGGGTCTATGCGGTCAAAAACAATTCAGATGAGACTGAGACATACAAGGCAAGATATGTTGCAAAGGGATATAGTCAAGTGGCAGGAATAGACTATAAGGAGACTTTTTCTCCAACTGCAAATATGACATCAGTACGTTGTTTGATGCAGCTAGCAGCTCAGTATGACTTAGAGTTACATCAGATGGATGTCAAAACAGCATATCTACATGCTCCTATTGACTGTGAAGTGTACATGGAGCAACCAGAGGGTTTTGAAGTCAGGTCAGATACAGGTGAGCAACTAGTCTGCAAACTGAACAAGTCACTGTACGGCCTGAAACAGTCAGGAAGGAACTGGAACAAAATGTTGCATGATCACCTTAGTGAAAATGGTTTTACACAGAACCCAGCTGATCACTGTGTTTACAACAAACAAACTGCAACAGAAAGGATCATTTTGATAATTTGGGTCGATGATCTAATTATCGCTGCTAGTGATAGTGACTCACTCACAAGTGTAAAAGAAATGTTAAGTGAAAAATTTAAGATGAAAGATCTTGGGAGGCTTAGACATTTCCTAGGCATTGATTTTACACAAAGTGAAGGGAAAATAAAGATGAGCCAAACAAGGTACATAACCAAGATACTGGAAAGGTTTGGTATGTTAGACTGTAAAACAAGGTCAACACCATGTGAACAAAAAACAAACTTTGATGGTGATGGTGAACCTATTGATTCAAAAAGGTATCGTGAAGTGATAGGCAGCTTGATATATGTTATGACATGTACAAGACCGGATATCAGTTGGATTGTCAGCAAGCTGTCACAATACCTATCAGAACCAAAAGAGCAACACTGGATAACAGCTAAACATGTGTTGAGGTACTTGAAGGGGACAATGAATCAGGAGTTGTGTTACAAAAAGGGGGTGGAAAAACTCAACCTCGTAGCATATAGTGATGCTGATTGGGCAGCAGATCAAAGTGACAGACGAAGCATAACAGGGTATTGTTTTAGTTTAACTAAATGTGGACCTGTTATTTAATGGAGGTCTAAGAAGCAGCCAACAGTAGCTTTATCTACATGTGAAGCAGAGTACATGGCACTGGCTGCTACTACACAAGAAAGTTTGTACCTTGTACAGTTATTGGGCCAGATGGATAGTGAGTGCCAATATGCACCAGTAACAATCTTTGAAGATAACCAAGGTGCAATTGCTCTGTCAAAGAACCCAGTATGTCGTCAGAGATGTAAACATGTTGACATCAGATATCATTTCATTCGATCTGCGCTCAGTGATGGCAAAATAAGTATTGAATATTGTCCAACGGCAGACATGGTTGCAGATGTTTTGACTAAACCTGTAACGAAGTTCAAAAATGAAAAATTATTGGGTTATATGTTTGGAATGTAAACTGACATTTGTGAGATGTATAACTGTAAGCTAAATGTGTTGATAGTTAGGTTGAATACGACTTGTACAGTATAAGAGCAAGTGGGGGTGTTAACATATAGACTAATATGTTATAAATTGTGTTCTTACACTGGTACAGTTATGCCCTATGAGAGATGTACAACTGCGCATGTGCGAAAATAAAGAGAGGGCATTTTCCCGCGTTCTGGTTGAAACACCAACGATGAACATGTGTGTTTATTCCTCCGTTAAGTAAGCCGGTATTCCTGTCCTGAAGATGACAGCACCAACACAAGCTTAAACCAAGCTTACACCCGGTTTCAGTCTTTTCTCCAGACCATGGCATTCTCAGTTGTGTTGCAGAGCTTAAACTGTCATGGAGTAGTGCACTGGGAGGTAAAAAGCAGGCAGGATGTTGTGTGCCTGATTGGTAATGATATGCTGGCATCCTTCCCAAACTGCTCTTTAGAGTGCAGGCTTTTTTCTTCCCTCTGCAGGATTTAATTAAGATATTGACATAAATGCATTCCTGGATGAGGAACCAGAGTCTTCTTACTTAGCATTCTTACTATCACACTTAGTCTTTCTCTCTCTCTCGCTGTTTCTCTCTCTGTTTCTCTCTCTCTCTCTCTGTTTCTCTCTCTGTTTCTCTCTCGCTCTCTCTGTTTCTCTCTCGCTCTCTCTGTTTCTCTCTCTGTTTCTCTCTCGCTCTCTGTTTCTCTCTCTGTTTCTCTCTCTTTGTTTCTCTCTGTTTCTATCTCTCTGTTTCTATCTCGCTCTACCTCGCTGTTTCTCTCTCTCTCTCTCTCTCTCTCTCTCTCTGTGTTTCTCTCTCTCTATCTATTTCTCTCTCCCTCTCTCTTTCTCTCTCTGGCTCTCTCTGCCTCCCAGAGCTGAAGATGGGTGAAGCTCTAGCAGGGGGTGAAGTCAGCAGCACGGGCTTCCCCTGTTATACAGTGGCTTGCTAAAGTATTCACACCCCTTGGCATTTTTCCTATTTTGTTGCCTTACAAACTGGAATTAAAATGGATTTTTGGGGGGTTTGTGTCATTTGATTTACATAACATGCCTACCACTTTGAAGATGCAAAACATTTTTTTGTGTGAAACAAACAATAAATAAGACAAAAAAAACAGAACTTGAGCGTGCATAACTATTCACCCCCCCCAAATTCAATACTTTGTAAAGCCACCTTTTTCTATTTTGGGTGTGTCTCTATAAACTTGGCACATCTAGCTACTGGGATTTTTGCCCATTCTTCAAGGCAAAACTGCTCCAGCTCATTCAATTTATTGTATTTTTTATTTATTTAACCTTTATTTAACCAGGTAGGCCAGTTGAGAACAAGTTCTCATTTACAACTGCGACCTGGCCAAGATAAAGCAAAGCAGTGTGATAAAAACAACAACACAGAGTTACACATGGGATAAAACAAAACATACAGTCAATAACACAATAGAAAATCTATATACAGTGTGTGCAAATGTAGTAAGTTATGGAGGTAAGGCAATAAATAGGCCATAGTGCAAAATAATTACAATTTAGTATTAACACTGGAATGATAGATGTGCAGAAGATGATGTACAAATAGAGATACTGGGGTGCAAATTAGCAAAATAACAATATGGGGATGAGGTAGTTGAGTGTGCTAATTACAGATGGGCTGTGTACAGGTGCAGTGATCGGTAAGCTGCTCTGACAACTGATGCTTAAAGTTAGTGAGGGAGATAAGTCTCCAGCTTCAGAGATTTTTGCAGTTCGTTACAGTCATTAGCAGCAAAGAACTGGAAGGAATGGCGGCCAAAGGAGGTGTTGGCTTTGGGGATGACCAGTGAGATATACCTGCTGGTGCGCATACTACGGGTGGGTGTTGCTATGGTGACCAATGAGCTAAGATAAGGCGGGGATTTGCCTAGCAGTGATTTATAGATGACCTGGAGCCAGTGGGTTTGGCGACAAATATGTAGTGAGGGCTAGCCAACGACAGCGTAAAGGTCACAATGGTGGGTAGTATATGGGGCTTTGGTGACAAAACGGATGGCACTGTGATAGACTACATCCAATTTGCTGAGTAGAGTGTTGGAGGCTATTTTGTAAATGACATCGCCGAAGTCAAGGATCGGTAGGATAGTCAGTTTTACGAGGACAAGTTTGGCAGCATGAGTGAAGGAGGCTTTGTTGCGAAATAGGAAGCCGATTCTAGATTTAACTTTGGATTGGAGATGCTTAATGTGACTCTGGAAGGAGAGTTTACGGTCTAACCAGACACCTAGGTATTTGTAGATGTCCACATACTCTAGGTCAGACCCGTCGAGAGTAGTGATTCTAGTCGGGCAGGCGGGTGCAAGCAGCGTTCGATTGAAGAGCATGCATTTAGTTTTACTAGCGTTTAAGAGCAGTTGGAGGCTACGGAAGGAGTGTTGTATGGCATTGAAGCTCGTTTGGAGGTTTGTTAACACAGTGTCCAATGAAGGGCCAGATGTATACAAAATGGTGTCGTCTGCATAGAGGTGGATCTGAGAGTCACCAGCAGCAAGAGCGACATCATTGATATACAGTGGGGGAAAAAACTATTTAGTCAGCCACCAATTGTGCAAGTTCTCCCACTTAAAAAGATGAGAGAGGCCTGTAATTTTCATCATAGGTACACGTCAACTATGACAGACAAATAGAGAAAAAAAATCCAGATAATCACATTTATTTGCAAATTATGGTGGAAAATAAGTATTTGGTCACCTACAAACAAGCATGATTTCTGGCTCTCACAGACCTGTAACTTCTTCTTTAAGAGGCTCCTCTGTCCTCCACTCGTTACCTGTATTAATGGCACCTGTTTGAACTTGTTATCAGTATAAAAGACACCTGTCCACAACCTCAAACAGTCACACTCCAAACTCCACTATGGCCAAGACCAAAGAGCTGTCAAAGGACACCAGAAACAAAATTGTAGATCTGCACCAGGCTGGGAAGACTGAATCTGCAATAGGTAAGCAGCTTGGTTTGAAGAAATCAACTGTGGGAGCAATTATTAGGAAATGGAAGACATACAAGACCACTGATAATCTCCCTCGATCTGGGGCTCCACGCAAGATCTCACCCCGTGGGGTCAAAATGATCACAAGAGCGGTGAGCAAAAATCCCAGAACCACACGAGGGGACCTAGTGAATGACCTGCAGAGTGCTGGGACCAAAGTAACAAAGCCTACCATCAGTAACACACTACGCCACCAGGGACTCAAATCCTGCAGTGCCAGACGTGTCCCCCTGCTTAAGCCAGTACATGTCCAGGCCCGTCTGAAGTTTGCTAGAGTGCATTTGGATGATCCAGAAGAGGATTGGGAGAATGTCATATGGTCAGATGAAACCAAAATATAACTTTTTGGTAAAAACTCAACTCGTCGTGTTTGGAGGACAAAGAATGCCGAGTTGCATCCAAAGAACACCATACCTACTGTGAAGCATGGGGGTGGAAACATCATGCTTTGGGGCTGTTTTTCTGCAAAGGGACCAGGACGACTGATCCGTGTAAAGGAAAGAATGAATGGGGCCATGTATCGTGAGATTTTGAGTGAAAACCTCCTTCCATCAGCAAGGGCATTGAAGATGAAACGTGGCTGGGTCTTTCAGCATGACAATGATCCCAAACACACCGCCCGGGCAACGAAGGAGTGGCTTCGTAAGAAGCATTTCAAGGTCCTGGAGTGGCCTAGCCAGTCTCCAGATCTCAACCCCATAGAAAATCTTTGGAGGGAGTTGAAAGTCCATGTTGCCCAGCGACCAGAGCATATGAGCGGAGTGGAGCGGTGAGAATCTCAGCTCCTCGCTCACGGAGCTGTTCACCCCTCCGCTCCCCCCGCTCAAAGCCACATCAGGCCAGTCCGCTCATTATCGCTCAGCGCTCAACGCAGTTTGCATCGCGCTCCACTCAAATCGCCCCCCGCTCACTCCAAAAAAGGAACAAAATCTGCATGTATTTCACTTTTAGCTTAAACCACAGCCTTACTTTATGTCCCCGAATTTGTTGCATACAGACTCATCTCGGATTATCCATTCTGTCTTGAAACGGGGATCTAACACTGACGCTAAAATGAGATGTTAATCAGTATAGTATATTCCATAGCGAATTGACACGTTGTTTGCCAATGTTTCTGCAAAAGCAGCGATGCCCATTGGAAGTGCAGCGTGAGTGTAATCGGTGAGCAGGGATTTGATTTCTGTGACAGCAGGGAGGATCATCCCCAGGTTCCCCAGCTCCTTCTGCATTTTGTCTGTGAGGTCTGCTAGTGGTGTCAGCACACTGACAAGGTGCGTCAGCTGCCGTACTTGATTCAGGGTGATGTTAGCAACATTAGACTTGAGTTTGTTTTACCATAACGGGTCTTTTTGGAACAACCGGATGAACGACTGAATCATCCGCAGCTGGCTGCTCCATCGAATGGCGCAGGCATTTGTGGGGCGGACACCTAATTGGTCGGTTTCCTCTGTGCTCTTGCGTACACTTTTCACCAGGTGCCCGACTTTCACTAACAGCCTATTAATGTTGTCGTGCTTGTTAACGGCGTTTTTGATCGCCAGCTGAAGCATGTGAATGGGGCATCTCAGATGTAAATTTGACAAAGTAAAGTACTGATTTATCATAGTTTCTTGGGGGAGTGTAGCCCGGTTGAGCTGCGCTGGCGAAGTGTTGCATCCCTTCGCGTTCTCCTTTACTCAGCGGTTCATAGTCCATGAAAATCATTTTAAAAAATGCTACATCCAGCTCTCTTTTTCTCTCCCTTGTTATGGTTGGGCCTTTGCGTGCAGTGAATAAACTTTTGAATTCCTCAACCCTTTTCTCTTGTTGCTGCTGCTGCTCCTCTCGCTCTATAAAATATAAATTCATGGACGACACAAATTAAATTAAACAGATGGATTCTGGGTCAGGCTTGAGCATGCTTCAGACTCGTGGTGTGAGCGAGCGAAATTGGAGCGGGACATAGGGCGACGCTCCGTCCTTTTAAAAATGCCGCTCTGCGCTCTGTTCAAAATCCGTCCGCTCACGCTCCACGCTCGCTCCCGCTCCACTCCGCTCATATGCTCTGCCAGCGACAGCCCCAAAACATCACTGCTCTAGAGGAGATCTGCATGGAGGAATGGGCCAAAATACCAGCAACAGTGTGTGAAAACCTTGTGAAGACTTACAGAAAACGTTTGACCTGTGTCATTGCCAACAAAGGGTATATAACAAAGTATTGAGAAACTATTGTTATTGACCAAATACTTATTTTCCACCATAATTTGCAAATAAATTCATAAAAAATCCTACAATGTGATTTTCTGGAGAAAAAAAATCTCATTTTGTCTGTCATAGTTGACGTGTACCTATGATGAACATTACAGGCCTCTCTCATCTTTTTAAGTGGGAGAACTTGCACAATTGGTGGCTGACTAAATACTTTTTCCCCCCACTGTACACAGAGAATAGAGTCGGCCCGAGAATTGAACCCTGTGGCACCCCCATAGAGACTGCCAGAGGTCCAGACAACAGGCCCTCCGATTTGACACATTGAACTCTATCTGAGAAGTAGTTGGTGAACCAGGTGAGGCAGTCATTTGAGAAACCAAGGTTATTTAGTCTGCCAATGAGAATGCGGTGATTGACAGAGTCGAACGCCTTGGCCAGGTCGATGAAAACAGCTGCACAGTACAGTCTTTTATCGATCGCGGTTATAATATCGTTTAGGACCTTTAGCGTAGCTGAGGTGCACCCATGACTAGCTCGGAAACCAGATTGCATAGCGGAGAAGGTACGGTGGGATTCGAAATGGACGGTGATCTGTTTGTTAACTTGGCATTCAAATACTTTCGAAAGGCAGGGCAGGATGGATATAGGTCTGTAAAAGTTTGGATCTAGAGTGTCACCCCCTTTGAAGAGGGGGATGACCGTGGCAGCTTTCCAATCTCTGGGGATCTCAGATGATACGAAAGAGAGGTTGAACAGGCTAGTAATAGGGGTTGCTACAATTTCGGCTGCTAATTTTAGAAAGAAAGGGTCCAGATTGTCTAGCCCAGCTGATTTGTAGGGGTCCAGATTTTGCAGCTCTTTCAGAACATCAGCTATCTGAATTTGGGTGAAGGAGAAGCGGGGGGGGGGCATGGGCAAGTTGCAGCAGGGGGGGGCAGAGCTGGTGGCCGGGGTAGGGGTAGCAGCAGTAGCAAAATGCTTATTGAAATTCTCGATTATCGTAGATTTATCGGTGGTGACAGTGTTTCCTAGCCTCAGTGCAGTGGGCAGCTGGGAGGAGGTGCTCTTATTCTCCATGGACTTTACAGTGTCCCAAAACTTTTTGGAGTTAGTGCTACAGGATGCACTTTTCTGTTTGCAAAAGCTAGCCTTTGCTTTCCTAACTGATTGTGTATATTGGTTCCTGACTTCTCTGAAAAGTTGCATATCGCGGGGGCTGTTCGATGCTAATGCAGTACGCCACAGGATGTTTTTGTGCTGGTCAAGGGCAGTCAAGTCTGGGGTGAACCGGGGGCTATATCTGTTCTTTGTTCTGAATTTTTTGAATGGGGCATGCTTATTTAAGATGGAGAGGAAAGCACTTTTAAAGAACAACCAGGCATCCTCTACTGACGGAATGAGGTCAATATCCATCCAGGATACCCGGGCCAGGTCAATTAGAAAGGCCTGCTCGCTGAAGTGTTTTAGGGAGCATTTGACAGTGATGAGGGGTGGTCATTTGACCACGGACCCATTACGGACGCAGGCAATGAGGCAGTGATCGCTGAGATCCTGGTTGAAGACAGTGGAGGTGTATTTAGAGGGTAAATTAGTCAGGATGATATCTATGAGGGTGCCCATGTTTACGGATTTAGGGTTGTACCTGGTAGGTTCCTTGATAATTTGTGTGAGATTGAGGGCATCTAGGTTAGATTGTAGGACGGCCAGGGTGTTAAGCATATCCCAGTTTAGGTCACCAAGCACTACGAACTCTGAGGATAGATGTGGGGCAATCAATTCACATATGGTGTCCAGGGCACAGCTGGGGACTGAGGGGGGTCTGTAGCAAGCGGCAACAGTGATATACTTATTTCTGGAGAGGTGGATTTTTAGAAGTAAAAGCTCAAACTGTTTGGGCACAGACCTGGATAGTATGATAGAGCTCTGCAGTAGATTGCAACTCCGCCCCCTTCGGCAGTTCTATCTAGACGGAGAATGTTGTAGTTGGGGATGGACATTTCAGAGTTTTTGGTGGTCTTCCTAAGCCAGGATTCAGACACTGCTAGAACATCAGGGTTGGCGGAGTGTGCTAACGCAGTGAGTAACTCAAACTTAGGGAGGATGCTTCTGATGTTAACATGCAAAAAACCAAGGTTTTTACGGTTACAGAGGTCAACAAATGATAGCGCCTGGGGAGTAGGAATGATACTGGGGGCTACAGGGCATGGGTTAACCTCTGCATCACCAGAGGAACAGAGGAGGAGTAGAATAAGGATACGGCTAAAGGCTTTAAGAACTGGTCTTCTAGTGCGTTGGGTACAGAGAATAAAAGGGGCAGATTTCCGGGCGTTGTACAATAGATTCAGGGCATTATGTACAGACAAGGATATGGAAGGATATGAGTACAGTGGAGGTAAACCTAAGCGTTGGGTAACAATGAAAGAGATAACATCACTGGAGGCACTGATTGAGCCGGTCTCCGCGTGGATGGGGGGTGGGACAAAGGAGCTCTTTGAGGCTGGTTGAGCGGCACTGGGGGCTCTACAGTGAAATTGTATAATAAGAACTAACCGGAACAGCAATAGGCAAGGCATATTGACATGGGAGAGAGGCATAAAGCAATCACAGGTGTTATTTGAGAGAGCTAAGACAACAACTGGTAATGGCGACGAAAGTTTGGGCCGAGGCTAAACAGATAAACAGGATGGGGGTACTGTGTAAAGGAACAGTCCAGCAGGCATCAGCTGTGCAGCTGAGTGATCATAAGGTCCAGTGAACAGCAATAGGTGAGACCGGGAGCAGTTCGAATGGCTGCTACAGCACAGGCGAGTAGGAAGCACAGCTGTTGATTGCGTGTGCTAGCGGGCCGGGGCTAGCAGATGGATCTTCGTGGTCGTCGCAACGGGAAGCCTGTTGAAACCACATCAGACGATTACGTCGGCAGACCAGTCGTGATGGATCGGCGGGGCTCCGTGTCAACAGTAGGAGGTCCCGTCCGGTTGACAGAGAGGTAGATAGCCGGGTGATGGGCCTGGCTCGAGGTTATCTCAAGGCTAACTGGTGCTGGCTTCGGGGGCAGTGGTGATTAGCCAACAACATCCATTCGGTTGCAGCTAGCTAGTTGCGATGATCCGGTGTTAAGGTCCAGTGATTCAGTGATTCCGGCAGAATATTCGATATGTTCTTGGTCGATAGCGTGCTGTGCAGACAGTGCAGACTGGCCGATAATAGTCCAGGCTAGAGCTGGCTGGTAGGTAGTGCAGGCCACGGACAATGGTGAAAACCGCTAACGGTGGCTAATAGCAAGTAGCTAGTTAGCTAGTTAGCTGGCTAACTGGCTAGTTTCAACTGGCGGTTCTGGATAAAAAGGTAAAATAAATAATAGAATCCGTTCCACATTGGGTGAGGCGGGTTGCAAGAAAGTATATTTAGTTGAAGGATGAAAAGTGTGATTGAGAAATATATATGAAAGAGACAAAAAACAAAAAAACTGTCTATTTACACAGACACACTACAGAGTACACAACCGCACTTCTACGCCATCTTGGATTCAAGTTGGATGGGTTCCGCTGGTGTACAGCAATCTTTAAGTCATACCACAGATTCTCAATTGGATTGAGGTCTGGGCTTTGACTAGGCCATTCCAAGACATTTAAATGTTTCCCCTTAAACCACTCAAGTGTTGCTTTAGCAGTATGCTTAGGGTCATTGTCCTGCTGGAAGACTGACACAGGTTTCCCTCAAGAATTTCTGTATTTAGTGCCATCCATCATTGATAATGAGAGGTGTTGGGTTTGCGCCAGACATAGCGTTTTCCTTGATGGCCAAAAAGCTCAATTTTAGTCTCATCTGACCAGAGTACCTTCTTCCATATATTTGGGGAGTCTCCCACATGCCTTTTGGCGAACACCAAACGTGTTTGCTTATTTTTTTCTTTAAGCAATGGCTTTTTTCTGGCCACTCTTCCGTAAAGCCCAGCTCTGTGGAGTGTGCGGCTTAAAGTGGTCCTATGGACAGATACTCCAATCTCCGCTGTGGAGCTTTGCAGCTCCTTCAGGGTTCTCTTTGGTCTCTTTGTTGCCTCTCTGATTAATGCCCTCCTTGCCTGGTCCGTGAGTTTTGGTGGGCGGCCCTCTCTTGGCAAGTTTGTTGTGGTGCCATATTCTTTCCATTTTTTAATAATAGATTTAATGGTGCTCCGTGGGATGTTAAAAGTTTCTGATATTTTTTTATAACCCAACCCTGATCTGTACTTCTCCACAACTTTGTCCCTGACCTGTTTGGAGAGCTCCTTGGCTTCATGGTGCAGCTTGCTTGGTGGTGCCCTCTGCTTAGTGGTGTTGCAGACTCTGGGGCCTTTCAGAACAGGTGTATATATATTGAGATCATGTGACACTTAAATTGCACACAGGTGGACTTTATTTAACTAATTATGTGACTTCTGAAGGTAATTGGTTGCACCAGATCTTATTTAGGGGCTTCATAGCAAAGGGGGTGAATACATATGCACGCACCACTTTTCCGTTATTTATTTTTTTGAATTTTATGAAACAAGTTATTATAATTTTTTTTCACTTCACCAATTTGGACTATTTTGTGTATGTCCATTACATGAAATCCAAATAAAAATCTATTTAAATTACAGGTTGTAATGCAACAAAATATGAAAAACGCCAAGGGAAAATATGAAAAACACCAAGGGGGATGAATACTTTTGCAAGGCACTGTATATGCTTTATAACTATATTTAGTCCAATAAAAAGCATTATTATAAAGACCATTAGACTGAACAGGCTTTAGGATATATACAACTATAATATACTATTTTGATGCTCCCAGAGTTCTAATCAAGCATTATTTTGACCACTGTGGGTGTTTATCAGGTTTGTGTGCAGAAAATAAAGCCAATTTCTTGACATCCAGGTAATGAAAAGATGGCCGGTAGGTCGTCTGTTGTCTCAGACAGACTGCAGACGCCGTCTGAGAAGTCCAGACACAGCAGCCCAAACCCCCTGGTCACTGTGGTGACGGAGATGTTTATCTCTGTGGAGAACATGAACAAGATGGAGAACTTCCTAGACACCTGGAGCGACAACCCAAAGGTTACCCTGCCCTGCTTCTTTATTGTCTATCTATTCAATGTCTGGAGTTTTATTTTTGCTTGGCGATGAACATAATATATTCTCAGTTATGAGAATAGAGACTTATGAGGCTGTGTTCTACAAATCTATTCTGTTGGCCCAATAGGCCTTATCAGATGTCCATATCAGTGCTGTTTCCTGACTGATCAGGAATTCCTCATCTGATTCTTGATTTGTCATTTCTGCTACAGTATCTGTGTTGTCATTGAAGTGGACTGGTTTGTGTCCTGATTCTCTTTGGTAAACCATTCCATCCCTGTCTCTCTCCTCTCCTCCCCAGACCAACGTGCTGATGGAGCTGAGGAAGTGGAAGCTGGCCTTCATGGAGCAGCACAAGCTGGAGGTGAGGAAGGAGAGGGAGAAGCATGCTGCCTGTATAGCAGGCCTCACTGCAAAGATGGACAATCTGAAGGAATTGCTCCACACCTACGAGACCTCCAACCAGAGGAAGGACGAGGTACGCAGTCTAGACACACGTCACACAAACCCCTGCACCACACACACACATTACTGGTAGGGTCATTCCTATTTAAAGACAGTCAACTATTATGATGAATTGGGTGTGTGAGGCATCATGTGTGACTTGTCTTGTTTTGCTTGTAGGTGATAGTGAACCTGAGCCAGACAGTGGACAGACAGAGGGAGAGACTGGAGCTGATGAAGACCTTCACCCACTGGAGACTGCAGCACAGCGAGGCCAGGAAGGAGGTGAGAGAGGGGGAGAGGGGTCACCCTCATAGGGGAATAGGTCTGGGGTGGATGAGGTGGGGAGCGGTGGGTACGGGACACGCGTATACAGCACACTGTATCTTAATGTCTATTTTTTAAAATTTACTTTTCACCCCTTTTACTTTAACCGAGGAATCAGTTGCTTTAACCCACTTATTTCCTCTGAGAAATTAATGTCATAACATCCTTAGTGAACTGTATCTTTAGCGTTGACAGTAGTCTAGCAGGGTTCGGGTTTATGCAAATCCTGAATCTGATGAATCAGTTAATCATGATTAACTGGCACATATAGTACCATGTCATTTCACATTGAACATCCATTATGTTTTCACACTTACATTTTCCACCTATGATTTATTTTATTCCATGTAGTATTATTGGTGTGGTGCCTGATATTAATGGGTTAAATAAGTTATATTTGCAATCATGTGACAATTACAGTATTTAATACATCATCTTTCACTAAATACCTGAAGAGTAGAAAATCAAAAGTTGTTTATTGTTCATTTGAATCCTGCGTAGTTGAGTCTTTCTAAACATTTCTCCTCCTGTCCTTTGTCTGTCCTGCTTTCCCCCGTGTCCCCTCCCCTCTCGAGGCCCACAGCTACCGTCTGCAGCTGAAGAGGAAGGTGTGGGCAGGCTAGCACGCCCTGGTCCAGGGGAGGAGAAGGTGGAGAAGGCATGCCGCACCCAGGCAGAGGAGGTCTATGTGCACCTGTCAGCTGACTACGAGGACAAGATGGCAGAGTTAAGGAGGGAAGAGCTGCACACACTACACACACACACAGGTTG
Source organism: Coregonus lavaretus (assembly GCF_964263955.1). Classification (NCBI taxonomy): domain Eukaryota; kingdom Metazoa; phylum Chordata; class Actinopteri; order Salmoniformes; family Salmonidae; genus Coregonus; species Coregonus lavaretus. Next base: position 27,764,799 of record NC_140004.1, on the reverse strand, counting down.
CTACATACAGTAGGCCTCTACACTTCCAATCATGGAACCAGAGATCATATGTAATTCTAACACTCTCTCTGAAATGTGAATGTATTGTTTTTGTTGGGTGTTCTGTACTAAAATAAGACAATTTACCCACAGTTTCACATGAGCACAGAACAGTAGCTAGCTACACTAACAGGATAACCGAGAGACTGAATAAACATTGTCTTATAGAAATAGTTGTCACTCACCATACTGCAGACCTGACACTTTGCAGCTTTTTAAATGGCAAATACACCTTTTTGAAGGTTTGTCTGTAAACCAGGTTTTGTGGAGAGGTTAATAATGTTGATGAATAACTGCTGCACTAAAGCAAGTGAGTGAGCTTGATTGACTAAAAATGTAATTGATGGAGGCTCAAAGCCCAGTGAAAGAGAGGAGCTAGAGCAGCGATTGGGCCTGAGAGAGAGAGATCCATAGACATGTAGTAGAGCATAGTCCTAGCAGAAAGAGAGGAATGGAATAGGCTAGAGTTATTGGCAGTACCATAGACGTGAAGAGAAAGAATGGAGCTAGAGCAGAACACAGGCCTAGCACAGAGAGTGAGTGAGTGAGTGAGGGACAGAGAAAGATGGTTATGACAGTGAGTGAGGGAGCAGAGAGGAAATGCAGAATAGACATGGCAGAGAGACTAAGTGGTCAGTTCAGAGTTAGTGATTTGAAACAAGCTTCCCTTCAACCTTTATTCCTCAGTAACAATCTAGCCTCTGCTCTTATGCGTTCCACAATGTTACCTTTGAATTTTAATTACAGTACGGTTAACAACGATGATACATTAATTAATCCCTCTCTCCTCCCCCCCCCACACTCTTTCTCCTCCCTCTTCTCTCCTTCCCTCTCTCTCTCTCTCCTTATTTTCCCTCTCCCGGTGTGTAGCACGTGGCAGCGGTGGATGCGGCCCAGGCTGAGATCCAGAGCCTGCGGGCAGAGAGGGAGCGTTATGAGGAGTCCATGAAGAAGGCTTTTATGAGGGGCGTGTGTGCCCTCAACATGGAGGCCCTTGGCATGTTCCACACTGGAGAGGGACGCACGAACTGCACGGTTAGTAACACACACACACGGCTCTGTCAAGAAACTCTTCTGTTCCTGACATTTTAATTCATAGAACATTTGTCTTTAAAAAGTGTATTCTACCTTCCCCAGTCATATGATCTGATCAACCCACACATTGTTTATTAGCCTATTGGCTAGGCTACGGTAAAACAGACACTAGTTGTCCAATAGAGTGCAGTCTGCTGCTACTGACACTTTGACAGTTTAGATTTACGAAGTGGAGAGGGGTAATTTTTTTCTTTCGTCTGGCTCATTCATTAGTTCATTGGATGGCGTGATGATGGAAAATCTTTGAATGTGCTGACTGAGTGGTTATCTTTGTGGAGGTTGCTACATACAGGCTGGTCATGGCTCACATAAACACCATTATCCCAGAAACCCTAGACCCACTCCAATTTGCATAATCTCTATTGCACTCTCCCACCTGGACAAAAGGAACACCTACAGTTGAAGTCGTAAGTTTACATACACCTTAGCCAAATACATTTAAACTCAGTTTTTCACAATTCCTGACATTTAATCCTAGTAAAAATCCCCTGTCTTAGGTCAGTTAGGATCACCACTTTATTTTAAGAATGTGAAACGTCAGAATAATAGTAGAGAGAATGATTTATTTCAGCTTTTATTTCTTTCATCACATCCCCAGTGGGTCAGAAGTTTACATACACTCAATTAGTATTTGGTAGCATTGCCTTTAAATTGTTTAACTTGGGTCAAACGTTTCGGGTAGCCTTCCACAAGCTTCCCACAGTAAGTTGGCCATAAGGCAATAAGGCGGCAGGTAGCTTAGTGGTTAAGAGCATTGTGCCAGTAACCGAAGGGTCGCTGGTTCTAATCCCCGAGCCGACTAGGTGAAAAATCTGTCGTTGTGCCCTTGAGCAAGGCACTTAACCCTAATTGCTCCTGTAAGTCACTCTGGATAAGAGCGTCTGCTAAATGACAAAAAAAGAAAAGTTGGGTGAATTTTGGCCCATTCCTCCTGACAGAACTGGTGTAACTGAGTCAGGTTTGTAGGCCTCCTTGTTCGCAAATGCTTTTTCAGTTCTGCCCACAAATGTTCTATAGGATTGAGGTCAGGGCTTTATGGCCACTCCAATACCTTGACTTTGTTGTCCTTAAGCCATTTTGCCACAACTTTGGAAGTATGCTTGGGGTCATTGTCCATTTGGAAGAGCCATTTGCGACCAAGCTTTAACTTCCTGACTGATGTCTTAAGATGTTGCTTCAATATATCCACATAATTTTCCTTCATCATGATGCCATCTATTTTGTGAAGTGCACCAGTCCCTCCTGCAGCAAAGCACCCCCACAGCATGATACTGCCACCCCCATGCTTCATGGTTGGGATGCTGTTCTTCGGCTTGCAAGCAGCCCCCTTTTTCCTCCAAACATAACAATGGCCATTATGGCCAAACAGTTCTATTTTTGTTTCATCAGACCAGAGGACATTTCTCCAAAAAGTATGATCTTTGTCCCCATGTGCAGTTGCAAACCGTAGTCTGGCTTTTTTATGGCGATTTTGGAGCAGTGGCTTCTTCCTTGCAGAGTGGCCTTTCAGGTTATGTCGATATAGGACTCGTTTTACTGTGGATATAGATACTTTTGTACCTGTTTCCTCCAGCATCTTCACAAGGTCCTTTGCTGTTGTTCTGGGATTGATTTGCACTTTTTGCACCAAAGTACGTTCATCTCTAGGAGACAGAACGCATCTCCTTCCTGAGCGGTATGACGGCTGCGTGGTCCCATGGTGTTTATACCTGCATATTATTGAACGTGGTACCTTCAGGCGTTTGGAAATTGCTCCCAAGGATGAACCAGACTTGTGGAGGTCTACAAATTTCTGATTTCTGATTTCTTTTGATTTTCCCATGCTGTCAAGCAAAGAGGCACTGAGTTTGAAGGTAGGCCTTGAAATACATCCACAGGTACACCTCCAATTGACTCAAATGTTGCTGCTTTGATCAGCACGGCAGTTTTCGGCTGTGCTAACGTGGTTGCAAGGGGGTTTTCTAATGATCAATTGGCCTTTTAGGGTGATGGACTTGGATTAGCGAACGCGGCGTGCCGTTGGAGCACAGGACTGATGGTTGCTGATAATGGGCCTCTGTGCGCCTAAGTAGATATTCCATTAAAAATCGGCAGTTTCCAGCTACAACAGCCATTTGCAGCATTAGCAATGTCTACACTGTGTTTCTGATCAATTTGATGTTATTTTAATGGACACAAAAATTGCTTTTCTTTCGAAAACAAGGACATTTCTAAGTGACCCCAAACTTTTGAACGGTAGTGTACATATTACCTCGACTAACCGGTGCCCCCTGTATATAGCCTCGCTTTTGTTATTTTTACTGCTACTCATTAATTATTTGTTACTTTTATTTAGTATTTTATATCGTTTCTTTTCTTGGGGGGGGGTATTATTTTTTAAGACTGCATTGTTGGTAAAGGGCTTGTAAGTAAGCATGTCACTGTAAGGTCTATGCCTGTTGTATTCAGCTCATTTGACAAATACGATTTGATTTGAGATCCTGAGGCCTGTTGTCGGGCCATTCATCCGCCGCCATCACCTCATGTTTCACCACCATCATTACTCCTGAGTGGCGCAGTGGTCTAAGGCACTGCATCGCAGTGCTAACTGTGCCACTAGAGATCCTGGTTCGAATCCAGGCTCTGTCGCAGCCGGCCGCGACCGGGAGACTCATGGGCGGCGCACAATTGGCCCAGCGTCGTCCAGGGTAGGGGAGGGAATGGCCGGCAGGGATGTAGCTCAGTTGATAGAGCATGGCGTTTGCAACGCCAGGGTTGTGGGTTCGATTCCCACGGGGGGCCAGTATAAAAAAAATATGTATTCACTAACTGTAAGTCGCTCTGGATAAGAGCGTCTGCTAAATGACTAAAATGTAAATGTAATTAGCCTATCAGAAGCTTCTAAAGCCATGACAACATTTTCTGGAATTTTCCAAGCTGTTTAAAGGCACAGTCAACTTAGTGTATGTAAACTTCTGACCCACTGGAATTGTGATACAGTGAATTATAAGTGAAATAATTGTTGGAAAAGTTACTTGTGTCATGCACAAAGTAGATGTCCTAACCGACTTGCCAAAACTACAGTTTGTTACAAAGAAATTTGTGGAGTGGTTGAAAAACAAGTTTTAATGACTCCAACCTAAGTGTATGTAAACTTCCGACTTCAACTGTATGTGAGAATGCTATTCATTGACAACAGCTCAGCGTTCAACACCATTGTGCCCTCAAAGCTCATCACTAAGCTAAGGACCCTGGGACTAAACACCTCCCTCTGCAACTGGATCCTGGACTTCCTGACGGGCCGCCCCCAGGTGGTAAGGGTAGGTAACAACATATCTGCCACGCTGATCCTCAACATGGGGGCCCCTCAGGGGTGCGTGCTCAGTCCCCTCCTGTACTCCCTGTTCACCCATGACTGCATGGCCAGGCACGACTCCAACACCATCATTAAGTTTGCCGACGACACAACAGTGGTAGGCCTGATCACCCACAACGACGAGACAGCCTATAGGGAGGAGGTCAGTGACCTGGCCGTGTGGTGCCAGGATAACAACCTCTCCCTCAACGTGATCAAGACAAAGGAGATGATTGTGGACTACAGGAAAAGGAGGACCGAGCACGCCCCCATTCTCATCGACGGGGCTGTAGTGGAGCAGGTTGAGAGCTTCGAGTTTCTTGGTGTCCACATCACCAACAAACTTTCATGGTCCAAACATACCAAGACAGTCGTGAATTAGTCACCCCCCTCCCTAAAAATTGTCAAAGACTCCAGCCACCCTAGTCATGGACTATTCTCTCTGCTACCGCACGACAAGCGGTACCGGAGCGCCAAGTCTAGGTCCAAAAGGCTTCTTAACAGCTTCTACCCCCAAGCCATAAGACTCCTGAACAGCTAATCAAATGGCTACCCGGACTATTTGGCTACCTGTTGTATTCGGTGCATGTGACAAATAAAATGTGATTTGTAACCTTGGTCTGGTATTGACTGATGGGCAAGGACCTCTTCTGATAGTTTGTGTGTGTGTGCATGCGTGTTTGGTCATTGTGCGAATGCATGTATATGAGATTTTAGGGTTCAGCTTAAAGTAAAAGTGTTTCTATTTGCTGTTTCATTTATCTGTGTAGAAATTTAGCTTTGTAGGTTGTTTATTTTTTTGGGGGGGGGGGGGGGGGGGGATTAATTCAAATGACCGGGAATGTCATACAGTGTCATTTTACAACTGACAGGGCCACCGTCTGCAAATGACAGAATGTGATTTATGTTGGTCAGATTTGATCATATTGGGCATCATGTTTTGTTTGTCATCTTTGACCTGTCCAGTCATGAAGCTGATCTGACTTCAGGACAAGCCTGTGTACACATTATATGACTGATCTTATTGGTCTTCCCTCCGCAGATGCTCCGCCCCCCCGGCACGATCCTGGCTCAGGCTCATTGGGCTACCTCCAGCCAAGGACCGCCGCCTCCGTTCGGTTCAGCCCACTCCACTTTGACCCCCCTGTACCACCGCCCCAGAGTGACGCAGAGGAGACGGTGAGAAGCTGACACACACCCTGGTTACGGTGCATACAACGGTTTTCACTACTACTACAGATCAGGTTCCGCCATCATTAAACATTGTCACATTTGCTGCCGTTGTATTTATTATTTCTCAAGACTTGACATTTTCTCACTAACAATATTTCATATGGGTGTAATTGTCACTACACAATGTGCAATACTGACTCCTCAAACACCCAATGTGTGATACATTGGATAGGCCTGTTATATTTACAGTGGATCAGTTTGTCTAATTTCTTCATCTCCTCTGTGTATGGGCTTCTACCTGCACTCTTAACATCTGCCCACTCACTCAATCTCTCAGGTGGGTTCCAGTGCCCCAGCCTCCAGGGCCGAGGTGTTCCCCTCCACCACAGTTGTCCACAGCAGCCTACAACCAGGGGGCACTGCAAGCTCCCACAGACAGGTTAATGGCACTGCAAGCTCCCACAGACAGGTTAATGGCACTGCAAGCTCCCACAGAGCACAGACCAGTTCGTACTGGCATTTATGTTGGTCTATGGCACTGGGAGCTTATTGTGGCTATGTCCCGATTCTCAACCCCTCTCCCACTTTCTGTCATGGATCTACAATCCTTGGATTGGTGTAATCATTGACTAGAGGGAGTTTTAACCATTGTTAAATCCATGATGAGAAGTGTTTGGAAAAAGGGTGTCAGCCCCTATCTCTGGTTACTGTTACCTTTTTCCTCACCATTTGGCAAACAAAGTGAAAGGTCATGTAAACTCAGCAAAAAAAGAAACGTCCCTTTTTCAGGACCCTGTCATTCAAAGATAATTTGTAAAAATCCAAATAACTTCACAGATCTTCATTGTAAAGGGTTTAAACACTGTTTACCATGCTTGTTCAATGAACCATAAACAATTAATGAACATGCACCTGTGGAACGGTCGTTAAGACACTAACAGCTTACAGACGGTAGGCAATTAAGGTCACAGTTATGAAAACTTAGGACACTAAAGAGGCCTTTCTACTGACTCTGAAAAACACCAAAAGAAAGATGCCCAGGGTCCCTGCTCATATCCGTGAACGTGCCTTTGGCATGCTGCAAGGAGGCATGAGGACTGCAGATGTGGCCAGGGCAATAAATTGCAATGTCCGTACTGTGAGACGCCTAAGACAGCGCTACAGGGAGACAGGACGGACAGCTGATCGTCCTCGCAGTGGCAGACCACGTGTAACAACACCTGCACAGGATCGGTACATCCGAACATTACACCTGCGGGACAGGTACAGGATGGCAACAACAACTGCCCGAGTTACACCAGGAACGCACAATCCCTCAATCAGTGCTCAGACTGTCCGGACTGAGGGCTTGTAGGCCTGTTGTAAGGCTGGTCCTCACCAGACATCACCGGCAACAACGTTGCCTATGGGCACAAACCCACTGTCGCTGGACCAGACAGGACTGGCAAAACGTGCTCTTCACTGACGAGTCGAGGTTTTCTCTCACCAGGGGTGATGGTCGGATTCGTGTTTATCGTCGAAGGAATGAGCGTTACACCGAGGCCTGTACTCTGGAGCGGGATCGATTTGGAGGTGGAGGGTCCGTCATGGTCTGGGCGTCATCGGACTGAGCTTATTGTCATTGCAGGCAATCTCAACGCTGTGTGTTACAGGGAACACATCCTCCTCCCTCATGTGGTACCCTTCTTGCAGGCTCATCCAGCATGACAATTCCACCAGCCATACTGCTCGTTCTGTGCGTGATTTCCTGCAAGACAGGAATGTCAGTGTTCTGCCATGGCCAGCGAAGAGCCTGGATCTCAATCCCATTGAGCATGTCTCGGACCTGTTGGATCGGAGGGTGAGGGCTAGGGCCATTCCCCCCAGAAATGTCTGGGAACTTGCAGGTGCCTTGGTGGAAGAGTGGGGTAACATCTCACAGCAAGAACTGGCAAATCTGGTGCAGTCCATGAGGAGGAGATGCACTGCAGTACTTAATGCAGCTGGTGGCCACACCAGATACTGACTGTTACTTTTGATTTTGACCCCCCCTTTGTTCAGGGACACGTTATACCATTTCTGTTAGTCACATGTCTGTGGAACTTGTTCAGTTTATGTCTCAGTTGTTGAATCTTGTTATGTTCATACAAATATTTACACATGTTAAGTTTGCTGAAAATAAACGCAGTTGACAGTGAGAGGACGTTTCTTTTTTTGCTGAGTTTATTTATTGACTGTTCCTTAATGATCATAATTTGAATCAGGTCAGTACACGGGTGATCACAGCAAGTCAACAGAAAGCCTCCAAAACCATGGCCGCTCGCATCACGACACGCTCCGACCTCTGTATTCCCAGCTTCGTCCACACTCCCGGCAACCTCCAGGTTATGGGTGTGGCTCCTCCCATGAGCTGTCATCGTGGTGCGCAATCACCGCGTCACACAGGTACACCATCATCACCAAACGTCTATTTTACGTTGAATCAATATCACCAAACAAGTAGATTTATGATCTGTAGAAATGCACCTTTGCTGGATAGACCTCAAACTGTCTCACTTTTCTCCCTCCCAGCTCATGGTGGGTCAGGCCACAGCAGCTAAGTTCTTTCCTGCTCCTCCTCCTCTCAGCAGGGCCAGGGGACCTCCAGCAGCAAGAGTTCCTCCAGCACACACTCAGCCTACCACATACATTCTATCAAAGTGGTTGAGTAAACACACACATGCAAAACCATATCACATAGGAACATTCCACTCACCTAATATGCAAAGGCAAGCAACACTGAAGCATGCATGAGAGCACCAGCTGTTCCGGATGACTATGTGATCACGCTCTCCGTAGCCGATGTGAGTAAGACTTTTAAGCAGGTCAACATTCACAAGGCCGCAGGGCCAGACGGATTACCAGGACGTGTACTCCGAGCATGTGCTGACCAACTGGTAAGTGTCTTCACTGACATTTTCAACATGTCCCTGACTGAGTCTGTAATACCAACATGTTTCAAGCAGACCACCATAGTCCCCGTGCCCAAGGACTCTAAGATAACCTGCCTAAATTACTACCGACCCGTAGCACTGACGTCTGTAGCCATGAAGTGCTTTGAAAGGCTGGTCATGGCTCACATCAACAGCATTATCCCAGAAACCCTAGACCCACTCCAATTTGCATACCGCCCCAACAGATCCACAGATGATGCAATCTCTATTGCACTCCACACTGCCCTTTCCCACCTGGACAAGAGGAACACCTACGTGAGAATGCTATTCATTGACTACAGCTCAGCATTCAACACCATAGTGCCCTCTAAGCTCATCACTAAGCTAAGGATCCTGGGACTAAACACCTCCCTCTGCAACTGGATCCTGGACTTCCGGACGGGCCGCCCCCAGGTGGTAAGGGTAGGTAACAACACATCTGCCACACTGATCCTCAACACGGGGGCCCCTCAGGGGTGCGTGCTCAGTCCCCTCCTGTACTCTCTGTTCACCCATGACTGCATGGCCAGGCACGACTCCAACACCATCCTTAAGTTTGCCGACGACACAACAGTGGTAGGCCTGATCACCGACAACGATGAGACAGCCTATAGGGAGGAGGTCAGAGACCTGGCCGTGTGGTGCCAGGACAACAACCTCTCCCTCAACGTGACCAAGACAAAGGAGATGATTGTGGACTACAGGAAAAAAAAGAGGACTGAGCACATCCCCATTCTCATCGACGGGGCTGTAGTGGAACAGGTTGAGAGCTTCAAGTTCCTTGGTGTCCACATCACCAACGAACTATCATGGTCCAAACACACCAAGACAGTCGTGAAGAGGGCACGACAAAGCCTATTCCCCCTCAGGAGACTGAAAAGATTTGGCATGGGTCCTCAGATCGTCAAAAAATTCTACAGCCTCACCATCGAGAGCATCCTGACTGGTTGCATCACCGCCTGGTATGGCAACTGCTTGGCCTCCGACCGCAAGGCACTACAGAGAGTAGTGCGTACGGCTCAGTACATCACTGGGGCCAATCTTCCTGCCATCCAGGACCTCTATACCAGGCGGTGTCAGAGGAAGGCCCTCAAAATTGTCAAAGACTCCAGCCACCCTAGTCATAGAGTGTTCTCTCTGCTACCGCACGGCAAGCGGTACCGGAGTGCCAAGTCTAGGTCCAAAAGACTTCTCAACAGCTTCTACCCCCAAGCCATAAGACTCCTGAACAGCTAATCATGGCTACCCGGACTATTTGCACTGCCCCCCCACCCCATCCTTTTTACGCTGCTGCTACTCTGTTAATTATTTATGCATAGTCACTTTAACTCTACCCACATGTACATATTACTTCAACTACCTCAACTAGCCGGTGCCCCCGCACATTGACTCTGCACCGGTACCCCCCTGTATATATAGCCTCCCTACTGTTATTTTATTTTACTTCTGCTCTTTTTTTGTTGTTGTTTTATTTTTACTTTTTTTGTTAAAAATAAATGCACTGTTGGTTAAGGGCTGTAAGTAAGCATTTCACTGTAATGTCTGCACCTGTTGTATTCGGCGCATGTGACCAATACAATTTGATTTGATTTGATTTGAAATAGACGTAGTCTTCCCATGCATGACTTAGTCAAGCTGATACACCTGCACATTTGAATATTCCCAAATATTTTAGACATATGCTACACCTCTCTCACACACACTTATGAGGGTACTATGAAGGACCTGAACCATTTCTGTGAGAACTACGTTTAGGATTAGAGAAAATAATTTTTCAAATGCATTCAATAAATCTGATATTTCTAACACTCTGGAATGGAAAGGAGAATGGCGACTGATATAACCATCTTGTTATTTAAAGAGCATTTGATGACTTTCACTAGTAGTTTTACCTCTCAAATTGTGAATGACAACTGTTTTTATATTTGGTTTATTTTTATTTGTTTTTAAATTATGGAAAGTCTGACTGTTTTATGTGATATTACATTTTACATTATTTTGTGTTGATGATGTGTGGAGAACAACACCTGTGTTCAAGTTTTCAGGACTGTATCAAAGCCATATGTTTATGTTTTGGCCACAGTCTGCACTATAAACTCTTAATGTAAATTGCTGGAATGATGGAACCTGAATAAAACATGAATTGGAGGCAAATGTGCTCATAGAATAATAAACAATTTCTCTATGTATAAATCAATCAATCAATTTTATTTTATATAGCCCTTCTTACATCAGCTAATATCTCGAAGTGCTGTACAGAAACCCAGCCTAAAACCCCAAACAGCTAGTAATGCAGGTGTAGAAGCACGGTGGCTAGGAAAAACTCCCTAGAAAGGCAAAACCTAGGAAGAAACCTAGAGAGGAACCAGGCTATGAGGGGTGGCCAGTCCTCTTCTGGCTGTGCCGGGTGGAGATTATAACAGAACCATGCCAAGATGTTCAAAAATGTTCATAAGTGACAAGCATGGTCAAATAATAATCAGGAATAAATCTCAGTTGGCTTTTCATAGCCGATCATTAGAGTTTAAAACAGCAGGTCTGGGACAGGTAGGGGTTCCATAACCGCAGGCAGAACAGTTTAAACTGGAATAGCAGCAAGGCCAGGCGGACTGGGGACAGCAAGGAGTCACCACGGCCGGTAGTGAAATGTGTACTACTGAAATGTGTACTACTGAAGATCCATTGAAAAATAACTACACAAATGCTCTGCTTTGGAAAATTATGTTGTTGACTGAACGCGTGCCCGTACATGTCCATGTCATTTATGAAAGGATGCATTTCTTCACGTCTCCTTCCTCTATGTCCAGTCGTATTTTATCTGGAAAACAACAAAACACCCATCTGTAATTTGCCGTTATGACTTCAACATAAATGTTATATTTTCCTATGCGGTAAGGGTCATGGACACCCCATACCTGCTACGGTCTTGTTGCCTATGGCAAGCAGACCCTGGTAGAGCTCTTTAGCAGGACTCCTCTGGGCCAACTCTACCCCATGAAGCCAGATCAACAGCATCCTGTTCCCATGTTCCTGGTAGCTCTGCTGCCCTAAAACACACACACACAGAGCAAACACATTGAATTAGAATATGTTCTGAGTCCACTTACCTGGTAAAATAAGGCTTAAATTACTAATTTAGTGTAGTTAAGGCTTTCCTTGGTAATGTCACCCAAGTGGCTTGTTTTTGGAACAATGGCAAATGAGTACAGAATCAATAAAACAGAATCCCTCTTTTACCTACACCACCGGTCAAAGGTTTAAGAATACCTACTCATTCAAGAGTTTTTCTTTATTTTGACTATTTTCTACATTTTAGAATAATAGTGAAGACATCAAAACTATGAAATAACACACATGGAATCATGTAGTAACCAAAAAAGTGTTAAACAAATCTAAATATATTTTATATTTGAGATTCTTCAAATAGCCACCCTTTTGCCTTGATGACAGCTTTGCTCACTCATGACATTCTCTCAACCAGCTTCATAAGGTAGTCACCTGGAATGGATTTCAATTAACAGGTGTGTCTTGTTAAAAGTTAATTTGTGGAATTTCTTTCCTTCTTAATGCGTTTGAGCCAATCAGTTGTGTTGTGACAAGGTAGGGGTGGTATACAGAAAATACACATATTTGGTAAAAGACCAAGTCCATATTATGGCAAGAACAGCTCAAATAAGCAAAGAGAAACGACAGTCCATCATTACTTTAAGACATGAAGGTCAGTCAATACGGAACATTTCAAGAACGTTGAACGTTTCTTCAAGTGCAGACGCAAAAACCATCAAGCGCTATGATGAAACTGGCTCTCATGAGGACCGCCACAGGAAAGGAAGACCCAGAGTTACCTCTGCTGCAGTGGATAAGTTCATTAGAGTTAACTGCAACTCAGATTGCAGCCCAAATAAATGCTTCACAGAGTTCAAGTAACAGACACATCTCAACATCAACTATTCAGAGGAGACTGCGTGAATCAGGCCTTCATGGTCGAATTGCTGCAAAGAAACCACTACTAAAGGACACCAATAAGAAGAAGAGACCTGCTTGGGTCAAGAAACACAAGAAATTGACATTAGACTTGTGGAAATGTGTCCTTTGGCCTGGAGTCCAAATTGGAAATTTTTGGTTCCAACCACCGTGTCTTCGTGAGACGCGGTGTGGGTGAACGGATGATCTCCGCATGTGTAGTTCCCACCGTAAAGCATGGAGGAGGTGTTATGGTGTGGGGGTGCTTTGCTGGTGACACTGTCTGTGATTTATTTAGAATTCAAGGCACACTTAACCAGCATGGCTACCACAGCATTCTGCAGCGATACGCCATCACATCTGGTTTGGGCTTAGTGGGACTATAATTTGCTTTTCAACAGGACAATGACCCAACACACCTCCAGGCTGTGTAAGGGCTATTTTACCAAGAAGGAGAGTGATAGAGTGCTGCATCAGATGACCTGGCCTCCACAATCCCCCGACCTCAACCCAATTGAGATGGTTTGGGATGAGTCGGACGGCAGAGTGAAGAAATTGAAATATTTTATCTTTATACTTGGTATTGATAATAAATTGAGTTTCAATTGATATTCCTGTGAATGATTATCCCCTGGGCTACAGTGTGAGCAAAAGGTGTTGTGTGTGTCACCTGTCCACTGCTCCTCGATGGCAGCCACCTGCTGCTCAGTGAAGTGCCAGTGCAGTGCCAGCCTCTTCCAGTCGCCCGGCTTCAGCAGGCGGTAGGCCAGATGCCAGGCCGTGCCACGGATCTGTTTGCTCTCTGCACGGTGGTCTAATTTAAACGTCAGCGGAGTCTGGCTGTGAAGGTTCTCATTAAGCTCAGTGTTGGCCTGGAAGGGTAATCACATCTAGTCACCTGAGAAAGGACAAGCTTCACAAACTGAGAGCACAGAGCAGTGAGTGTCCAGAGATAAGCACACGCAGGCCCATGCTTATTGAATGCCAGAGCCACTTGTTTTGACTGTCAGGTAGGGTTGGAAGATACGCTAAATCAAATTGACACTGAAATTGGATGTCAAGCATTTCAGGTCCATAAATCATTTTCCCACCGCCAGCGTTAATGGTATTACAGGGATTCATCTGGAGTTGTGACTTTAGGAAATTAATAATCTGTGATGAATGTAATCATTGATTTCCAGCTCCAGTAAATTGATTAGCAGATGACTTCAGCAACGTATTAGTCTCATTGATTGATTGAATTTACTGCATTTGATCATACACATACAGTACAGCTATATCACTTATAGGGAGGTCTCTCACATAACAGTAGGCTACACGTTCTACATTCGTTCTACAACTATAGAGGAAAAACAAACACACAATGAAGTTAGTTATTTCCATTGTGGTCCTCTGTTAACATTACCCTCCTCCATGTCAAATATCTCTCTGCCTTGATGATCATGTCCACGATGATGACCTCGTCTGCTCGGGCTGCCACACCCAGTGCTGTTTTACCCTGCTGCTCAAAACAGAAACAGTTGTGTGTTGAGTGGGAAGTTGTCGTGAAGAGGAGAGGGGTCAAATGAGCCAATTCATGGTTAGATCATCGTTCTTGGTGTCCATGTTTCACCTTGTCCTGGAGGGCCAGGTCCATCCCAGCTTTCAGAAGCATCTCAACAATGTCCACTCTGGCCAGCTCTGCGGCTACATGCAGGACAGTCTGGGACCTCTGAGGAGGACAGACAGGAGCTCAAGGTATAAGTTGCCCTTAACCACAGATCTATGGTCAGATTACCAAACCCATAACTTCAACCATTACAATGTCTCTGTCCCAAATGGCACCCTATTCCTACATAGTGCACTACTTTTGACAGGGCCTGGGACTCTCGGAAAAGTAGTGCACTATGCAGAGAATAGGGTGCCATTTGGGACGCAACTAATTAATTATAACATTGATGTGGACTGAGTGCACTCTTTTACAAGTGGACTGAGTGCACGTGTTGTACATACGTGATCAGTGACGTTGACGTTGCAGCCAGCCTCCAGCAGTGTGTGGATGACAGGGATGTGACAGTTCTTCACTGCCAGGTAGAGAGGAGCCTGGAGGTGCTGCCAATAGAGACACAACCAAAATGGACCATTATATAGAAACTCTCTGATGTCAGGTCATACTACGGACTACTGAGTAATTACACAGATAACAGGTTGGCTTTATTCATGGTTGACCAAGACGTAGTACCAGTTCACTATGCTCACTCTCTCACCTGGTTTTGTAAGTCCACCTGGGCCGAGTTCTCTATGAGGAGTCTCACCAACGATGTGTGGCCCTTCTCTGAGACAGGGTGTAGAGCACTGCTTTGGTCCTAAGAGGGGAGAGGAGCGGTTCCCATTGAATAGAGATGTCTAGGAGTCTATTAGTAGGCAAAGTACTGAAGTAGAATAAACTGGATGTGATTTAGTAACTATGCCTGGTGGTGACCATTTTAGTGAATAGTTGGAGTGTGTGGTTTGTCTTTGCAGGCGTACCATGGTGACAATGTTTGGGTCACAGCCTGCCTCCAACAGAGCCTGTACACAGTCCTCATGGGCGGCACCAGCAGCCAGGTACAGAGCCGTCTCCCCAGCCTGCCATGAATACGTCAGTCATTTATCAGCCATTGACCTAAAGCAGCTACTGCAAGGTGTAGCCATTGAGCAAACAGCTCCATTGAAAAAGAAAAGGCGCAACACTCGCTCACCATGAAATATTATTTGTTTTATTTAAGTAAGGTTAAAATATGAAAGTTTCGGCCTTCAATGGCCTTCATCAGAATCAAACAGCTCCAGACAGCGTTTACAGTGGGACTCTACCGTATTGACTTCATCGCGAGTATCAAAGCTCTCCAGCAGTATCTGGACAACGTCCAAGTGGCCATTGCTGGCAGCCAAGTGCAGAGGTGTGTCCCCATTCTAGCATTTAGAGGAAGAGGAAAAGCAGGAGGAAGGGAGAGAAACACAGTGAACAGGAAGGGGAAATAGAGGAAGAAACAGTGGAACACTCATACAGCCTCTTAACGGTGTAATACATAGACACACCTGGTCTTCCTCCATGGTGGCCATATTGTATGCCTCCTCCATCAACATCTGCAGCATCTCCACAGAGCCATGCTCTGCTGCCAACGCAAACGCCCTGTGTCCAGACTGAGAGAGAAAGGGTGGGGGATGGGAGGACAGGAAGAAAAAGGCTCAGCTTATTGAACTAAGGCAGCCCAATCAATATTTGAAATGGATGCAATGGTTACTGATACTGTATGTATATGTAGTTACCAGGTCCTCTTTGTCCAGCTCTTTCATCCTCAGGTCGTAGATAATGAATGTCATTATGTCAGTGTGGTTGTTGATGGCAGCACAGTGCATGATGTTCATTCCCAGCTGAGAAGAGAGAATACAACTCACCATCTCCATACATGACAACTTGACATATTGGATTCTCCAATGGTTATGGAGAAATTGGCTTGATGGTTGATTATTGTAATTTATATCCCAGATGGCTGAGATGTCAGAGAACAGCTTAGGTCTGAGCAGCAGGACGAGGAAAGGGATTTCTGAGACACATTCAAGGCCTTCGTGAATAGGAAGATGTTTTTAAACAGAGGTTCCCTACCGCATTCTCAACCTTCTGGTCAGCACCACCCTGCACAAGCAACTTCAGGATGGGCAGACTCCCAAACCAGGCAGCCAGGTGGATGGCTGTCACTCCATGCTGTGTGAGTATGTATGAAAGAGACAGGGGGAGAGAGAAATAGTTTAATTTTGACAAACCATGACCATTCTCTCCACGTCTGAGTGTTTGTTGAAGAGGACAAGCTTTAAATGTCACCATCAGTAACACTGGAAAAGTGTTGTGTCTTCCTACCTTGTCCTCTTGATTGATATTTGCTCTGCGCTGAAGGAGGACTTGGACGGCCTCTATGTTTTTTCCAGCAACTGCATAGTGCAGGGCAGTGCGATCATGCTAGGGTCAACGCATGGGACAAGTTATTCTAACAAGTGACACAGAACAGAATACATGGCTCTAATAAAAAAGTAACAGCAATAGTATCTGATCGTTTCCTGTAGTCCCACTAACTGCAGTGTGGAGAAGATGTTCTTATGGATATGAGGACTGACTCACCAAGTTCTTTGCGTCGACCTTGACTGCCCTCCCCAGAAGCTTCATGGTCTGTACATCATTTATCTTCGCTGCTTCAATATAATCCTTCTCTAGCTCCAGCACTGCAAACACACAACAGACACACAAGGTGCTTCACAACAAGTAAGACATCATGTTTTTCTTCTGAGAAAATGGGTGTGTGAAATTTGAGTTATTATGACTAGTATGAGGGTGGAATTGTTAAGGTGTGTGTGTGGCCTATACAAACACAGCTCTTTGCACACTGGGTGTTCACATCCAGTCAAACCATTACCCATGACAGATTCAGGGTAAGCCTAACATGCCTAAGGTTTTCCAACATGGATTCAACCATAGGAATGATCAGGGATTTGGTCAAGAGCATTATCATTTCTACAGTATATTATCACAACAGAATCCATGCACAGCCATTATAATTGAGAGGATAAGGATATTCATTGCTTGCTTTGGTCTATGGAAGAATTTGCTACAGTGAGGGAAAAAAGTATTTGATCCCCTGCTGATTTTGTACGTTTGCCCACTGACAAAGAAATGATCAGTCTATAATTTTAATGGTAGGTTTATTTGAACAGTGAGACACTGTTAACAACAAAAAAATCAAGAAAAACGCATGTCAAAAATGTTATAAATTGATTTGCATTTTAATGAGGGAAATAAGTATTTGACCCCCTCTCAAATCAGAAAGATTTCTGGCTCCCAGGTGTCTTTTATACAGGTAACAAGCTGAGATTAGGAGCACACTCTTAAAGGGAGTGCTCCTAATCTCAGCTTGTTACCTGTATAAAAGACACCTGTCCACAGAAGCAATCAATCAATCAGATTCCAAACTCTCCACCATGGCCAAGACCAAAGAGCTCTCCTAGGATGTCAGGGACAGGATTGTAGACCTACACAAGGCTGGAATGGGCTACAAGACCATCGCCAAGCAGCTTGGTGAGAAGGTGACAACAGTTGGTGCGATTATTCGCAAATGGAAGAAACATAAAAGAACTGTCAATCTCCCTCGGCCTGGGGCTCCATGCAAGATCTCACCTCGTGGAGTTGCAATGATCATGAGAACGGTGAGGAATCAGCCCAGAACTACACGGGAGGATCTTGTCAATGATTTCAAGGCAGCTGGGACCATAGTCACCAAGAAAACAATTGGTAACACACTACGCCGTGAAGGACTGAAATCCTGCAGCGCCCGCAAGGTCCCCCTGCTCAAGTAAGCACATATACATGCCCGTCTGAAGTTTGCCAATGAACATCTGAATGATTCAGAGGAGAACTGGGTGAAAGTGTTGTGGTCAGATGAGACCAAAATCGAGCTCTTTGGCATCAACTCAACTCGCCGTGTTTGGAGGAGGAGGAATGCTGCCTATGACCCCAAGAACACCATCCCCACCATCAAATATGGAGATGGAAACATTATGCTTTGGAGGTGTTTTTCTGCTAAGGGGACAGGACAACTTCACCGCATCAAAGGGACGATGGACAGGGCCATGTACCGTCAAATCTTGGGTGAGAACCTCCTTCCCTCAGCCAGGGCATTGAAAATGGGTCGTGGATGGGTATTCCAGCATGACAATGACCCAAAACACACGGCCAAGGCAACAAAGGAGTGGCTCAAGAAGAAGCACATTAAGGTCCTGGAGTGGCCTAGCCAGTCTCCAGACCTTAATCCCATAGAAAATCTGTGGAGGGAGCTGAAGGTTCAAGTTGCCAAACGTCAGCCTCGAAACCTTAATGACTTGGAGAAGATCTGCAAAGAGGAGTGGGACAAAATCCCTCCTGGTGACCAACTACAAGAAACGTCTGACCTCTGTGATTGCCAACAAGGGTTTTGCCACCAAGTACTAAGTCATGTTTTGCAGAGGGGTCAAATACTTATTTCCCTCATTAAAATGCAAATCAATTTATAACATTTTTGACATGCGTTTTTCTGGATTTTTTAAATGTTATTCTGTCTCTCACTGTTCAAATAAACCTACCATTAAAATTATAGACTAATCATTTCTTTGTCAGTGGGCAAACGTACAAAATCAGCAGGGGATCAAATACTTTTTCCCTCACTGTAGCATTGAATTAATATTCACCAATGTTTCTCAACATTTGATACCATAATTACAAGAACACAATTGATGATCCTGTCAAACAGGGCAGAAGTAAGTCTCTGTTGCCTCAGGCTATTATTCTTTCTGTTAAATTTGACCTTAGGCAATTCCACGGTAAAAGAGTGATGCTGAGACTCCGATTTCTCACTTTAAAAAGCATGTCAAACAAAAACCAATGATTGCAAAGCTAAACAAACCATACAACAATTTCCACTTAGAATTGTACAAAAACACATTTTACTTGAAGAACAGTGCAGATGGCACAAACAGCACAAACACTCATTCTGTTACCAAACTTTGAATCTACACTGTATTTCAAGTAAATGTGTTTTTTGTAAAAATGTTCAGTGTTTACTCAAGTTATGTTGACACTGACAGAATAAAACATCTGATGTTTTTGATCACAAAATTTAAAAAAATCTAAACAGGGCTGTCAGTCACTAAACCATTTACATGCACAAGGACACAGACACACATGCACATGCACACACCTGGTACTCACACATCTCTTCGTTATCGTAGCTGTTGGTCTGCTCCGTCTCCTTGTTCTGTATAAAGTCAGTGAATCCCGTGACTGCTTTTTTTGTGTTTTTGTGTGTGTTTGTGCTCAGGTTCAGCTCCTTCCTCAGCTGCGCCCCCATCCTCTCCTTCAAGGACCTTCTCTCCATGGTGAATATCTGGTGACTTCTCCCTGTAGCCTGGGCTGGATCCCAGTCTGTCTCTGCTTTACACTTGTCTTGCCAAACAACCACGTAGCATTACTGAATGAATGCAGAAAGTCTGGTCAGGAACAGGTCCTTTTCACTGAAGCAGATACTGAGGCTCTTACTGCATAAGGAATACAAAGTGGTGTGGAAATGGAGCAGTGTATGTACATTCCCAGGGCTGGAAGGCTGACCTCTGTTTACTCTAGAAGCCCACACCCTTCACGGACTCGCTTCTGGTCAAAGTGAGTGCATAATAACACCTGCATGGCCTTACCTACACTCTAAGCCTGGAGTAGTGAGCTGTATGAGTGCAGATTCATGTTTATTTGACTATTGAGCTCCTATATGTTCAGTATACTATTATTATGAATCTAAGCTCCAATCAAAACTACAAAAGTAGTTGAGGCCTTAGGTGTGTTTAAATGGATTTGTACTGCACACATTAAATGCTCATCAATGTTGACACAGACTTTACCAAGTTTAACGAGGAGAATAATTGATTGCCAACTCAGTTCATTCAGCAAATTTACAATGTGGTCGTAACTTTGTTTCCACAAGAACATTGCTCCATCTTAAATACTAAATGCACATTTAAATACAATCTTACAAAACAATTTAGATATTTAAGTTATGCAAAACTTAAATACACTGAACAAAAATATAAAACTCAACATGCAACAATTTCAAAGATTTTACTGAGTTACAGTACATAAGGAAATCAGTCAATTTAAATAAATTCATTAGGCCCTAATCTATGGATTTCACATGACTGGGAATACATATGCACCTGTTCATCACAGATACCTTTTTTTTTTAAAGGTAGGGGCGTGAATCAGAAAATCAGTCAGTATCTGGTGTGACCACCATTTGCCTCATGCAGCGCGACACATTTCCTTCACATAGAGTTGATCAAGCTGTTGTCCCACTCCTCTTCAATGACTGTGCGAAGTTGCTGGATAATGGCGGGAACTGGAACACGCTGTCCTACACGTTGATCCAGGGCATCCCAAACATGCTCAATGGGTGACATGTCTGGTGAGTATGCAGGCCATAGAAGAACTGGGACATTTTCAGCTTCCAGGAATTGTGAACAGATCCTTGAGACATGGGGCCGTGCATTTTCACGCTGAAACATGAGGTGATAGCATTGGATGAATGGCACAAAAATGGGCCTCAGGATCTCGTCACGGTATCTCTGCACATTCAAATTGCCATTGATAAAATGCAATTGTGTTTGTTGTCCATCATGGGGCACTCTGTTCACAACGTTGACATCAGCAAACCGCTCGCCCACATGACGCCATACACACCGTCTGCCATCTGCCCGGTGCAGTTGAAACCGGGATTCATCCATGAACAGCACACTTCTCCAACGTGCCAAGGGCCATCGAAGGTCAGCATTTGCTTACTGAAGTCAGTTACGACTCTGAACTGCAGTCAGGTCAAGACCCTGGTGAGGACGACGAGCATGCAGATGAGCTTCCCTGAGACGGTTTCTGACAGTTTATGCAGAAATTCTTTGGTTGTGCAAACCCAGTTTCATCAGCTGTCCGGGTTGCTGGTCTCAGACGATCCCACAGGTGAAGAAGCCAGATGTGCAGGTCCTGGGCTGGTGTGGTTACATGTGGTCTGCGGTGGTGATGCCGGTTGGACGTACTGCCAAATTCTCTAAAACGACGTTGGAGGAGGCTTATGGTAGATAAATTAACATTCAATTCTCTGGCAACAGCTCTGGTGGACATTCCTGCAGTCAGCATGCCAATTGCATGCTCCATCAAAACTTGAGACATCTGTGGCATTGTGTTGTGTGAAAAAACTTCACATTTTAGAGTGGCCTTTTATTGTCCCCAGCACAGGTGCACCTGTGTAATAATCATGCTGTTCAGCTTCTAGATATGCCACACCTGTCAGGTGGATGGATTATCATGGTAAAGGAGAAATGCTCACTAACAGGGATGTAAACAAATCTGTGCACAAATGTTGAGAGAAATAAGCTTTTCGTGCAGACCAACACTTTATATTTTTGTTCAGTGTATTTAAAAAATGTAATCTCATTCTGTTTAGTTATTCTATTCAAACCACTATTCTTCACATTCATTGTGCTTCTTGTTAAAAGGCTGTTGTGGTCGGACCAACTCTAATCAATGCTTATTCTTCTTTACATTTAAAATAGTGCAAAACACAAGACACAAAAACACAGAGTCCCCTCATTTAGCAGCAGGTAGTACATGATAAAGTATAGCAGTATAATAAATAAATCAAGCAATTTTTTATGACTTATGACCATTATGACGTTAAAGAATGCACAAAATACATTAAAAAAAACATTATTGAAAGAAAAAAGTGCATCTTCAATGCTTGAGTAAGTAATCCAAATGCCCGGCAATCCAAGAAGTACTAGGTAGGTAGGCATGGTTTCTAGTGAGGTCACCAGCACTCCATTCACCTGAGATCCAGGTAACAGTCAGTCTTCATCACCGTCTGAGAATAAGATGTCCTACTCAGGATCCTCTGGGTCTTTGTGTGTGTTGTCACCTAAGGTGTGTCACCTAAAGAACTTGTCGATGGTGTTCCGAGCTGGGCCCAGGGCTTTGGCCTTCTTAGAGGGGGGCTGGGGAGACGAGCCTCTCCTGGAAGAGTAGCCAGAACAAAACACAGCACATTTTACTGCACGATTCTCTCTGTCTGCACCAGTATCTGAAACCTTGTCAACTTCTGGTCAATGTTTTAATCTACCACACAACATTTGTGTTTACTTAAGTCCATTGTGAATGTGCTGACTTTCAAGTCAATTGACAACGTTAATTGATCAATTCAAAGCTAGGGTGTTGCTAACACCATGAGTCAGTAACGATGGGTACATCTAATCAATTCTCTCTCTCCTTCTCTCTTAGTGACACTCCAATCTCTGATGGATACATCCAGTCAGAGATGTGTAAGGAGATGTAGTCTCACCTTTTGCTC
The DNA here is from genome assembly GCF_964263955.1 of Coregonus lavaretus. NCBI lineage: Eukaryota > Metazoa > Chordata > Actinopteri > Salmoniformes > Salmonidae > Coregonus > Coregonus lavaretus. The sequence continues at coordinate 27,742,324 of NC_140004.1, read as the reverse complement.
TTGCCTTTCTGTGGCGCTCTCTGCAGGGGCTGCTCTCTCTCTGTGGAGGGGAAAAAAACAGGAAAAACCATTGACAAAAAAGAATGACAACTGTCTAGGTCCGACAAGATATTAAGTCATTTGTGTTATTTTCAAAGCTATAAAGACTGCAATCTCCCAGGCAAGATAGTTAAGAGGAAACTGGAAGAGACCGTCTTTCCATTGTCAGGATTGAATGGGTGAAGAAGTGATTTACCAGTGGCAGTGAGCAGGGCAGGGGAGGCCCCACAGGGTGAAATGAGATGTCTTCTCTCTCTCTCAAAGGGAATCAATACACAGCCCCCACAATACCACTGTCACTGAGAGAGACAGAGGCCCACTCGCCTCACAGTGGCCAAACTAATTATTCTAATTTCACCCTTAGACTAGGACAGTTTCACTATTTCTTAGAAGAAAATATCCTCAACCTCAATTTACAATCTCCTGGATTACATCTTGAGTAAAAACAGAGGCAGAAACAGGACCCATGCAAACAATGTGTATGAGACTGGCATTGGAAACGCATTGAAAACAGGGTGGGAAAGTTCCTGACCTATTTTAATGACAATGTCAGTAAATAAAACATCTCTGAAACACTGACCTTTGTGGGCAGCAGGTGTTGCATTGTGGGTGGTGCGGTCCACAGACGCCAGTCCTCCAAGCTCATGCAGGATTTCCTGGTTTAGACAGAGGTCAACGTGTTGGTTAAAGAGGGTGAGGTCATCGGTGTCCTGTGTCACCTGACACACCGGGCAGGTGAGGGCGGGGTCTCTGGGGTCATGTGACTCAGGCTTCGGCGTAGCCATTGGCCGAGGGCCACCGGGGGACAACGGACGAACACGAGAGTCACTTTGAGATGAACCCTTCAGGATGTTAGGGTCTGTACCTCTAGGTATAGATACACCTCCATTTGGACAAGTGTTAAGGCAGACAGGGTTCAGGCCCACAGTGTTCAGTGAAATATTAGTTGTACTAGTCTCATACAGAAGTAGTCCTGTATGATCACCTGCACTAGAGTCCAATCGAAGGCCCAATGAGTCCAACATGCACATACTGAGTGGGTCCCTACCTTTCTCAATCACCCCCTCCTCCCACCTCCTTCCTTCTTCAGCCATCTCTTTCTCAACCTCCTCCTCCCTCTCTTTCTCCACCTCCTCCTCACAGACACTGGAGCCTCGCTCTAGTTCTGTGTCTGTGTGAATGTTATGCTCCATAGGAACCCCACTGAGACACTGGTCAATGTGTCTGTTGAAGACTGTCAGGTCTGTGGTGTTCACCTCCCTGAAGCATACAGGGCAGGTCAGACTACCTGTCCCTGACTCTGTGGACCAGCACGATGAAGTAGACACATGGGCCTCTGTGGTGTTGGCTGTAGGTGCATGTATCATGTTGTCAGAAGCTGTGAATGCACTCATAGAGAAGTGTGTCTCTGCTGATGTATTTGGATTCTTCTGAGTGGGTGTCTGTGGGTGTCTCTCTTTGGGGTTGGTGGCCGATGAGGTTGGGCCCAGTCTGGTCTCTAAACCGTTCCACTTTCCATCCTCTGATGGGTCCGCTCTCTCAGCTTGCAGCCGCAGCCTCTGGGTGTGAGCTCTCTGGAAGAAGGACTGCTGCTGCTCCCCAGTCCTCCCCACCTCCACTCCTCCCCAGCTGGGTACCCAGGGGTGATCCTCCTGCCCCTGGCTCTGCTGTAACAGGAAAGGGCAGGGAAAGGGCTGGGTCTGGCCTGGAGGCTTAGGTTGATGTTCTTTCACAGGCTTATGGGAGGACATCTGGGAAGGGCTACTGGAGTCAGCCCCGCCTTGCTGAAGAAATCCCACAATGCTCTTCTGCAGGGGTTTCTTGTCATCAGCACTGACGAAGCTGGAAACTCGAACGCCTGCAGACACGCAAGGGTTGACTTAAAACTGCATTGAATTGTTTTAATAAAGTTTCAAGTTCAAAGATACTAATTAATAACAGAATCAGTAGAAGGTACTTAATATATTACTGGTATATACAACATATATGAGAGATGATATTAAGTATTTTTTGCCAATGGTACACCACATTTAAACCAGTGAGAGAAGGTAAACTAAGATTACCCATGAGCCTCAGTCTCAGTGGCTGGGGGCTGACGTTGTCGATCTCAGTCTTCAGCAAGTCCTTAGCGACAGCAAAGAGCTCGTCAGTCGTAGCAACGGCACACGGCAACGTCCACGCTCTGGTTTTCACCTCAAAGTTAACATTTTTCAGCTTTAACGTCACTGTCTTGCCCTGGAAGAACACAGAGCAATGACATGGTGAATTACAGGACACATCTGGTTGGACCTGGGGAAGGAGTCAAAGGACAAAACAGACATTGATTTGACTGATAGATGACACTAAGTGAAGAAGGGTCAAAGGCATTTTCCTAGGAGCGTGATGATCATCCCCAAGCAGCCTATTCCCTAGGCAGGCTGAGGCTCACACTAGTCACTGGTAGTCTCCATAATGGCTCTCCATTTCCTCCAGGTATCAAAAGAACATTAGGGCTCAGCCAGGGGGTGATGGCTGTGCCAAGGCAGCTCTCTCTATTGATTGGGATGGGACCAGACGCTCTAGTAATTGTGTGAGATGCTTCTTAGAGACAGATTGATTCTGGGAGCCAACACATCACAATGGTGCTGAATACTAACACTGGCCATAGCAAACAGTTCCATGTACTGTCGAACGGTTCTGCATTTCACACAATAGCCACAAAAAGCCAAATACTAGGGAATCGTTGTTTGATTTTTTAAAAATGTACTATGAATACAAGAGGCTATCAGACAGTGAATTTGTGTTTAAGAAAATATACTCTAAGCAAGGAGGATAAATGTGCTACACAACTGCCCTCTATTCTAGTAATGACCTGTACTATTACTAAAAGTGTACTGTAATGAACTGAGCTGTACTTTTCAATCCTCTCCTATGGGACCCCCAGTTGTTCCATGTATTTGAACTATTCCACAGCTAGCACAACTGATTCAACTTGTCAACTAATCATCAAGCCTTTGAATAGGTGAAACAGGTGAGCTAGTTAAGGGCTACAACACAATTGTGAAACGTCTGGGGATCCCCGAGGAGAGGTTTGAAAACCACTGCTGTAGAGTACCTTGAGATCCTCCTTCTGCAGGTCCTGAGCCAGGTCTTGACACAGCTGCCTGCACAGAGAGAACTGCTCCTCTAATGCACTCATCTCTCCAAATGTCCTACCAGAGAATGAAGGAGATAGAGAAACATGTTGGATGTCGGGAGAGTTTTACAGTATGTTCCATTATTTACCTATTTATTTCACATTTACAGTGAGCTCCAAAAGTATTTGGAAAGTTACATTTTTTGTTATTTTGTCTCTGAACTCCAGCACTTTGGATTTCAAATGAAACAATGACTATGAGGTTAAAGTGCAGACTGTCAGCTTAATTTAAGGGTATTTTCATCCATATCGGTAGCCTAGCAAGCCACCTGATCTCGCAAGCTTACATGAACGTTTAGAAATTACAGTACCTTTTGTACATTGTCCCCCCATTTTATAGCTTGACGACTCACACCAAATTCTTCCGCTAGTCTGTCGTTCGCTACATACTATAGTCTGAGACTGCCATCATTGAAGTCGATTGAGGGGCACGAGGGGTGTTGTACAAAACAAAGTCAGCAATTGGATAATCTCTAACCAATCAGAGTATCAAAGCCAATGACTAATTTTAAAACCACCACTTTACACACGTGTGTTCTGGCTCAACCCATCGGTTTCTGGACCAATCAGACGGCCCCGAATGTGTTAGCATTCGGTGAACTATTTTCTCTGTGTATATCAATGATGTCGCTCTTGCTGCTGGTGACTCTCAGATCCACCTCTACGCAGACGACACCATTTTGTATACATCTGGTCCTTCATTGGACACTGTGTTAACAAACCTCCAAACGAGCTTCAATGCCATACAACACTCCTTCCGTAGCCTCCAACTGCTCTTAAACACTAGTAAAAGTAAATGCATGCTCTTCAATTGAACGCTGCTGGCACCCGCCCACCCGACTAGAATCACTACTCTCGACGGGTCTGACCTAGAGTATGTGGACATCTACAAATACCTAGGTGCCTGGTTAGACCGTAAACTCTCCTTCCAGACTCACATTAAGCATCTCCAATCCAAAGTTAAATCTAGAATCGGCTTCCTATTTCGCAACAAAGCCTCCTTCACTCATGCTGCCAAACATGCCCTCGTAAAACTGACTATTCTACCGATCCTTGACTTCGGCGATGTCATTTACAAAATAGCCTCCAACACTCTACTCAGCAAATTGGATGTAGTCTATCACAGTGCCATCCGTTTTGTCACCAAAGCCCCATATACTACCCACCACTGTGACCTGTATGCTCTTGTTGGCTGGTCCTCACTACATATTCGTCGCCAAACCCACTGGCTCCAGGCCATCTATAAATCACTGCTAGGCAAATCTCCGCCTTATCTTAGCTCATTGGTCACCATAGCAACACCCACCCGTAGTATGCACTCCAGCAGGTATATCTCACTGGTCATCCCCAAAGCCAACACCTCCTTTGGCCGCCATTCCTTCCAGTTCTCTGCTGCCAATGACCTGAACGAACTGCAAAAATCTCTGAAGCTGGAGACACTTATCTCCCTCACTAACTTTAAGCATCAGTTGTCAGAGCACCTTACCTATCACTGCACCCGTACACAGCCCTTCTGAAATTAGCCCACTCAATTACCTCATCCCCATATTGTTATTTATTTTGCTCATTTGCACCCCAGTATCTCTATTTGCACATCATCTCTTGCACATCTATCATTCCAGTGTTAATACTAATTGTAATTATTTTGCACTATGGCCTATTTATTGCCTTACCTCCATAACTTGCTACATTTGCACACACACTGTATATATATTTTCTGTGGTATTTTTGACTTTATGTTTTGTTTTACCCCATATGTAACTCTGTGTTGTTGTTTTTAAATCGCACTGCTTTGCTTTATCTTGGCCAGGTCGCAGTTGTAAATGAGAACTTGTTCTCAACTGGCCTACCTGGTTAAATAAAGGTGAAAAAAATAATTAAAAAGGGTTAGGGAGGTACTCAGATCCAGACTCATTGCGGAGAAGTAACTAACGTCCGTGGGCGTGGCGTAGCGTTTGGCCAGAGCAAGGAGTCTGGGTAGCCAGGCAACCCATTTTAGGGAACCAAAAGGTATTTGGACAAATTAACTTGCGTATTGAAGTAGTCAAAAGTTTAGCATTTGGTCCCATATTCCTAGCACGCAATGACTACATGAAGCTTGTGACTCTACAAACTTGTTGGATGTATTTACAGTTTGTTTTGCTTGCGTTTCAGATTATTTTGTGCCAAATAGAAATTAATGGTAAATAATGTATTGATGAGTGAGAAAGTTAGAGTCATAAATATCATACCCACCCAAAATGGCTAACCTCACGTTATTGATAATGATGAGAGGTCTTGGGGATATGATCTTTGAGCCTCTAACTTTCTCACTCATCATTATTCACGATTCATTCATTATGATCCATAATCATGGTAGCATCCACATTAATCTAGAAGTCTTCAGAAACAAGTGTTCTAGTCTTTTTAGAATAAAAGTGACTCCAAAATGACAAATTATTTACCATTCATTTCTATTCGGCACAAAATAATCTGAAACACAACCAAAACAAACTGCAACGGCATCCAACAAGTTTGTAGAATCACAAGCTTGATGTAGTCATTACATGCTAGGAATATGGAACAAAATACTAAACCTTTGACTACTTTAATACACATAAGTGAATTTGTCTAAATACTTTTGGTTCCCTAAAATGGGGAGACTATGTACAAAAAGTTCTGTAAATTCTAACGGTTCATCTAATATGGTTATAAAAACCTCAAATTAAAGCTGAGTCTGTACTTTAACCTCATAGGCATTGTAATTTCAAATCCTATGTGCTTGAGTACAGAGCCAAAACAACAAAAAATGTGTCACTGTCCAAATACTTTTGGAGCTCACTGTATGTTGCCAGAAAAGGAAAATAACTACCTCTCTGTGCTCATGCTTTTTCTCTCTCCTTCTCTGTAAGTAAAGACAAAAACAGACAGACTCAGTCAGATGACTTCAACTCATTTTAAGGATTCATCTTCTGTATAGCTGCCCCTCTCTGCCCTGCCCACCCCCCTCTGCCTGCCCGGCCAGCACCTCTCGATGTGTGTGGAGCCCAAGCCCAGGGAGATGTGGAGGAAGTGGTGCCAGGATGTCTCAGAGAACAGCAAGGCCAGCAGCGACATCTCCTGGCCAAGATGGACACAGCTGGTGATACCTAGAGCTCCCAGCATCTTCTCTGTCACCTTCCCAATGCCTGATACCTGGCACACCAAAAGACCACCCTTTACTAATCTTTATTTGTAGGCCATCAGCTAGCAACATGGTCCATAAACAATCTCCTAGAGTAAGCATCTCTTAAGATAGGCTGTCTAGGTTTGGGGTTGAGGTTAGGTGTACAGCAGCCTACCTTCCGGACTGGCAGGTCCTGTATGAATACCATGACAGCTTGTCGGTTAGAGGGGAGTCTGTACTGGCCGTTGGGTTTGTTCTTATCACTACACACCTTGGCCAGCATCATGTTTGGGGCAATGCCTAGAAGAACAACCAATAAAAAGACCCATGGCAAATGTGTTACATGCTTGATGTGACTACATACAGAATAGGATGATGAAGTTACACTAGGATAGTAACATATCAAATATTCCCTGAGATATTTTCACAACTATGTAACCCTCAGCTCTGTCCCAAAAGGCACCCTATTCCCTATGGGCCCTGGACAATGTGTCCTCCGAGGAACATGAACACACAGCGTCTCTCTCACCTGCGCTGGCAGTTAGTGAGGTTTTCTGCTCGATGCGGAAGCGCATCTCTCTCACCGCCTCCTCGGCACAGGTCCCAAACACCACCACGTCTCCCCCAGCCCCGCCCCCAAGAGCATCCTGCAGAAAGGGGCAGGAGGAGGAGGAGCTAGGGCTGTCCTCAAACAGGACAGGAGACAGACCCTCTACCGTCTCCTGTTGGCCATCACCCTGCTCATCAACTAGAGAGAGAGCGAGAGAGAGCGAGAGCAAGAGAAGGTGTGAGATAATGAGAGATGATTCACAGCTGTGTGTCCATGTCTCTTATCTTCTACTCCCCTTGTCACTCGTTATGCTTGACAGGTGGCAAAAGTGAACTAGATAAGAGAAAGAGAGAGGGAATACACATACATAATTCTATGGAGAAAAAAAATTATGCACTCACTAACTAAGTCGCTCTGGATAAGAGCGTATGCTAAATGACTAAAATGTAATGTAAATGTAATCCCTTCAAATGTACTTTCTCTGTCCGGCAGAAAATAAAGGAAGAATTGCATGAGGCTTATGCTATTAAGTTCTTAATAACCCTCTTTCCTTTTGTTATATCTACCATATAACCTTTCCTTGCCTTTACATCACATCTAAACTACTTAGTCTACTCTCAAAGTTGTCTTACAAATGACAACTTTATCACAGTATGTAACCTATAACTGCAAAACGGGTTTAAAAAAGAAATCCAACAGCGTAACAAATGACCATAACACATTTATTACACAGTAATCCACTGTATTTAGACACCGACTCCTGACCTAGCACTGACACAGATGTACCTGTAGCTGTCCCAGTGTTTTTGGTCCGGAGACGGTGGGTACGCAGGGCCTCTGGCCAGACCCTCCTCTGCTCCAGGTGCTCACTGATGTCCAGGTACGCCTCGTCCAGACTCATGGGCAGAAAGTGAGGGTCATAGTCTGCAAAGATCTCCCGGACCTAGCAGAGGAATAGGATGACACATGTCTGTTTGGGGAGGATTTATACATATAGTAAAAGCCTCACTGGCCACTGAAACACTGTGTGTGTGTGTGTGTGTGTGTGTGTGTGTCATATCCTTACTTCAGCGCTCACTGCTCTGTATTTGTCAAAGTTGGTTGGAACAATAACCAGGTTTGGGCAGAGCTTCTTTGCGATGAAGCCAGGCATGGCGGCACGGACCCCAAACTTCCTGGCATGGTAGTTGGAAGTTGTCTGAGGAGAGTGGATAAAACAGATACAAGTTGTAGAGATACATAACCTGGGGCTCAATATGAGATAATTGTTGTAGTGCAATAACGGGACATTTTTCAGATCCAGATAAAAGACCATAAACCAGTTGATACGTGAAAGATCGGCAGATATGAACCTCCCTCTGGGTAGTGAGGACGACAAAATCAACAGGCTTGGCTTTCTTATTTTGACATCACATAACTGGAGACATTTGGTATCACGAACTATATAATAATATATAATTATACATTACATGGCCAAAAGTATGTGGACACCTGCTCGTCAAACATCTCATTCCAAAATCACGGGCATTAATATGGAGTTGGTCCCCCCTTTGCTGCAATAACAGCCTCCACTCTTCTGGGAAAGCTTTCCACTAGATGTTGGAACATTGCTGCGGGGACTTGCTTTCATTCAGCCACAAGAGCATTAGTGAGGTCGGGAACTGTTGTTGGGCGATTAGGCCTGGCTCGCAGTCAGCGTTCCAATTCATCCCAAAGGTGTCCGATCTCAACAAACCATTTCTGTATGAATCTCACTTTGTGCATGGGGACATTGTCATGCTGAAACAGGAAAGGGCCTTCCCCAAACTGTTGCCACAAAGTTAGAAGCACAGAATCGTCTAGAATGTCACTGTTTGCTGTAGCGTTAACATTTCCCTTCACTGGAACTAAGGGGCCTAGCTCGAACCATGAAAAACAGCCCCAGACCATTATTCCTCCTCCACCAAACGTTACAGTTGGCACTATGCATTGGGGAAGGTAACATTCACCAAACCCAGATTCGTCTGTCAGACTGCCAGATGGTGAAGCGTGATTCATCACTCCAGAGTCCAATGGCGGCGAGCTTGACACCACTCCAGCCAACACTTGGCATTGCGCATGGTGATATTAGGCTTGTGTGCGGCTGCTCGGCCATGGAAACACATTTCATGAAGCTCCCGACTAACGTTTTTTGTGCTGATGTTGCTTCCAGAGGCAATTTGGAACTTGGTAGTGAGTGTTGCAACCGAGGACAGACGATTTTTATGCGCTATGCGCTTCAGCACTCAGCGGCCCCGTTCTGTGAACTTGTGTGGCCTACCACTTTGTGACTGAGCCGTTGTTGCTCCTAGACGTTTTCACTTCACAATAACAACACTTACAGTTGACCAGGGCAGCTCTAGCAGGGCAGAAATGTGATGAACTGACTTGTTGGAAAGGTGGCATCCTATGATGGTGCCACGTTGAAAGTCACTGAGCTCTTCAGTACGGGCCATTCTACATCCAATGTTTGTCTATGGAGATTGCATGGCTGTGTGCTCGATTTTATACACCTGTCAGCAACGGGTGTGGCTGAAATAGCCGAATCCTCTAATATGAAGGGGTGTCCACATACTTTAGGCCATGTAGTGTACATTGCTAGCAAATGAACAGTCCTGTATAGAATCTCACCAGCATGCTCATAGAGCCCACGGCCATGGGTTTGTCCTTCAGGTCAGGACAGTCTCTCGTCTCCACCGCAGCGTAGAAGGCATCCATGTCCACATGCACAATGACATGGCTCAGGTCACGAACCCTCTCCAGGTCAAAGGTCATCTTCTCCACCTGCAACAATACGTTCAGAGGCGACAGAGCTTCAATCAAATTATAACACCTAAATACACTTACTGTATCTGTGTGTCAGAGGTCGCATAATACCTATGTGTGTGTATAGAGCCCGCCTGCACTGTACCTGTGTTTGTGCTTTGCTCAGCTGTTGCTCAGTGATATGTGCTTTCTGCAGCATCATCCTCTCAATGCGCTGGTTCACCTGCTGTTCCTTCTTCATCTCGTTCTCATAGAACCTGGAACCCTGTAGGAGAGGAAGGTAAATACAGAGGCTGATGACCTCCAGTAACTGGCCATGTTACACTGTGAGAAGAGAACCCACTGGGCCTCAACACAAGTGGGTTTGTCAGTTCCGGTGCCATTACATTATAGTAAGGTAGCTAACTAGGGTATTGACTCAGAGTCTAGGCGAGTGTTAGTTTGGGTGTTTGGATACAAAGACAGAAGTTCTCAACGTGGTACCTTGGAGGACTTCATGATTATCTTGTTGATCTTGTCCCTGTCAAGGCCCTCCATTCCTGCCTTGTTGTCGTTGAGGGCCATTCTGGAGAGGACGCCCTCCCCACTGGAGGAAGTCCCCCTAGTCTCCATCCTTCACCTCAAGTGAGACCCTGCATTAAATACATAAAGTTAAACCAAGCAAGAATAATTACGGTAGCTAAGTTAGCAAGCTAGCTAGCACAACATGTATTCCTTAATAACATTTGGTTAAAAATATGTTAATCAGCTAGTAACGTATGAAGCAAGTTTCCAACTATCAATGCCAAGAACAAATAACATTTTGTTTGTTTACTTTACCGTTATAAGTATCTTCTTTGCCGATGATTCCTGTCTTCGGTCTTCACTCCTGAGGTTTGAATTTGCTTCCGCATGCTAGTCACGTCATTATGGGGCAGGACGGGAGGTGCATTCTTCTTCGATGAGGTTTAACCACGGTTGGCATCCAGTAAATGTTGCATTACCGCCACCTACTACATTTTCAGTTTAGTCATTTAGCAGACGCTCTTATCCAGAGCGACTTACAGTTGCTACACTGGAGTATAACTCCCTTATACTTTGCTTAAAAAAATTAAAAATACAACAAATACCCTACTATCTAACACTACACTCACAATTTTTTAAAACAAAAATTACAATAATAATAATAATAATAATAATAATAACTACCATACACTATTTAAATCTATTTATTCCTACTTCAGGCCAACAGCCTGAAAGGATCGTACACCACCACTTAACACACCCTGTAACTCTTCTGATGTCAAGTCTCGCACACCCAAATACCTCTCTGCAGCTGCCACCACTACTTCTATTTTCTGCGACTTACGTTCCATCCCTGCAGTACAGTTGATAACCATTGCTATAAATGCCAAAAATCCAATCTTACTGAAACATATATCACTTGTTGGTTTATCCCTCTGTACTGGTACAGATCTACTACTCACACCATTCCTCTCAGGATCCCTCCCCCTTGACCCATCTTCCTCTACTTTCTTCACTGCCTCAGCATATGACAACTTATGCACTACTCTAACCCTGGAAACCTCAACCTGCCTCTCTCGCACCGGACATTTCGGATCCCCAGCCCCATGGGCAATTAACACATACCACTACTTTCCCCAATGCTACACATTCCTTTGTCTCATGCCCTTCTGCACACTTCTCACACCTAGGAACCCCCCTCCTACACACTGGTGCCACATGCCCATAACAACGTAATGTATTCTGCACAAAAGCTCATACCGGATAACTTATATATCCTAACATCACTTTGTCGGGCAAAGACTCAACATCAAAACTCAAAAGAACAGACAATGACTCTTCACCACTCACGCCACCCTGTGCGTAGCACCAAACGACGAGCATCACAAACACTGGGAATCTTCCCCTTCAGTTGGTGAGCTTTCACATTTACCGCTACCCCAGTAATCACGCCTTTCAATGGCACCCTTTTCTTGAGAGCAAAACACTTCATATCTCTTGCCCCCATTCGTTTAACATGGAGCGCCTGCTCCCTCTTACCAGCAGAAACACACTAGACTATTTCTGGTTACTCTCACCGATTCCACAGCACCCAACTCTGTTTTCACCCACCCTGAAACCACAAATGGATCAGCCAAAAGGCAAGGAAACACTTTTTTCAAAAACTTCACTCCTACTGTCACAGACTCATCTTTATCCTGACCCTTGGTGCAAACCTCGGGCTCCAAGAACTTCACCACACCTACCGCCTCTGATACTTCGCCCTCATTCACTTCCATTTCTCCTCCTGTCTTCAACTCACTCTGCTTACACTATCATTCTTATTTAACAAACCATCTCCCTTTTTCCCGCCATTTTTAACTGACTAAAGCTCACCCTCTTCCTCCCTCTCTCTCTTTTTCCCTCCATTCCTCCTCCGTATTCCAAGTATAACTCTGCTTATGATAGTACTGCACTTCTCCAGACATACATCTAGGTATTGCCTTGTCTAGGGACGCCATTTAACCGGCTGTCACAATCTTCATACATTCAGCAAGAACCCCTCTGGATGTAGCGCACATGCGCCGAATACAACAGGTGTAGACATTACCGTGAAATGCTTACTTACAGCCCTTAACCAACAATGCATTTATTTTTTAATAAAAAAGTAAAATAAAACAACAACAACAAAAAAGTGTTGAGAAAAGAAGAGCAGAAGTAAAATAAAAGAACAGTAGGGAGGCTATATACAGGGGAGTACCGGTGCAGAGTCAATGTGTAGGGCACCGGCTAGTTGAGGTAGTTGAGGTAATATGTACATGTGGGTAGAGTTAAAGTGACTATGCATAAATAATTAACAGAGTAGCAGCAGCGTAAAAAGATGGGGTGGGGGTGGGGGGGCAGTGCAAATAGTCTGGGTAGCAATGATTAGCTGTTCAGGAGTCTTATGGCTTGGGGGTAGAAGCTGTTGAGAAGCCTTTTGGACCTAGACTTGGCGCTCCGGTACCGTTTGCCGTGCGGTAGCAGAAAGAACAGTTTATGACTAGGGTGGCTGGAGTCTTTGACAATTTTGAGGGCCTTCCTCTGACACCGCCTGGTATAGAGGTCCTGGATGGCAGGAAGCTTGGCCCCAGTGATGTACTGGGCCGTACGCACTACCCTCTGTAGTGCCTTGCGGTCGGAGGCCGAGCAGTTGCCATACCAGGCGGTGATGCAACCAGTCAGGATGCTCTCGATGGTGCAGCTGTATAACTTTTTGAGGATCTGAGGACCCATGCCAAAACTTTTCAGTCTCCTGAGTGGGAATAGGCTTTGTCGTGCCCTCTTCACGACTGTCTTGGTGTGTTTGGACCATGATAGTTCGTTGGTGATGTGGACACCAAGGAACTTGAAGCTCTCAACCTGTTCCACTACAGCCCCATCGATGAGAATGGGGGCGTGCTCAGTCCTCTTTTTTCCCCTGTAGTCCACAATCATCTCCTTTGTCTTGATCACGTTGAGGGAGAGGATGTTATCCTGGCACCACACAGCCAGGTCTCTGACCTCCTCCCTATAGGCTGTCTCATCGTTGTCGGTGATCAGGCCTACCACTGTTGTGTCGTCGGCAAACTTAATGATGGTGTTGGAGTCGTGCCTGGCCATGCAGTCATGGGTGAACAGGGAGTACAGGAGGGGACTGAGCACGCACCCCTGAGGGGCCCCCGTGTTGAGGATCAGCGTGGCAGATGTGTTGTTACCTACCCTTACCACCTGGGGGCGGCCCGTCAGGATGTCCAGGATCCAGTTGCAGAGGGAGGTGTTTAGTCCCAGGATCCTTAGTTTAGTGATGAGCTTTGAGGGCACTATGGTGTTGAACGCTGAGCTGTAGTCAATGAATAGCATTCTCACATAGGTGTTCCTCTTGTCCAGGTGGGAAAGGGCAGTGTGGAGTGCAATAGAGATTGCATCATCTGTGGATCTGTTGGGGCGGTATGCAAATTGGAGTGGGTCTAGGGTTTCTGGGATAATGGTGTTGATGTGAGCCATGACCAGCCTTTCAAAGCACTTCATGGCTACAGACGTCAGTGCTAAGGGTCGGTAGTCATTTATGCAGGTTATCTTAGTGTCCTTGGGCATGGCGACTATGGTGGTCTGCTTGAAACATGTTGGTATTACAGACTCAGTCAGGGACATGTTGAAAATATCAGTGAAGACACTTGCCAGTTGGTCAGCACATGCTCGGAGTACACGTCCTGGTAATCCGTATGGCCCTGCGGCCTTGTGAATGTTGACCTGCTTAAAAGTCTTACTCACATCGGCTACGGAGAGCATGATCACAGTCCAGTCATTAGAACGAGCCCGTTCTCCCCAATTAAGGTTCCACCAACCTCCTGTTGAATACAGGTGGTTGAAGTCAACAACCTTCATCGAATATTCAAAAATGTAGGAAAATAATTAGATGTATCCACCAATCCAGAGAAAGGATAGAAGGGAGCTAGACAGCCTGCTGTGCCGCTTTGTGGACAACTACTCCTATTGTTAGGGCGGAGAGACAAGTATCTTGCCTGTATATGCATAATCTTTGGTGTGGATGTAGACCATGCAACATGCCAATAGTGTGCAACTGCAGCCCGCAATTCGGAACGTTCCTGCATGTGGGCATTCCTACATCTGCGAGAACGCCCCCCGCCTTGAGCATCCCATTGGTTCCTGCATGAACCCCCCCCCAGCACGAAATCTTCACGCTTGTGTGACACTTTTGAATGTGGGTACTGTCGAATGCTAGTACACAGTGCCCTTCGCTCCTGCCTGCCGAACACCTGCCCTCACCGTCGTTTTTGTTTGTTTGTATTTTGTATTTTATTTTGGGGGGTAGATCAGCTTTAATATTGCAGATAGATTGTAACCTCCATCAATGTGATTGTCTGCATCACTTCCAATCCCCCATATGTTTTTTTTTCCTCGCAAAAATATATATACATACACATACACATACATATACACATACATACATATAAATACATATACATATACAGTGGGGAAAAAAAGTATTTAGTCAGCCACCAATTGTGCAAGTTCTCCCACTTAAAAAGATGAGAGAGGCCTGTAATTTTCATCATAGGTACACGTCAACTATGACAGACAAAATGAGGAAAAAAAATCCAGAAAATCACATTGTAGGATTTTTAATGAATTTATTTGCAAATTATGGTGGAAAATAAGTATTTGGTCACCTACAAACAAGCAAGATTTCTGGCTCTCACAGACCTGTAACTTCTTCTTTAAGAGGCTCCTCTGTCCTCCACTCGTTACCTGTTTTAATGGCACCTGTTTGAACTTGTTATCAGTATAAAAGACACCTGTCCCCACAACCTCAAACAGTCACACTCCAAACTCCACTATGGCCAAGACCAAAGAGCTGTCAAAGGACACCAGAAACAAAATTGTAGACCTGCACCAGGCTGGGAAGACTGAATCTGCAATAGGTAAACAGCTTGGTTTGAAGAAATCAACTGTGGGAGCAATTATTAGGAAATGGAAGACATACAAGACCACTGATAATCTCCCTCGATCTGGGGCTCCACGCAAGATCTCACCCTGTGGGGTCAAAATGATCACAAGAACGGTGAGCAAAAATCCCAGAACTACACGGGGGGACCTAGTGAATGACCTGCAGAGAGCTGGGACCAAAGTAACAAAGCCTACCATCAGTAACACACTACGCTGCCAGGGACTCAAATCCTGCAGTACAGACGTGTCCCCCTGCTTAAGCCAGTACATGTCCAGGCCCATCTGAAGATTGCTAGAGTGCATTTGGATGATCCAGAAGAGGATTGGGAGAATGTCAGTTGAAACCAAAATATAACTTTTTGGTAAAAACTCAACTCGTCGTGTTTGGAGGACAAAGAATGCTGAGTTGCATCCAAAGAACACCATACCTACTGTGAAGCATGGGGGTGGAAACATCATGCTTTGGGGCTGTTTTTCTGCAAAGGGACCAGGACGACTGATCCGTGTAAAGGAAAGAATGAATGGGGCCATGTATCATGAGATTTTGAGTGAAAACCTCCTTCCATCAGCAAGGGCATTGAAGATGAAACGTGGCTGGGTCTTTCAGCATGACAATGATCCCAAACACACCGCCCGGGCAACGAAGGAGTGGCTTCGTAAGAAGCATTTCAAGGTCCTGGAGTGGCCTAGCCAGTCTCCAGATCTCAACCCCATAGAAAATCTTTGGCGGGAATTGAAAGTCCGTATTGCCCAGCGACAGCCCCAAAACATCACTGCTCTAGAGGAGATCTGCATGGAGGAATGGGCCAAAATACCAGCAACAGTGTGTGAAAACCTTGTGAAGACTTACAGAAAACGTTTGACCTGTGTCATTGCCAACAAAGGGTATATAACAAAGTATTAAGAAACTTTTGTTATTGACCAAATACTTATTTTCCACCATAATTTGCAAATAAATTCATTAAAAATCCTACAATGTGATTTTCTGGATTTTTTTTCCTCATTTTGTCTGTCATAGTTGACGTGTACCTATGATGAAAATTACAGGCCTCTCTCATATTTTTAAGTGGGAGAATTTGCACAATTGGTGGCTGACTAAATACTTTTTTTCCCCACTGTACATACATGCAGTGAGGGAAAAAAGTATTTGATCCCCTGCTGATTTTGTAAGTTTGCCCACTGACACAAAGAAATGATCAGTCTATAATTTTAATGGTAGGTTTATTTGAAATAAGTATTTGACCCCCTCTCAATCAGAAAGATTTCTGGCTCCCAGGTGTCTTTTATACAGGTAACGAGTTGAGATTACGAGCACACTCTTAAAGGGAGTGCTCCTAATCTCAGTTTGTTACCTGTATAAAAGACACCTGTCCACAGAAGCAATCAATCAATCAGATTCCAAACTCTCCACCATGGCCAAGACCAAAGAGCTCTCCAAGGATGTCAGGGACAAGATTGTAGACCTACACAAGGCTGGAATGTGCTACAAGACCATCGCCAAGCAGCTTGGTGAGAAGGTGACAACAGTTGGTGCGATTATTCGCAAATGGAAGAAACATAAAAGAACTGTCAATCTCCCTTGGCCTGGAGCTCCATGCAAGATCTCACCTCGTGGAGTTGCAATGATCATGAGAACAGTGAGGAATCAGCCCAGAACTACATGGGAGGATCTTGTCAATGATCTCAAGGCAGCTGGGACCATAGTCACCAAGAAAACAATTGGTAACACACTACACCGTGAAGGACTGAAATCCTGCAGCGCCCGCAAGGTCCCCCTGCTCAAGAAAGCACATATACAGGCCCGTCTGAAGTTTGCCAATGAACATCTGAATGATTCAGAGGAGAACTGGGTGAAAGTGTTGTGGTCAGATGAGACCGAAATCAAGCTCTTTGGCATCAACTCAACTCGCCGTGTTTGGAGGAGGAGGAATGCTGCCTATGACCCCAAGAACACCATCCCCACCGTTAAACATGGAGGTGGAAACATTATGCTTTGGGGGTGTTTTTCTGCTAAGGGGACAGGACAACTTCACCGCATCAAAGGGACAATGGACGGGGACATGTACCGTCAAATCTTGGGTGAGAACCTCCTTCCCTCAGCCAGGGCATTGAAAATGGGTCGTGGATGGGTATTCCAGCAAGACAATGACCCAAAACACACGGCCAAGGCAACAAAGGAGTGGCTCAAGAAGAAGCACATTAAGGTACTGGAGTGGCCTAGCCAGTCTCCAGACCTTAATCCCATAGAAAATCTGTGGAGGGAGCTGAAGGTTTGAGTTGCCAAATGTCAGCCTCAAAACCTTAATGACTTGGAGAAGATCTGCAAAGAGGAGTGGAACAAAATCCCTCCTGAGATGTGTGCAAACCTGGTGGCCAACTACAAGAAACGTCTGACCTCTGTGATTGCCAACAAGGGTTTTGCCACCAAGTACTAAGTCATGTTTTGCAGAGGGGTCAAATACTTATTTCCCTCATTAAAATGCAAATCAATTGATAACATTTTGGACATGTGTTTTTCTGGATTTTTTTGTTGTTATTCTGTCTCTCACTGTTCAAACAAACCTACCATTAAAATTATAGACTGATCATGTCTTTGTCAGTGGGAAAACGTACAAAATCAGCAGGGGATCAAATACTTTTTTTCCCACACTGTATATATATATATATCCTTTAAAAAATATATATATTTATCTTTATTACTTTCCAACCCCACCACCCCTTCCCTAATTGGAGTAAACTGGTGAACAACAACGCATAGGCCTCTACTTCCATCTTATACATACTATATACATTTTATGGACACAGTCAATTTTACAATAATTCTATTTTGTTTGTTTTTACTCATGAACTTCCTCTACCCTCAACCTTTCCGATCATTTTCATGATGTCCATCCGGTTTGCTTCTATATGCCATATCTTTCTAACTGTGCTATTTCACAAAAGCTCTCAACCTATATACTTATTATGGACACAGTATGCTTTACATTAGTTATATTGTTGTTATTAGTTGTTGTTAGTTGTTATTAGTCCCCTCCTTCAGCTCCATTCAACACCTCCCATCTATCTCTTAACACCATCCATATTGGATTTCTATTTGCCATATATTTTTCAACTGTACTGTGATGTTTCACAAAAGTTCTGAACCTTTCTATTCTCATTGTTCAGTTCATAAGCACTATGCCGTCAGTTCATAAACACTTCGCGGTCGTTAACAGAGCTGCGGGAAAACAGTGCCAGACAGGCGAGGGCAAAGGACACTGTCTACCGGTGTACGGCTAGCTAGCTACCGTTGTCACGCACACCCCTTCTTCTGTGGGGCTTATCGGCGGCTGGCATTCAAGCTTATTGTGCGTTAACGCCACCTACTGTACTGGCGCGCCCCTGCCTCCCGCCTGTCCTGCCTTAAATACACTGCTCAAAAAAATAAAGGGAACACTTAAACAACACAATGTAACTCCAAGTCAATCACACTTCTGTGAAATCAAACTGTCCACTTAGCAAGCAACACTGATTGACAATAGATTTCACATGCTGTTGTGCAAATGGAATAGACAACAGGTGGAAATTATAGGCAATTAGCAAGACACCCCCAATAAAGGACTGGTTTTGCAGGTGGTGACCACAGACCACTTCTCAGTTCCTATGCTTCCTGGCTGATGTTTTGGTCACTTTTGAATGCTGGCGGTGCTTTCACTCTAGTGGTAGCATGAGACAGAGTCTACAACCCACACAAGTGGCTCAGGTAGTGCAGCTCATCCAGGATG
The DNA here is from genome assembly GCF_964263955.1 of Coregonus lavaretus. Lineage (NCBI taxonomy): Eukaryota > Metazoa > Chordata > Actinopteri > Salmoniformes > Salmonidae > Coregonus > Coregonus lavaretus. Next base: position 27,723,395 of record NC_140004.1, on the reverse strand, counting down.
GCACATCAATGCGAGCTGTGGCAAGAAGGTTTGCTGTGTCTGTCAGCGTAGTGTCCAGAGCATGGAGGCGCTACCAGGAGACAGGCCAGTACATCAGGAGACGTGGAGGAGGCCGTAGGAGGGCAACAACCCAGCAGCAGGACTGCTACCTTCACCTTTGTGCAAGGAGGAGCAGGAGGAGCACTGCCAGAGCCCTGCAAAATGACCTCCAGCAGGCCACAAATGTGCATGTGTCTGCTCAAACAGTCAGAAACAGACTCCATGAGGGTGGTATGAGGGCCCGACGTCCACAGGTGGGGGTTGTGCTTACAGCCCAACACCGTGCAGGACGTTTGGCATTTGCCAGAGAACACCAAGATTGGCAAATTCGCCACTGGCGCCCTGTGCTCTTCACAGATGAAAGCAGGTTCACACTGAGCACGTGACAGACGTGACAGAGTCTGGAGATGCCGTGGAGAACGTTCTGCTGCCTGCAACATCCTCCAGCATGACCGGTTTGGCGGTGGGTCAGTCATGGTGTGGGGTGGCATTTCTTTGGGGAGCCGCACAGCCCTCCATGTGCTCGCCAGATGTAGCCTGACTGCTATTAGGTACCGAGATGAGATCCTCAGACCCCTTGTGAGACCATATGCTGGTGCGGTTGGCCATGGGTTCCTCCTAATGCAAGACAATGCTAGATCTCATGTGGCTGGAGTGTGTCAGCAGTTCCTACAAGAGGAAGGCATTGATGCTATGGACTGGCCCGCCCGTTCCCCAGACCTGAATCCAATTGAGCACATCTGGGACATCATGTCTCGCTCCATCCACCAACGCCACGTTGCACCACAGACTGTCCAGGAGTTGGCGGATGCTTTAGTCCAGGTCTGGGAGGAGATCCCTCAGGAGACCATCCGCCACCTCATCAGGAGCATGCCCAGGTGTTGTAGGGAGGTCATACAGGCACATGGAGGCCACACACACTACTGAGCCTCATTTTGACTTGTTTTAAGGACATTACATCAAAGTTGGATCAGCCTGTAGTGTGGTTTTCCACTTAAATTTTGAGGGTGACTCCAAATCCAGACCTCCATGGGTTGATCAATTTGATTTCCACTGATCATTTTTGTGTGATTTTGTTGTCAGCACATTCAATTATGTAAAGAAAAAAGTTTTTAAGAAGATTATTTCATTCATTCAGATCTAGGATGTGTTATTTTAGTGTTCCCTTAATTTTTTTGAGCAGTGTATTTACCAATAGAAGTATAAACAGGGGTTCCTACAGATGCAGGAATGCCCGGCAGGTAGGGAGGCCGATTGATGAAGAAGAAGAAGAAGAAGCTGGGAGCATGGATTTTGTGGGGATGGTAGAGTGGAAAAAGGCTACAGAGACAAGCGGGAACCACAATAACTTCTGTTATGAGTGTGGGGACCTACTGCCTATACCTAAGCTGCAGGAAACAGTCTTCTGTTTCAGCTGTGAGGAAGGAAAGAGGAAAAAGAGGAAGAAGGCATTGAAGAGAATGAGGAAAGCAGAGGTTGAGGTTGAATTTGATGAAGATGGCGATAGAAAGGGAGATGGGGGGGTGAAGAAGACTGGTGGCAAGTACAAGCAGAGTGAGGAGTATGCCAGGTCAAGTGCTGGAGGTGAAATGGAAGTGAGTAAGGGCGAGTTAAGTGAAGTGGAAGGTGTGGTGAAGAGCTCGGAGCCCGAGCCTTGCATCAATGGACATGATAAAGAACAATCTGGTCCAGTAGGAGTGACATTTTTTTAGAAAGTGAATCCTTGCCTTTTGGCGGATCCTTTTGTGGTTTCAGGGTGGGTGGGAAAGGAGTTGGGTGCAGTTGAGTCAGTGAAGGTAACCCGTGGTGGGCTTGTGATATTTGTGTATGTTTCTTCCACCCAGAGGGAGCGGGAGCTCCGTATCACGCAACTCTGGGCAAGATCGATTTCTTGCTTTGCTCTTAGGAAAAGGGCGCCATTGAAAGGAGTGATTACTGGAATAGCGGTAAATGTGAAGGTGGACCAGCTGAAGGGGAAGATTCCCGGCGTTTGTGATGCTCGTTGTTTGGTGCGATGCAGACAGGGTGGCATGAGTGGTGAGAGTCATTGTCTGTTCTTTGGAGTTTTGATGTTGAGTCTTTGCCCGACAAAGTGATGTTAGGATATTTCATTTATCCCGTATGAGCTTTTATGCCAAACCCATTACGTTGTTACAGGTGTCAAGTTTATGGGCATGTGGCAGCAGTGTGTAGGAGGGAGTGGCAGCGGTGTGTGAGAAGTGTGCAGAAGGGCATGAGACAAAAGGAATGTGTAGTATTGGGGAAAGACGCGGTATGTGTTAATTGTAGGGGTGGCCATGGTGCTGGGGAACAGAAGTGTGCGGTGTGAGAGAGGCAGGTTGAGGTTACCAGTCAGAGTAGTGCAGAGGGTGGCATATGCTGACACATTGAAAAAAGTAGAGGAAGATGGGTCTGAATGAGGGATCCTGAGAGGATCCCCATTAGTAGTAGATCTGTTAATGAGTGATATATGCTTCAGTAAGGTTGGATTAACATTCATAGCTATGGTTATCAACTGTACAGCAGAGATGGAAGGTAAATCACAGAAATTAGATGTTGCCGTTGGCCTGGGGTAGGGCCAGATGGGGTTAAATAATGGAATAGGGTGGTGGGTTTTAATGAGTATAGGGTTAGAGGGTAGGGTAATTGTGTGATTTTTAAAAAATCTACATTTGTGGATCAAAGTGTAATGGATATATCCCGGTCTAGTTGGTGGCGGTAGTGCATCATAATTTGGATGCCAACCGCTGTTAAACCTCACTGAAGAAGAAGATGTAGGAATGCCCCGAATTGTGGGCCGCAATTGCAACCTTCTCTACGTCGCTGACAAACAAAACATATCCAGCGACATAAACTTTAACAGCTGAGCAAATGTTGTTGATTTATGAATAGGATCTATCTACGTTGCGTGATATTAATCCATTAATTTATTAAAACAATGAAATATCACAAATCGTAGCAAGTGATTTTGATATAGAGATCAGATATTTTGCGCACTTTCTGCATAGCGGGGATAATACCGAACAACCACAGGCGGAGGCAAACAGGTTTGGGTCGTCCCCTTCATGACAGCGCACTACAGATTCGCGGGGAAGCTAGTTAGCTATCGTACTGTTAGTTATCAGAGTCTGAGGCCGTCTCTGAAAGGATTTGCCATATGTATTTGATCGTAGAGGATATGGCGCATTTAAACATAAGGACTATTTTGACTGCTGCGTTTTGACTGGATTGCTAGCCAGCTAACTAGCTTTAGCTAAATGCATTGCATCTATTTCTAGCTAACTTTAGATAGCTAACGTTACGTCGTGTTGCTTATCGAAACACACAGCCCGCAAGAAGTTGTGGATTTAACGCTACGTTAGTTAGCTAACGTTAGCTAGCCATGCAATTATTGCATGCCAGATAGTCTAACTAAGCAAGCCACTCCTGATTGTCTGTCTCATGTTTTGCTACAACATTTGTCCTCTAACCGATTTGGCAACACTCGCTAGGCCAAGTCTTATCAATTTGTGTATTTTAATTTGCTCGTGGTAAACGCTAGCCTCTAGGTACATACCAACAACTTGGTTGTTAAATGTCGGAGAAGAGTTCGAACTCGTCGGGCTCAGATGAAGATGTGGATCCCGAATCTGGACAGCCCGTTGAACTCGGTGGCGTCCTAAGCAAGGTAAGTCAAACAACAAACAATGTCTCTTTATTCAAATAGATCATTAGGTGTTGATTCTAAAAATAAAAAAAACACTATGATACAACTAGAATAACTAAATACCTGGTAGCTTTTATTCAAAATTGTATGTGCCCATTATACACTTCCCTATGGTGGACAATGGTTGGGTCAGATTGACAATGCTTGTTCAATCTCAATTACTATCAGGCAATAGGTACCACAAACAAACGCCCGCCGTTAACTAATAACAAGCTGCCTGGGCCCAGTTGCCATCAGGGATTGACATTAAAGTCTGAAATGCACTTGGCCTGTATTTTTTTGGTTGGCCGAAGATTATGATCAGTTGCCCAAAAACGTAAATTGGCTATTTATACACAAGTGCCATATATCGCCTTCCTTTCACCTACACATGGCGGAGGAATCAGAAAGATCCGTTTTAGGCTACTGGAATTCTTTGCAGTTTGGTTGTTTTTATTTTTTATTTTATCACCTGCCCAATGGGACAACCTCAGAGCAGGCTCAATTGTTAATTTGCCTCAGACCCTTAATGTCAATCGCTGGCCATTTATGGCATCTTTTTGTGGGACATGCAACACCCACTTCTCTTTAAATTAATCAGGAAATTCATTGAACCAATCATTTTAATCTATAGTGATTGTGTGAAACAAAATACATGACTCCTGTCCTACTGTAAGTACACCGTTAGTAGAGTTGTAGGCTTGACTATCTGCCCTTATGTTTTGTTGACAGTGGACCAACTACATTCACGGATGGCAGGACCGGTGGGTAGTGTTGAAGAACAACACTCTGAGTTACTATAAGTCAGAGGATGAGCGGGAGTACGGCTGCAGGGGCTCTCTGTGTCTCAGCAAGGCGATCATCACCGTAAGTAAGAGGAAATGTTAATTTCCTCTCAGAAAGCAGCATTATGGCACATTTTGCCAAAAAGGTTTGTTCATCACTGTGAAATGGCTTAAGTGAAATTAACCGGTAATGAGGCTGTTAGTTCACAGTAGGGGATAGAGAGCAGTATTTTATCAGAGAAGGGCATACTGACACTACAAGGAGCACCAGTTGTAAGCACACATACATTGTTCTTTATTAGGCATCTGAAATCCTGATTCCGTCTTGTATTGTTATCTCTGGCCACGTACTGTTAGCCTTTGTGTGCCATGCTTCTGTTTCTAGCCAGTTGACACTTTATTCTCCTCAGGCAGGCCTCCTGTTGGTTAGATAAACTGAAATCTAACACCCTGGTTAAACATTCTATTTTCTCTCTGAAATACCATGGTTCAGTACAGAGGCCAAACAAATGGTGTTACTGCTATTTGTGCAATAGGATTAAATGACTCAAATCTGATTAAAACCATAATATGGGTTGTTGTAACTTCCCTTAAAGGTCCAATGCAGCTGTTTTTACCTCAATATCAAATATAATTTGTAACAATTAAGTAACAATTAAGTACCTTACTGTGATTGTTTTCAATTAAAATGGTCAAAAAGAAACACAAATTCTTAACAAATAGCAATTTCTCAATCAATAATTTTGCTAGGACTCTCTGGGAGTGGTCTGAGTGGGGAGGGGAAAAGTACAAATTAGCTGTTATTGGCAGAGAGGTTTGGAACTCTTTCTCATTGGTCTATTAACTCATTTACCACCTGGTAACGTCTCCAGGCAGGCCAAAAATCCATCCCACCAAAACAGGCTGAAATTTCAGGCAGTCTTTTCGGACAGCTCTTACACTAAGGGAAGGGAAAGGGGGATACCTAGTCAGTTGTACAACTGAATGCATTCAATTGAAATGTGTCTACCGCATTTAACCCAACCCCTCTGAATCAGAGCGGTGCCGGGGGGCTGCCTTAATCCACATCCACGTCATTGGAGCCCGGGGAACAGTGGGTTAACTGCCTTGCTCAGGGGCAGAATGACAGAGTTTTACCTTGTCAGCTCGGGGATTCGATCCAGCAACCCTTCGGTTACTGGCCCAATGCTCCTACCCGCCAGGCTACCTAAAGGACATTATCATCATTTTCACAATTTCACAGTATTATTCCAACCGCATAGTGTGGATATAGAGATATATCTCACAGGAAAATATTTTTTTTTACTGTACTGGGCCTTTAAGTGAAAGGTGTCTTTGTGCTCCAAAGAGAGCATTAGTTCCTTTTTTCTATGTAAATGCAACAGACTACAAGGTTTTAACTACTAGCAGCACACCCACACAGTCAGTGGCACTCAGTCTGTAATAATGAATGCAAAAACAAGACTCTGAGACGCAACCCCTTTCTGCCTTCTTTCCAAATATCCCAAAGCCTGAGATGTCTGTCGACAGACTATTCTATCTGCAGTGTGTGAGGTCTTAGGAATGCAGAAACTAGCCATCGGCAGTGTTTGGAAAGCTACTCTGAAAATATAGTTTACCAAGCTACCAATTACTTAACACTTGAAGAAGTTAAGCTACACTAAAGTTACCCTTAAGAGTAATATAATTTACTGAAAGTCACTTTGAAAAAGTAGTTCACTACATCCAAGCTATTTCGTGATAAATAATATCAAAATCTGAAATAGACTACAAATTGCAAGAACAGATCACTCTGGAGTTAAGTGTTAACATAATGTTTTAGTTTGTGTTTAATAGGCTAAATTATGTTTAAAGTGAGAAATAGGAAGGTCTGATGCCAAAAAATGAAATTCTTGCCTACTTCACCAATATTTTATTTTTGCAAAAACAGTTGTGTAGGTCCAGTAGTTAGCTTCATGGCAAAATAGTAATTAACTACAAAAAAAACTACCAAGATTTGAATTTAGTTAAACTACCACCAAGCTACTGCAAAATGTAGTTAAATTACTAGTTGAACTACATGTAGTTCACTACTCCCCAACACTGGCCATCGGTTAATATCTTGCTCAATAGAGGTCAGCTTCACTGTTAGGACGTACACCATAGACTCGGTACAGTACGCTCACCTCACGCCCACAGCAGATACAGTACTTGTGCAAGAAATGCAAGTCAGATGATTCTGCCTCAGGCTATGGCTCAACCTCATGCTATGTCACAACACTGCAGGCTACTGTTTACAAATCGCTCTCAGAAGTATCAGAAGGTTCTGCTGCATTTGTTCAGTATCCTGTGCTTCTTCCAAGAGGGATGGAAATCATACACTGCTCTTTTCATGCAGTATGTGTGTGTTTGTCAGAGATATTAGGTTCTGTATTCTCTGTTACGTTTATATAAGTACAAGGTAAAATATCTTCACATGAAAGAGTTGATAATTACATTTACATTACATTTACGTCATTTAGCAGACGCTCTTATCCAGAGCGACTTACAAATTGGTGCATTCACCTTATAGCCAGTGGGATAACCACTTTACAATGTTTTTTTTTTTTTGGGGGGGGGGGGTGGGTAGAAGGATTACTTTATCCTATCCCAGGTATTCCTTAAAGAGGTGGGGTTTCAAGTGTCTCCGGAAGGTGGTGAGTGACTCCGCTGTCCTGGCGTCGTGAGGGAGCTTGTTCCACCATTGGGGTGCCAGAGCAGCGAACAGTTTTGACTGGGCTGAGCGGGAACTGTGCTTCCGCAGAGGTAGGGGGGCCAGCAGGCCAGAGGTGGATGAACGCAATGCCCTCGTTTGGGTGTAGGGACTGATCAGAGCCTGATGGTACGGAGGTGCCGTTCCCCTCACAGCTCCGTAGGCAAGCACCATGGTCTTGTAGCAGATGTGAGCTTCAACTGGAAGCCAGTGGAGTGTGCGGAGGAGCGGGATGACGTGAGAGAACTTGGGAAGGTTGAACACCAGACGGGCTGCGGCATTCTGGATGAGTTGTAGGGGTTTAATGGCACAGGCAGGGAGCCCAGCCAACAGCGAGTTGCAGTAATCCAGACGGGAGATGACAAGTGCCTGGATTAGGACCTGTGCCGCTACCTGTGTAAGGCAGGGTCGTACTCTCCGAATGTTGTAGAGCATGAACCTACAGGATCGGGTCACCGCCTTGATGTTAGCGGAGAACGACAGGGTGTTGTCCAGGGTCACGCCAAGGCTCTTTGCACTCTGGGAGGAGGACACAACGGAGTTGTCAACCTTGATGGCGAGATCATGGAACGGGCAGTCCTTCCCCGGGAGGAAGAGCAGCTCCGTCTTGCCGAGGTTCAGCTTGAGGTGGTGATCCGTCATCCACACTGATATGTCTGCCAGAGATGCGATTCGCCACCTGGTTATCAGAAGGGGGAAAGGAGAATATTAGTTGTGTGTCGTCTGCGTAGCAATGATAGGAGAGGCCATGTGAGGATATGACAGAGCCAAGTGACTTGGTGTATAGTGAGAATAGGAGAGGGCCTAGAACTGAGCCCTGGGGGACACCAGTGGTGAGAGCACGTGGTGCGGAGACAGATTCTCGCCACGCCACCTGGTAGGAGCGACCTGTCAGGTAGGACGCAATCCAAGAGTGAGCCGCGCCGGAGATGCCCAACTTGGAGAGGGTGGAGAGGAGGATCTGATGGTTCACAGTATCAAAGGCAGCAGATAGGTCTAGAAGGACGAGAGCAGAGGAGAGAGAGTTAGCTTTAGCAGTGCGGAGAGCCTCCGTGACACAGAGAAGAGCAGTCTCAGTTGAATGACCAGTCTTGAAACCTGACTGGTTTGGATCAAGAAGGTCATTCTGAGAGAGAGATAGCAAGAGAGTTGGCTAAAGACTGCACGCTGGTGTACAGCAATCTTTGTCATAATGATGGTAATACTGCTACTAACTACTATTGATAATGTCATTTTTTACATTTTAGTCATTTAGCAGACGCTCTTATCCAGAGCGACTTACAGGAGCAATTAGGGTTAAGTGCCTTGCTCAATGGCACATCGACAGATTTTTCACCTAGTCGGCTCGGGGATTAGAACCAGCGACCTTTCGGTTACTGGCACAACGCTCTTAACCACTAAGCTACCTGCCGCCCCACAACCAAGGATACAAGCGAAGCAACTGCAGCATCGGCAGCTACAGTGTTCTCAACCTGATCTCTCCACACACACACACACACAGGGATAGATTGCAGCACACTGTGCTCCTGGAGAAGGAGCGACAATAAAGCCAGGCTTTATGGGCCGTGTCTGATACAGCCTTAATGTTACTATTATTATCATTATTTTTACATCAAGTTTTTATTATTTCGATTCATACAATACATTTATAGAAAGAAAAAAAAATATCCCCCCCATGCTCCACCGGCAATCTGATAGCATGTAAAATAAATCATGAGATAAAAACAAATAAATTAATATTATGTAGTAAATCTACTGAACAATACATCATATAGTCTCAGAAATGGTGACAAATTATTGATACACATTCATGGATGTAAAGGCCCGTTGGTTAAGCGTTCAGAAATGTCTGCTGCTGCTTTTTTCCATGTGTCCAGAGTAGACACCTTGGTCCTGTGGAGCCTGGCCGTGGAGAGCTCCATACAGTGTCTTGTGAAAGTATTCACCCCCCTTGGCATTTTTCCCATTTTTTTGCCTTACAACCTGGAATTAAAATTGATTTTTGGGGGGTTTGTATCATTTAATTTACACAACATGCCTACCACTTTGAAGATGAAAAATAATTTCTTTTGTGAAACAAACAAGAAATAAGACAAAAAAACAGAACTTGAGCGTACATAACTATTCACCCCCCCCCCCCCCCCCCAAAGTCAATACTTTGTAGAGCCACCTTTTGCAGCAATTACAGCTGCAAGTCTCTTGGGGTATGTCTCTATAAGCTTGGCACATCTAGACACTGGGATTTTTGCCCATTCTTCAAGGCAAAACTGCTCCAGCTCCTTCAAGTTGGATGGGTTCCGCTGGTGTACAGCAATCTTTGTCATACCACAGATTCTCAATTGGATTGAGGTCTGGGCTTTGACTAGGCCATTCCAAGACATTTTAAATGTTTCCCCTTAAACCACTCGAGTGTTGTTTTAGCAGTATGCGTAGGGTCATTGTCCTGCTGGAAGGTGAACCTCCGTCCCAGTCTCAAATCTCTGGAAGACTGACACAGGTTTCCCTCAAGAATTTCCTGACTTTATTTAACTAATTATGTGACTTCTGAAGGTAATTGGTTGCACCAGATCTTATTTAGGGGCTTCATAGCAAAGGGCGTGAATACATCTGCACGCACCACTTTTCCGTTATTTATTTTTTATAATTTTTTGAAACAAGTACCGTATTTTCCGCACTATAAGGCGCACTTAAAAGCCTTTAATTTTCTCAAAAAACGACAGTGCGCCTTATAATCCGGAGCGCCTTATATATGGATCAATTGGTTAATTGGTTGATCCATACTGGTTGTACACGGCGCTCAAGGCACTCTGTCAAAATGTTTCAGTATGAAAAACCAATAAAAACAATTTAATAATAATGAAATGTTTCAGTACGACTGGTAAACTACAAAGCCGCACCGCTTGCAGCATTACGGCTACCGTAGTCAGTAAACACCGGTACTGTGCTTACTCACAGTCCCACACCACTTGTGTGTGTATAACAGCGACACTGACTCGGATAATGACGAGAGGGAGCCGGGCAGGTTAGATGCCGTAGTCGCCCAACTGTTCAATTCGGACACTGAAGAAGAAGAATTCGAGGGATTCGTGGACGGGGAATGAACTGAAAAAGTGAGCTTTACGTGTTATACGTAACTGAACAATGTTGAGTTATGCACTAACGTTTGATTTAGTGGTATCAGACTGTTTCTTTTACTACGTGTTTACTGAATCAGGGAAAAGTTCCCCTCCACGTTTGGGAGAAGAGTGAGCAAGGCTGGGAGATATTGTTAATATGCACATTAACGTTTGAACAACGTTACCATGGGAGTGAACGGAGTTGTCAGAACGCTTAATAAAGTTTGACTTTATCTGACTGTTTTGTTGACATTAGCACAGCTCCATCTAGTGGATGCATAACGCAACCCCAGTCAAACGTTTGACTGCAATATCTTCTATTCTATGCGCCTTATAATCCGGTGCGCCCTATATATGAAAACAGTTCTAAAATAGGCCATTCATTGAAGGTGCGCCTTATAATCCGGTGCGCCTTATAGTGCGGAAAATACGGTATTTTTAAAAAATTTCACTTCACCAATTTGGACTATTTTGTGTATGTCCATTACATGAAATCCAAATAAAAATCAATTTAAATTACAGGTTGTAATGCAACAAGATAGGAAAAACGCCAAGGGAGATGAATACTATTGCAAGGCACTTTAATAACAATTTCCTTAACTGTGAGCAGTCATTGTTGCGATGGTAACTGATGAGGTGAAATCCACCTTTGTACAATCATTTTCTTAGCAGCTGTGGTTCCTGCCAACCACACTCTCCGTTGGCGTTCTGACAAGTGCAAATCAGAGTCATCACAAAGCAACATCACTATTGGCTCTAATGGCAGTATTTTATCTATAAGTACAAAGATGACATCGTTGACTTTCCCCCAGAATTCTACCACCCCCTGGCATTTCCACAGCACATGCTGATAAGTACCAAGGTCCCCTGTGGTGCAGAACTCCCATAATGACGATGGACTAATACCCATGTGATGTCGTTTTTGAGGTGTTAGATAGGTTCTATGGCACATTTAAAAAAAAAAAAATTAGTTGATGATTGGGGTTTCTAGATGATCCAAATATATTTTTCCATACTGTCTCCCAATTTATTTGTCTGTCAGCAAGTGTAAAATCCTTCTCCCATACAGTGGATAGAGTTAATGGTTTTTGTGCTGCCAGAATTGACTATAGATATCAGAAACAACTCCTTTTAAGGGGCGTCTGTCCGTTAGAAGTTTGACCAATGGGTGTACTGCTAATTCTGCTCCCCAGGGGACCCCATGGGTTCGCATGGATAGGCGGAGTTGAAGGTAAAGACAATGATGAACCTGGGACATTAAAACACTGGCGGATTTCCTGGAAACTGAGGAGTCCAATCACGATGAATATGTCTTTGAAAGTATAAATACCCTTCTTAGACTAAGAATCTGATATAAATGGTTTCTTACACACTAAGAATTCTTTATTACGCCATATTGGAGAGTATGAATGCCATTTTAAGATTAGATCTCAAATGCTTCTCTGTAGCTTTCCACACATTTACTGAGTATGGTATAATGGGTCCATCCAGAAAATAATACATATTGTAATCTAATTGGTGAAACCATTGACTCTTCTATAGCACGCCAAGGAACAGAAGCCTCTGGGTTTAACCAGGTCTTCAGGAAATTCATTTGGAATGATAGGTGATACAATTTTAGATTTGGAACTGCAAGTCCACCTGATGCTTTTGTTCTCTGTAGTGTTGCATATTTAATTTGTGGTCTCTTTCTCCACCAAATGAACTTCTTTATGACAGAGTCAAGTTTAAACCAATAGTCTATAGCAGTGGTAACATGGAAGTCATAAAAGTGATCAGAGGGAGGACATTCATTTTAATAATTGAGATTCCAGCATGCAAAGAAGTGGCCATAGTGGAGCTGATTTAGACCAGTTGATCTTGTAACCAGACCATGAGCTGAACGCTGTGAAAATAGACATTATTGGCTGGAGGGATTTCTGAGCGTTTGCGACGTAGAGCATTATGTCATCTGCATACAGAGAAATTGCTTGTTCAGTTTTTGATTTTGATATGTGAGGAAGCGGAATTTTAACATATGCTTTGTGCCAGCGGTTCAAGAGAGAGAGCAAATAGCATATGAGAGGCGGGACCACCTTGTTTACATCCTCGTTGTATGGTAATTGGATTAGAATGGGTATTGCCAGTAGCTATAATAGAAGAAGGATTCACATACAGTGAGGGGAAAAAAGTATTTGATCCCCTGCTGATTTAGTACGTTTGCCCACTGACAAAGACATGATCAGTCTATAATTTGAATGTTAGGTTTATTTGAACAGTGAAAGACAGAATAACAACAAAAAAATTCAGAAAGACGCATGTCAAAAATGTTATAAATTGATTTCCATTTTAATGAGGGAAATAAGTATTTGACCCCTCTACAAAACATGACTTAGTACTTGGTGGCAAAACCCTTGTTGGCAATCACAGAGGTCAGACGTTTCTTGTAGTTGGCCACCAGGTTTGCACACATCTCAGGAGGGATTTTGTTCCACTCCTCTTTGCAGATCTTCTCCAAGTCATTAAGGTTTCGAGGCTGACGTTTGGCAACTCGAACCTTCAGCTCCCTCCACAGATTTTCTATGGGATTAAGGTCTGGAGACTGGCTAGGCCACTCCAGGACCTTAATGTGCTTCTTCTTGAGCCACTCCTTTGTTGCATTGGCCCTGTGTTTTGGGTCATTGTCATGCTGGAATACCCATACACGACCCATTTTCAATGCCCTGGCTGAGGGAAGGAGGTTCTCACCCAAGATTTGACAGTACATGGCCCTGTCCATCGTCCCTTTGATGCGGTGAAGTTGACCTGTCCCCTTAGCAGAAAAACACCCTCTCCCATGTCTGACGGTGGGGATGGTGTTCTTGGGGTCATAGGCAGCATTCCTCCTCCTCTAAACACGGCGAGTTGAGTTGATGCCAAAGAGCTCGATTTTGGTCTCATCTGACCACAACACTTTCACCCAGTTCTCCTCTGAATCATTCAGATGTTCATTAGCAAACTTCAGACGGCCCTGTATATGTGCTTTCTTGAGCAGGGGGACCTTGCGGGCGCTGCAGGATTTCAGTCCTTCACGGCGTAGTGTGTTACCAATTGTTTTCTTGGTGACTATGGTCCCAGCTGCCTTGAGATAATTGACAAGATCCTCCTGTGTAGTTCTGGGCTGATTCCTCACCGTTCTCATGATCATTGCAACTCCACGAGGTGAGATCTTGCATGGAGCCCCAGGCCGAGGGAGATTGACAGTTCTTTTATGTTTCTTCCATTTGCGAATAATCGCACCAACTGTTGTCACCTTCTCACCAAGCTGCTTGGCGATGGTCTTGTAGCCCATTCCAGCCTTGTGTAGGTCTACAATCTTGTCCCTGACATCCTAGGAGAGCTCTTTGGTCTTGGCCATGGTGGAGAGTTTGGAATCTGATTGATTGATTGATTGCTTCTGTGGACAGGTGTCTTTTATACAGGTAACAAGCTGAGATTAGGAGCACTCCCTTTAAGAGTGTGCTCCTAATCTCAGCTCGTTACCTGTATAAAAGACACCTGGGAGCCAGAAATCTTTCTGATTGAGAGGGGGTCAAATACTTATTTCCCTCATTAAAATGCAAATCAATTTATAACATTTTTGACATGCGTTTTTCTGGATTTTGTTGTTGTTATTCTCTCACTGTTCAAATAAACCTACCATTAAAATTATAGACTGATCATTTCTTTGTCAGTGGGCAAATGTACAAAATCAGCAGGGGATCAAATACTTTTTCCCCTCACTGTACATGGTGCGGATCATATGTACAGTGTGGGAAAAAAGTATTTAGTCAGCCACCAATTGTGCAAGTTCTCCCACTTAAAAAGATGAGAGAGGCCTGTAATTTTCATCATAGGTACACGTCAACTATGACAGACAAAATTAGAATTTTTTTCTCCAGAAAATCACATTGTAGGATTTTTAATGAATTTATTTGCAAATTATGGTGGAAAATAAATATTTGGTCACCTACAAACAAGCAAGATTTCTGGCTCTCACAGACCTGTAACTTCTTCTTTAAGAGGCTCCTCTGTCCTCCACTCGTTACCTGTATTAATGGCACCTGTTTGAACTTGTTATCAGTATAAAAGACACCTGTCCCCACAACCTCAAACAGTCACACTCCAAACTCCACTATGGCCAAGACCAAAGAGCTGTCAAAGGACACCAGAAACAAAATTGTAGACCTGCACCAGGCTGGGAAAACTGAATCTGCAATAGGTAAGCAGCTTGGTTTGAAGAAATCAACTGTGGGAGCAATTATTAGGAAATGGAAGACATACAAGACCACTTATAATCTCCCTCGATCTGGGGCTCCACGCAAGATCTCACCCTGTGGGGTCAAAATGATCACAAGAACGGTGAGCAAAAATCCCAGAACCACACAGGGGGACCTAGTGAATGACCTACAGAGAGCTGGGACCAAAGTAACAAAGCCTACCATCAGTAACACACTACGCCGCCAGGGACTCAAATCCTGCAGTGCCAGATGTGTCCCCCTGCTTAAGCCAGTACATGTCCAGGCCCGTCTGAAGTTTGCTAGAGTGCATTTGGATGATCCAGAAGAGGATTGGGAGAATGTCATATGGTCAGATGAAACCAAAATATAACTTTTTGGTAAAAACTCAACTCGTCGTGTTTGGAGGACAAAGAATGCTGAATTGCATCCAAAGAACACCATACCTACTGTGAAGCATGGGGGTGGAAACATCATGCTTTGGGGCTATTTTTCAGCAAAGGGACCAGGACGACTGATCAGTGTAAAGGAAAGAATGAATGGGGCCATGTATCGTGAGATTTTGAGTGAAAACCTCCTTCCATCAGCAAGGGCATTGAAGATGAAACGTGGCTGGGTTTTTCAGCATGACAATGATCCCAAACACACCGCCCGGGCAACGAAGGAGTGGCTTCGTAAGAAGCATTTCAAGGTCCTGGAGTGGCCTAGCCTGTCTCCAGATCTCAACCCCATAGAAAATCTTTGGAGGGAGTTGAAAGTCTGTGTTGCCCAGCGACAGCCCCAAAACATCACTGCTCTAGAGGAGATCTGCATGGAGGAATGGGCCAAAATACCAGCAACAGTGTGTGAAAACCTTGTGAAGACTTACAGAAAACGTTTGACCTGTGTCATTGCCAACAAAGGGTATATAACAAAGTATTGAGAAACTTTTGTTATTGACCAAATACTTACTTTCCACCATAATTTGCAAATAAATTCATTAAAAATCCTACAATGTGATTTTCTGTATTTTTTTTCCACATTTTGTCTGTCATAGTTGACGTGTACCTATGATGAAAATTACAGGCCTCTCTCATCTTTTTAAGTGGGAGAACTTGCACAATTGGTGGCTGACTAAATACTTTTTTCCCACACTGTATAAATATAGCCCCAAAAACAAATGTTCAAGAACAAGCCATAAATATTCCCATTGTAAGTGGCTCTGCATCTACTGATAACACAGCACACGGGGTATCCAGATTGGAAGCCTCAGCAACCACATGAAATAGGCGCGCATGTTATCGGCTGCCTGACGACCCTTAATAAACCCTGTTTGGTCAGGATGTATGAGCTTGTTAATAACTTTCTCTAGGCACATGGCTAGAACTTTGGCATACATCTTCATTTCTGTTCCGATTTAAACTGATTGGCTGAAAATTTGCACAATTTGTGAGGTCTTTTCCTTTCTTAGGGATTAGGGATATAATAGCTGTATTGGTGTCTTTGTGGAATTGTCCTTTTTCAATAGCAATGTTAAGCGATTCAAGAATAACTGGTCTTAGTTCATCCCAAAAGTTGAGAATGAGTTCAAGAGGTATTCCATCAATACCTGGCTTTATCTTTCTTCATATTTAAAAGAGCAGCTTTCAGTTCAGATAAAGTGACAGGTTCCTCTAATAAAACGGTTTCTTCTTGAGTTTGGGCAACGCAAGGTTCTCCAGGAACTGCCGGCAAGCAGAAGTATCAAAGTTATGTGAGGAACTGTATAAATCTGAATAATATACTCTAAAAGTTGTATTTATTTCTGTAGGATCAGATATCAGTCCCTTAGTAGGGGATCTGATCAGCTGTATTGATGATCTTGTTTCAGCATGTTTAAGCTGTAGCGCCAGTAAGTGGCTAGGCCTACTCACTTGAAAATAGTATTTTGTCGCACCCTCTGCATAATGAATTCTGCTCTACGTCGCAACAGGTCATTAAGTTCCAGTCTACTTGTTTTTAGCTAAATGTCTCTCTGTTGAATAGTTGTTTTTAAGAGTCTTCCAACATTTTACAATGATTTTCCGATTCACTAATCTTCTGAAGTCTTAATTTCTGTAAATTAGAGGAAAAATGTGTAGTGTTTCCTCTTATGAAAGCTTTTACAGCTAACCATACCATAGTTGAGTCCTCCACTGACTGGTAATTTATTTCTAAGAATTATTTTAAATTAGATCTAAACTGAAAGATGAAGTCAGAGTTGTGTAGTAAAGTATTATTAAACCTCTATCTCAGTGCATGCTTTTTCATTGGCAAGATTTGAAATTGACAAAGAATGGGATTATGATCAGATAGAATGGCCGGTAATGTTTTTGTAAGTTCCGTCTTACCTGTAATATCAGTAGATGTTAAAACATAGTCAATTCTCGAGAAAGTCTTAAAACTAGCAGAAAAGCATGTGTATAGTCCTTAGTTGTGGGATAATTAAATCTCCAACTGTCATTAAGATCTTTAAGAAATTATTGAAGTGCATTGGAAGCATTCACTTGTGATGAGCTATGAGAAGGTCCAGATCTATCTAGCTTAGAATCATAATGGCATTCATGTCAGTTCCAATAATAAGAGTATAATCCAATAAATTGAGCAGGCTTCTAGTTACAGAAGGGAGAAAATCTTTGTCATATGAGGTTAGGAGCATAAATAGATACAAATGGTATTTTCCTTCCATATAGAGTGGAACATACAGTGGGGAGAACAAGTATTTGATACACTGCCGATTTTGCAGGTTTTCCTACTTACAAAGCATGTAGAGGTCTGTAATTTATATCATAGGCACACTTCAACTGTGAGAGACGGAATCTAAAACAAAAATCCAGAAAATCACATTGTATGATTTTTAAGTAATACAATTTGCATTTTATTGCATGACACAAGCATTTGATACATCAGAAAAGCAGAACTTAATATTTGGTACAGAAACCTTTTTTTGCAATTACAGAGATCATACGTTTCCTGTAGGTCTTGACCAGGTTTGCACACACTGCAGCAGGGATTTTGGCCCACTCCTCCATACAGACCTTCTCCAGGTTTCGGGGCTGTCGCTGGGCAATACGGACTTTCAGCTCCCTCCAAAGATATTCTATTGGGTTCAGGTCTGGAGACTGGCTAGGCCACTCAAGGACCTTGAGATGCTTCTTACGGAGCCACTCCTTAGTTGCCCTGGCTGTGTGTTTCGGGTCGTTGTCATGCTGGAAGACCCAGCCACGACCCATCTTCAATGCTCTTACTGAGGGAAGGAGGTTGTTGGCCAAGATCTCGCGATACATGGCCCCATCCATCCTCCCCTCAATACGGTGCAGTCGTCCTGTCCCCTTTGCAGAAAAGCATCCCTAAATAAGGATGTTTCCACTTTCATGCTTCATGGTTGGGATGGTGTTCTTGGGGTTGTACTCATCCTTCTTCTTCCTCCAAACACGGCGAGTGGAGTTTAGACCAAAAAGCTCTATTTTTGTCTCATCAGACCACATGACCTTCTCCCATTCCTCCTCTGGATCATCCAGATGGTCATTGGCAAACTTCAGACGGGCCTGGACATGCGCTGGCTTGAGCAGGGGGACCTTGCGTGTGCTGCAGGATTTTAATCCATGACGGCGTAGTATGTTACTAATGGTTTTCTTTGAGACTGTGGTCCCAGCTCTCTTCAGGTCATTGACCAGGTCCTGCCGTGTAGTTCTGGGCTGATCCCTCACCTTCCTCATGATCATTGATGCTCCACGAGGTGAGATCTTGCATAGAGCCCCAGACCGAGGGTGATTGACCGTCATCTTGAACTTCTTCCATTTTCTAATAATTGCGCCAACAGTTGTTGCCTTCTCACCAAGCTGCTTGCCTATTGTCCTGTAGCCCATCCCAGCCTTGTGCAGGTCTACAATTTTATCCCTGATGTCCTTACACAGCTCTCTGGTCTTGGCCATTGTGGAGAGGTTGGAGTCTGTTTGATTGAGTGTGTGGACAGGTGTCTTTTTATACAGGTAATGAGTTCAAACAGGTGCAGTTAATACAGGTAATGAGTGGAGAACAGGAGGGCTTCTTAAAGGTAGGTGATCAAATACTTATGTCATGCAATAAAATGCTAATTAATTACTTAAAAATCATACAATGTGATTTTCTAGATTCTGTCTCTCACAGTTGAAGTGTACCTATGATAAAAATTACAGACCTCTACATGCTTTGTAAGTAGGAAAACCTGCAAAATCGGCAGTGTATCAAATACTTGTTCTCCCCACTGTATGTGGGGCAACAAATATTTGTATTTGTTCCCACTTAGAAACTTCATCATTTGACAATGTCTTATCAGCCAGGCTTAGTGGGAGACTTTTAAAAGCTACATTGTTTTCTATGCAGCATAAAGCACTGTTTCTGTCTCTAATATGCCGTGTTTGCTTCCCCTTGTGGATTATTGGTTTGTTTGACTCAGTAAGTAAATCTACCCTGTTTATAATTTCCACTTTTTTTCAATTGTAAGGGGTATAATAATCACCCCTTTAGATTTAGATATGAAGCAGGAAGCAGCTGCCAGTTTGTAGTATTTGTTTTGAAGTATATGGACATCACCCTCTAAAAGATGTCTCCTGCAATAGAGCAATGTCAACTTGATTCCTATGTAATAAGTTAAGACATTTAATTTGCTTACTTGGCTCATTAGAACCCTTCAGATTACAGGAAATTATCACTAAATTAGCCATGATCCATCTGTGGTGATGTGAATACCAGTTTGATGGATTAAAGGGGGGAAAGGTAACTTATGACTATTCAGTTGCCAACTAAATAATTGTAAACCAGATATTCCAGAAAAAAAACAGTATACATATTCATTGTTGGATAAAATTATATATAAAAATACAAAACCCTTCAGATTGCCATTCCACCCCAAGAACCCTGCAAAATGTATAAAAACTATTTAAATAAAGAATCCTTCCCCTCCCCGACAGGTTAGGACACAACAGTCCTCCCTCTCCACTCAATGTTAGACCCGTGACTGAACGCAACGGTGTCTATCACTAAAACCCTCCCAATACCCCTCAATGTCTCACTACATTTCCTAAATATCTTGCATTAACTGACACAATGGAGATATGAGAACGGCAAGAATTGATCAATTGACTGAATGATTAAGCCTTAACGTAACATGGAGAACTAACTTGCAAAATAATTAAGTGGTGATAGTGATAGTTGACTTCTCTAGCTACGCAGTTGTCATAGCAACATGAGACACTTTAGCTAGCCAGCTACCACCAGACAAAGTTATCTCATCTAACTTAGTTGTAAAATACTATTTTAGTTTATAGAAGCTAGATAAACTTTCAACAACATATAGGTTATACTGAATACTACTGAAGAGTTAATCAGTTGGTTAGCTAACAGTTGTGATGATGACTTACTTAGTTAGCAGCTAACGTTAGCTGTAACGTTAACTTACTGCCCCAATCACCCAGCTATTTCGCTACGCCCGAAAATAACATCTGCTAAACATTTATGTGACAAATCAAATTTGATTTGATCTGGAAAGCTAGTTCACTAGCTAGCTAGCTTGCTGGTGCTCCTTTGTGGAAGTTCATAATGATCACAAGTAATTAGATCAAATGTTCCTCAAAACTCCTTGAAGTTCCATACGTTCCCCAGTGCTTGCATGGCCCTGTTGTTGAGTCTTCCTCCTCACAACAGGACCAGAGGCGTGATGCTCACTGCGGTGCTCGTGGTTGTCCTCTCCCAGTGATGCCAAGAACTCCTCTGCGTCTTGTGCTGTGGTGAATGACAGGTGCTCTCCCCTGTGTGTGGCCCGGAGCGTTGCTGGTTAGACAAGGAATGACTGGATGCCTCTTAGTCTGAGTTTGTTCCGGATCTCTTTAAAGACTTTGCGGCGTTGGGAGGTGTGCTTGCTGTAGTCAGGGAAAAACCGCAGTACCTTACCGGTGTGGTGAATGAGCTCTGCTGCTCTGGCTCCTTGTAGAATGGCTTGGCGGTCGTTGTACCGGAGGACCTTGAAGATCAGCATCCCTGGTCTGTCTGAAGCATTACTAGTCCCAGGTCCCGAGTAGATGTGATGGGCTCTTTCTATCTCAACCTTGTAATATATGGATGAGATCCATTTAGGGATAATTCTCTGTAGGAATTCGATTTGATCGTCAGTCTCGTCTCCTTCTTTTAAAGAAATGAATCTTACATTTGTGCGACGTGAACGGTCCTCCATTTCAGCCATCTTGAGCTGCATCTTCTCCAGTTGTGAAGAACAGTCGTTGATTTTCCATTTTCTTTCCCTATTTTCACCTTGCAGATTGTCCACTTTAGTAGACAGATTGTCAATCACTTTCATCTGTATCTCAACGTTGATTGTAAGAGCTTCAACAGCCGCTAAAGTCTCTTGATGTTTTCTGTTGAGTGGTTCCACCGCCTCAGCTAACACCCGTTGTAGCATATCCTTGAGAGAGTTCTGTTGCTTGGCTGACGCCTCAGAAATCACGCCAGCTATGAAGGCCTCAGTTTCAGTGCTGAGGGCTGTCTTCTGACGCTTAACTATAGGGGAAGAAGTCGGAGAAGCGCTGTTTTTCTTGCCTCCTTTGGTAGTCGGCGTTGTTATTCAGTCTTGGGTTTGTTTTTTAAGAGTTCATTATCGAAATAATGTAATAAAATATGAAAAAATAGGTATTGTGTTTGCAGAGCTCTAGTGACTAGCAACCATAACGCCCGTTGGTCACGTGAAGTCCCGACTTAATGGTTCTTCTGAATCACACAGACAGCAGAGAGGTTCTTAAGGATGTGCTTGATAGGAGTAGGGTGAAGAAGTTACCCCTAGAAACTGATCTAAAGTCAGATTAGTTTTTCCCTACAATGGATAAGGTAGTGTTTCGAGGAAGGGTAATCTGATTACAGATCTCTGTTTAATGACAACCTCTACCCAGTACTGGTTGGTACAGGAGGAGGTTAAAGAGAAACCAGCAGCCCTCCCTCGTCATCACCACGTCAGAAGTTGAGCCTAACTAATGAAATGGAACACTTGAATTGTTTTAGCTTTATGATTTAACAAGCTCAATGCAATGAGGCGTGACATTTTGCAGGCATTACATGTGTGTTCCAGATACTCTGTGTGGTGTGGGGGCACTGCAGTTTGTTGTCAAATTTTACAGGAAATAAAACGAGGGGCATTATTTATAGTTGAGGCCCTATAAAATCGTGATGCAGAGAAGGTGAACGGAATCACGGAATCCAGACATTAAAATGTAATTCAACAATATTAAAACGTATTGAACTTAGTAGGAAATCAGTTAATTTGCCCAAGATTATGATAAGACATGAACAAAATGCATAGCCTAAGTGAAGAGGCAATGGCGAGGGAATGCCCCTGTCTGTGTGTGCGAGTTTGTCTACCACTTTATGTAGCAGTTAGCGATGATGCTAATGACAACTGCCTTCTGGTAGATGGGAAGGGTTTCCCAAAAACCTTCTCAATTAAATGTTCACTACAAAGTAGTCTATGCCTACCTGGCAGAATGAGATCATGATTATTTGCATCAATCCAGTGGTGATTTGTTTAGCAAACTCAGCAATCACGTGTGCTACTGAAACACCGCTAACCAGTGTTGCCAACTCCTCAGTAAGGAAAGTAGCTATTGGCTGTCCTAAAAGTCGCAAGAAGTTGCTAAATGACGTCATCACCTAATTTGCATAATTGGCCATGTGCATGTAATTGTGATGGACGCTGTAAGAGAGAGGAATAACGTCGTGGGAGAGACAAAAAGTGAGTAAAAAACGACCTACATTTACATCCCGCCCTGAATGTAAGCCAGGGTGGGATCAGCCAGCGGTGGCTTCCCGCATGCGCGATTCATTAGTCTGGACGCGGAGGGGTGAACATCTCCTGCTCTGACTGCAGCTGGGAGGGACTGCTGCGCGAGGACTGGGCCGCCTGTGAGTGCTTTGGGACGGGGGGTAACAAAGCACCCGCTGCTCGTTGAGAAGAGTAAGAACGATACGTGCTTTCACGTCAGAGTCTCCAAAATTCTCCAATAACACCAGAAAAAGTCACTAGATTTGTCGCTAGTCGCTTTTTGAAAATTTACCAGAGTTACTGGAATCTATGGCAGGTAGCCTAGTGGTTAAGAGCGTTGGGCCAGTAACTGAAAGGTCAGAGCGTTGGGCCAGTAACTGAAAGGTCGCTGGTTCGGATCCCCAAGCTGGCAAGGTGGAAAAATCTGCCTTTCTGCCCTTAAGGAAGGCAGTTAACCCCCAACAACAACTGCTCCCCGGGCACTGATGACGTGGACGTCAATTGTAAGGCAGGCCCCCGTACCTCTCTGATTCATAGGGTTTGGGTTAAATGCGGAAGACATATTTCGGTTGAATGCATTGACTAGGTTTTCCCTTTCCTTAACTTTGGTAATTTATACTTGAATAACAAAAATGTTTTAGAAATGGATGTGTCCATGACTTTCTAGTGGACAGACCATATGGTCCAAGAGAAAATACCCAAATGAATGAAAAAAACATCTAATCAACAATGGCATTGTTTTCAATGATCTCTTCCAACTTTTTCACAACTGCCACCAGTTTGGAACCAAGGATTTACATATTGACATAGTAAAATAAATAAATACAAAAATAAAGGATATTTCATGCTGAAACCCTCATATTAAACACCAATTGTATTCACTAAGTTGATTGCTTATATTAGGATAATGTTTTACAGAGGGACAGAGATAATTACAGATACCTGTGATAATCAGAATTTTCATCTGATAAAATTCACAAAAGTTACACAAATTCTGGTAGTTTTCTGGTAAACTTAGAAAGTTTCAAGTAATATACCCTTTGCACCCCTAGTCAGAACCACATTCCTCATACAACCAACATGTTGATTGGAATAAGCTTAGCACAATACCTCTGTGAAAGGCAAAATAGTATTTTGGCCTTGTTGAGTTGATTCTGAAAGAGTGATCTATTGACATGCTATTGACCACTCATGTTTGTTTTAAAGGAGTAGACGCTGTGCTTTTCCCAAAGTAATTTCTGCTGTAGTGTTTCACGTCTCATGTATAGGCCTAGTCACTCATCATGTGTCTCCACTCACTCTCTCTCTCCTTGCAGCCCCATGAGTTTGACGAGTGTCGTTTTGACATCAGTGTGAACGACAGTGTGTGGTACCTACGGGCAGAGGATCCAGAGCACCGGCACCAATGGATCGACTCCATTGAACTACACAAGGTAAGACTGAAGGATCTCTCTCTCTCTCTAACTCTCACTCTCTCTCACTCACACAGTAGTGAGATATACCAGAGATATTCCCCTTGGCATGTGCTGGGGCAATTTACATTTCTTCTCTAATACTTTCAGATCTACACAGTAATTGCACCAGCCTAGTGGTTGATTTGGAATAGAACGAGAGGTAGCCTAGACTAGAGGTTGGAGAGGTAGCCGGAAGTTTGCTGGTTCAGGTCCCGGGCAAAGAAATACAAACAAGTGAGATATAGTGGTGTAAGAATATTTGAAGATAAATACACAATGCGGAGGACTAGTGGTCAATAGAGGACTAGTGGTCAATAGAGGACTATAGATCAATAGGGAATTAACAATCAATGGAAATAGTTGTTTTTCAGTTCAACATATGTTTAGAATCTGTGTATGGGGTTTCAGTCCAGGATTCATATCTACATGTGGCAAGTTCTCATTGGTGGAAATTGTCTATACATTGAGCCTGAAACAAGATACTTGGGGTTTGGCCATTGGCCCAATTTTATTGCATGGAATTCTAATTGGTCAGCCACATGCTAGGCTTGAGGCTATAAACTACATCCTGTCTCTTTGTTCAGTGGAGAAACACTGAGGACAGGGAAGAATGAACATCTGCCATCTATTTTCTATGATTTGTTCTCTTTGAATAAATATATTTTTCTCCCCCTGATTTGCTTTGGGGTCTGTGTTATTGAAGAATAACATCAACTGCTAACAGTGGCAACCGGACGCCTGCTGTTTTCAGATCCCATATTTACAGTAGGCTACCATTCCCAGGAGTTGACATGTAGCAACATGACTGTTCCTGAGTGGAACTGGTCGACTGGTTGGTGACAGTTGAAAGTGGGACAAACAGGAAAAACCTGCGGTGTGTGTTAGGGCCAGGATGATACCACAGATAGAACAATGAGACAGATATTTCATTGGATGTATAAATGTGAAGCATCCGCTTGGCGTTTCCACTCACTACCAATATGGTAGTGAGAGGAAGCCCAGTGGCCGGCAGTAGGAGAATATGGAGCGAGATGGATTTTGGCCGACATTCTGCAAATTTTCTCATCAATTAAACATTTGATCTCAATACAGTTTTCTGTTCCCAACACTAGCATCTGTTACGAACAGTGGACTAAGTTTTGTAGACTTTACCCTTTGCCAAAGTTAGAAAAAATTGTGTTGTTTTGGGAACACTAACCACTGAGTATACCAAACATTAGGAACACCTGAGTTGCACCCCCCCCCCCCCTTTTGCCCTCAGAACAGCTTCAATACTAATACACAATCCATGTCTTAAGGCTTAAAAATTATTTGACCTGTCTCCTCCCCTTCATCTACACTGGTTTGAAGTGGATTTAAGAAGTGACCTCAAAAAAGGATCATAGCTTTCACCTGGTCAGTCTGTCATGGAAATGTTCTTAATGTTTTGTATACTCTGTGTATTTATTATTATAATAATAATAATAATAATAATAATAATAATAATAATAATAATAATAATAATAATAATAATATGCCATTTAGCAGACGCTTATATCCAAAGCGACTTACAGTCATGTGTGCATACATACATATTTCTGGCAGTATGCAGCATTACTAGTTACTGTTGATGACAATCTGACTAATTTGCTGTAGGCCATTTCAATAAATAAGAAAGCAAGAGAGGAATGTAGGTTAGACAGAATTCCACCAGAGCAGCATAACATGTCCAGTCAGACTCTCTCTCTTTCTCCGTCTGTCTATCTCTGTGTATAGCCTTCACGTGGAGCGTGTTGTTTTTGTCTGCCAATCAGAGGTGACAGAGCGGCACTACAGTCAATAAGAAGCACTGTGTAGCAAGTGAAGTGAGAGCTAATGCAAGTTGAGATTACACTGGCTGAAGCACGAGAGGCACATCTCTGGTCCCTCTCCCTTGCATCCTGTGGGTGCGAGACACAGACACGCACAAGCCTGTTCCATACTGAAGCTGAAAGGAATATTAGAAAATATTTTGCTCCACATACAGTGGGGGAAAAAAAGTATTTAGTCAGCCACCAATTGTGCAAGTTCTCCCACTTAAAAAGATGAGAGAGGCCTGTAATTTTCATCATAGGTACACGTCAACTATGACAGACAAATTGAGATTTATTTCCAGAAAATCACATTGTAGGATTTTTAATGAATTTATTTGCAAATTATGGTGGAAAATAAGTATTTGGTCACCTACAAACAAGCAAGATTTCTGGCCCTCACAGACCTGTAACTTCTTCTTTAAGAGGCTCCTCTGTCCTCCACTCGTTACCTGTATTAATGGCACCTGTTTGAACTTGTTATCAGTATAAAAGACACCTGTCCACAACCTCAGTCAGTCACACTCCAAACTCCACTATGGCCAAGACCAAAGAGCTGTCAAAGGACACCAGAAACAAAATTGTAGACCTGCACCAGGCTGGGAAGACTGAATCTGCAATAGGTAAGCAGCTTGGTTTGAAGAAATCAACTGTGGGAGCAATTATTAGGAAATGGAAGACATACAAGACCACTGATAATCTCCCTCGATCTGGGGCTCCACGCAAGATCTCACCCCGTGAGATCAAAATGATCACAAGAACGGTGAGCAAAAATCCCAGAACCACACGGGGGGACCTAGTGAATGACCTGCAGAGAGCTGGGACCAAAGTAACAAAGCCTACCATCAGTAACACTCTACGCCGCCAGGGACTCAAATCCTGCAGTGCCAGACGTGTCCCCTTGCTTAAGCCAGTACATGTCCAGGCCCGTCTGAAGTTTGCTAGAGTGCATTTGGATGATCCAGAAGAGGATTGGGAGTATGTCATATGGTCAGATGAAACCAAAATATAACTTTTTGTGAAAAACTCAACTCGTCGTGTTTGGAGGACAAAGAATGCCGAGTTGCATCCAAAGAACATCTCATGAACACCATACCTACTGTGAAGCATGGGGGTGGAAACATCATGCTTTGGGGCTGTTTTTCTGCAAAGGGACCAGGACGACTGATCCGTGTAAAGGAAAGAATGAATGGGGCCATGTATCGTGAGATTTTGAGTGAAAACCTCCCATCAGCAAGGGCATTGAAGATGAAACGTGGCTGGGTCTTTCAGCATGACAATGATCCCAAACACACCACCCGGGCAACGAAGGAGTGGCTTCATAAGAAGCATTTCAAGGTCCTGGAGTGGCCTAGCCAGTCTCCAGATCTCAACCCCATAGAAAATCTTTGGAGGGAGTTGAAAGTCTGTGTTGCCCAGCGACAGCCCCAAAACATCACTGCTCTAGAGGAGATCTGCATGGAGGAATGGGCCAAAATACCAGCAACAGTGTGTGAAAACCTTGTGAAGACTTACAGAAAAAGTTTGACCTGTGTCATTGCCAACAAAGGGTATATAACAAAGTATTGAGAAACTTTTGTTATTGACCAAATACTTATTTTCCACCATAATTTGCAAATAAATTCATTTAAAAATCCTACAATGTGATTTTCTGGAGAAAAAAAATCTCATTTTGTCTGTCATAGTTGACGTGTACCTATGATGAAAATTACAGGCCTCTCTCATCTTTTTAAGTGGGAGAACTTGCACAATTGGTGGCTGACTAAATACTTTCCCCCCCCCACTGTAGCTTCTCTTCCCAGGCTTTCAACAACATCTTCGGTCATGATTATAGTCCAACTGTGGTTATAGCTGAGTTTTTATTGTATTTTTTTGTTAAAACAATAATTGGTTTGCCAATAGGGGGCGATTACATCGTATATCACAATGTTTTATGAGTACATAATCACGATAGGAAAAAATTTGACATCGCCATACCCTAGCAATACAATGCACCGGACTAAGCCTCCTATAGGCCTCCAAACCTATTGGGTCACAGCCTGGCATCGTCAGTGTTCCTGGTCCCCCTTCAATAGATCCTCATGTCCCCAATGGACTAAAAACAATCCTTCTGCTTTCCTGTAGTAGGCCTATTTCTCTCTGTAAACATAATGTTTCTTTGGGTTTGATTCTCTATTTCTCTGGCTGGGGGAATTATGTGTTTCTCACTCTTACTCTGGAGACTGGTCGAACACAGTGTTTCTCAACTACAGTTGTCGAGTACACCCAACTACAGTTGTCGAGTACACCCAACAGCACACCATTTTTGTTGTAGCCCAGGAACAAACACATCTGATTCAACTTGTCAAGGGCTTGATGATTAGTTAAAAAGTAGAATCGGGTGTGCTTTTCCGGGGCCACAACAAAAAATATGTACTGTTGGGTGTGGGCGAAGACCAGAGTTGAGAAACACTGGTCTAATGTGTTATCCCCCCACCCCTCCAGGCGGAGTCAGGATATGGTTCAGAGTCCAGTCTGAGGCGTCATGGCTCCATGCTGTCTCTCACCTCTGCTGCCAGTGGCTTCTCTGCCACCTCGACCTCCTCCAAGGTAAACCACCACAACACTCACAACAACTCACCAATCTGTTGTCTGGGGGCAATTCCATGGAAAGGCAACCTGAGCATGCCCAAATAAAGTTAGTCATTTCCAAATGAAACCACATTTATAATTATCCTTAAGGTCTTCATGTTGGAGTACAGGCTTTATTTGAAAAGTTTAAGTAGGAAATTGCATGAATTTTGACCATTTCTAAGAGTAGCAGGCCAAGTCTCAAAGGCTTTTCGGTCAATCATATTTCATGGCTTTTTGAAAGAGCTCACAGAGCTTGTTTCTCCACTCACAGCTGTCCCCCAGTGTTAGTTATGAAGATGTGATGTTAATGAGGACACTTCAATTTGGTCTGTATTGCTTAAGTTTTATTTATGTTTTCTACAGTCTTGTAAAGATAGCCTGTCCCAGTCACATCCATAATGTTTTTTAGGAAAAGTTTTTGTAAAACATGCACCTTACATCGGTCACAGCCTGTAAAGCTAACTTTTATCAAGGTTTTATATGGTCTATAATTGGTTGCTTTCTTTTCATTGCCCATATCCTTTTTCAGCGTTATGATATCTGTAACATCCATTTTAGTAATTTAGCAGACGCTCTTATCCAGAGCGACTTACAGGAGCAATTAGGGTTAAGTCCCTTGCTCAAGGGCACATCAACAGATGTTTCACCTAGTCGGCTCGGGGATTCGAACCAGCGACCTTTCGGTTACTGGCTCAGCGCTCTTAACCGCTAGGCTACCTGCCGCCTCACATCCAAATCAAATCTAATTTTATTTGTCACATACACGTGTTTAGCAGAAGTTTTTTGCGGGTGTAGCGAAATGTGATGGATATTGATGTATCATATCTTAGCTATCTTGTGTGGTTGTTCTGAGATGTATTCTTCAGACTTTTAAATTATATGTTCTTCTAGCTAATATTATCTTGGAAAATATGTGCTGAAATGCATTTCTCATACATGGCAGTAATGTTTTAAAGGATGGAAAGATGAGAAGTGTGCTTATCAACAATCTGTGAATAGTCCTGGAGTGTATTTTTCAAATGAAAGCCCCCCCCCCAAAAAAATATACCAACTTATTCCAGTGTCCAGAAAAGTGGATTGGGAGTATAGGCACATGTATATTGTTTCATTTGCATATTTTGTTACAATATTTCAGAAATGTGTCAATCTTATTTGTCTCCACATTCAACTGGTAAAGGTACATTTTATTTATATATACATACATACAGTACCAGTCAAAAGTTTGGACACCTACTCATTCAAGGGTTTTTCTTTATTTTTACTATATTCTACAATGTAGAATAATAGTAAAGACCTCAAAACTATGAAATAACACATGGAATCATGTAGTAACCAAAAAAGTGTTAAATAAATCAAAATATAGTTTAGATTCTTCAAAGTAGCCACACTTTGCCTTGATGACAGCTTTGCACACTCTTGGCATTCTCTCAACCAGCTTCATGAGGTAGTCACCTGGAATGCTTTTCCAACAGTCTTGAAGTCCCCACATATGCTGAGCACTTGTTGGCTGCTTTTCCTTCACTCTGCAGTCCAACTCATCCCAAAGCATCTCAATTGGGTTGAGGTCGGGGGATCTGATGCAGCACTCCATCACTCTCCTTGTTGGTCATATAGCCCTTACACAGCCTGGAGGTGTGTGTTGGGTCATTGTCCTGTTGAAAAACAAATTATAGTCCCACTAAGTGCAAACCAGAGGGGATGGTGTATCGCTGCAGAATGCTGTGGTAGTCATGCTGGTTAAGTGTGCACTGAATTCTAAATAAATCACAGACAGTGTCACCAGCAAAGCACCATTACACCTCCTCCATGCTTCACGGTGGGAACCACACATGCGGAGATCATCCGTTCACCTATTCTGCGTCTCACAAAGACACGGCGGTTGGAACCAAAAATCTCAAATTGGGACTCATCAGACCAAAATACAGATATCCACCGGTCTAATGTCCATTGCTCGTGTTTCTTGGCCCAAGCAAGTCTCTTCTTCTTATTGGTGTCCTTTAGTAGTGGTTTCTTTGCAGCAAAATCGACCATGAAGGCTTGATTCACGCAGTCTCCTCTGAATAGTTGATGTTGAGATGTGTCTGTTACTTGAACTCTGTGAAGCATTTATTTGGGCTGCAATCTGAGGTGCAGTTAACTCTAATGAACTTATCCACTGCAGCAGAGGTAACTCTGGGTCTTCCTTTCCTGTGGTGGTCCTGTGCCAGTTTCATCATAGCGCTTGATGGTTTTTGCGTCTGCACTTGAAGAAACGTTCAAAGTTCTTGAAATGTTCCGTATTGACTGTCCTTCATGTCTTAAAGTATTGATGGACTGTCGTTTCTCTTTGCTTATTTGAGCTGTTCTTGCCATAATATGGACTTGGTCTTTTACCAAATATGTGTATTTTCTGTATACCACCCCTACCTTGTCACAACACAACTGATTGGCTCAAATGCATTAAGAAGGAAAGAAATTCCACAAATTATATTTTAACAAGGCACACCTGTTAATTGAAATGCATTCCAGGTGACTACCTCATGAAGCTGGTTGAGAGAATGCCAAGAGTGTGCAAAGCTGTCATCAAGGCAAAGGGTGGCTATTTTGAAGAATCTCAAATATAAAATATATTTTAATTTAACACTTTTTTGGTTACTACATGATTCCATATCTGTTATTACATAGTTTTGATGTCTTAACTATTATTCTACAATGTAGAAAATAGTAAAAAATAAAGAAAAACCCTTGAATGAGTAGGTGTTTGATACTGTATATGTATCTACACTACCAGCCAAAAGTTTGGACACCTACTCATTCAAGGGTTTTTCTTTACTTTGATTTTTACTATATTTTTATTACAGAAATAAATAGAATGTTAGAGTGTAGTAACTGGCCTTGTATACTATTCAGGCTACCTGTAATTATGCAATCCTAAAGTACCTTGCTTTCTGCTGCCCTTTTTTTTTTTTTTTTACATTCCAAATGACAACATGTTATGATAGATTTTGATCACGAAGTCTTTAAGATTTGAATGTTTATTTCAAATTCTGTAACATACATAGCCGTCGTTTGTCCTCTCTAAAGTAATCATGGAAATGATCAAAAATGACGTTTTTATTCAGCCAAGCCTTTCCTTCGAAATGGCTATCCATGTTTTGACCTAAGACTCACAAACTCACTGTAACATCCATAACGCTTCTTATTTGCTTTATTTCTCCAACATGCCAGAAGTCCGCTTTCTTGGGTATACACTCCCCCCAAGCAGAGTTTGTCCATTCTATGAGACATTTTAAATTGTGCTTTTGCATATGCTGGAATCGCTCCTGGACATTACAGCCCCTGGAAAGATGTAGCTAGGTATTTTGCATAATTAATTAATTACCAAGGGCCTAATCTTAACTTGGTGGAGACGTCCCGTTGATTCCCAATGCATGATTGTTTAATTATGTTATTTAATAATATAATATAATATAATATGCCATTTAGCAGACGCTTTTATCCAAAGCGACTTACAGTCATGCGTGCATACATTTTTGTGTATGGGTGGTCCCGGGGATCGAACCCACTACCTTGGCGTTACAAGCGCCGTGCTCTACCAGCTGAGCTACAGAGGACTATTTAACAGTGAACCCGTGTGTTTGTGTGTGTTGTTGGACCTGAAGGGCCACAGCCTGCCGGAGAAGCTGGCGGAGATGGAGACGTTCAGAGACATCCTCTGCAGACAGGTGGACACGCTGCAGAAGTACTTTGATGGCTGCGCAGACGGCATCTCCAAGGATGAGTTCCAGAGAGACAGAGGTAGACCTACTGTAGCTGTTTAACATGGAGGGAGAGGGACTGTGGACCCCAGGAAGAGTAGCTGCTGCTTCTGCAAAAGCTAATGGGGATCAAAATAAACAAATAAGCTAACATGGAGGGAGAGGGACAGTCAGACAGAGGTACTGAAGCATACCTGGGAGGCTTTCTGTGGGTTTTAAAGTTCCATATTGAACTGGCCATGTAAATTGTAATAACCACACCTGCCACAGAACATGGAATGGCAACCCATGTAGATCAATGATGGAGTCTTGTCTCCTTTCCAGTGGTGGAGGAGGATGAAGACGACTTTCCCACGAGCACACGGCCCGATGGCGACTGCCTTTACAACAACAACGGCAGCAAAGAGAAGCGTGAGGATCAGTGTGTAAATTCACACTTATACTACTACTAAATTACTACTCGTAGCAGTATGAGTGCTTGTGTCCTTGAGCAAGGCACTTGACCCCTGAAATAGCTCCAGGGGCGCTGCACTGTAGATAACACTGCGATCCTCACAAATGTGTGTTTGTGTTGAATATGTGTGTGTTGTGGAAGCAGATCAGAAAACAAATATCAGTTTCATCACCCCTAAAGCACAGTTATGTGCAGAATGGTGACATTGGAACCTTTTCATCTAACAGTGTGTGTCTCTCTCTCCCAGTGTTTCCCCCTGCCAATCCTAAGGGCATGAACGGGATTGACTTTAAGGGCGAGGCCATCACGTTTAAGGCCACTACAGCTGGAATCCTGTCCACCCTCTCCCACTGCATCGAACTCATGGTGAAGAGAGAGGACAGCTGGCAGAAGAGAATTGACAAGGTACGTCACAGCCCACTTCTGCCACAGCCAATCACAAGTCTTCTTTAGCAGAGGTCACTGGGGCCTTGGAAGCTCCCAACGGGGTCATTCAACCCCTCACCTGTCTCATGGAAACAATTCCCCAGTCAGGTTGTTGTTGCAGAAGAGTATGCATTCTCATTTTTAATCACCATGGCTGGTAAAATAGAAGTGGACTGGTGTGTTTATGGTTTAAGCCAGTGAGAGGAGACAGTACACAAGTCCCGGTTCAGCAGAGGCATTGTCTAACCTGAGGTGGCAGATCCAGTCTATTGTGTGTGGTCTCTCAAATGGTTATATCAAGAGCCTTTTCTTTGTGTAATTGGAGGTGATTGGTGGATCTGATCACCTCAATGCCCCACCCTGCCTTGATTGGCTTAGTTTCGTTATGCCTGACAGTTGTGTGTTTGGAAAGAATCTCCCTCAATCAGTAAGTCCCACTGTTGTGCAATAGGCATGTAAAACATTTAGAAACATTCAACTCTTCAAGGAAGATAATGGTGAATTTGCATTCTATTAGAACTATTAGAACATGGCCAGATTGACATTTTGTATGAAAGCACTTTGTAATGAAGGCACTTGTTAAACACTTTTCAAGACACTCCTGCTTTTTGAAGGTAGAGGATTCTTTTCATTTTCATCACGTGAAATAAATCACACTTCAACTGCATTTCCGTAAAGTCACATTTTAATGGTTTAATTGTTTGAATGGTTTAGTGGTTATTTGAGCGGATTGAATTGAGAATTTCCATTGTAGATACTGCAGTCTGTAGGCATTCACCCCCATACCTTGCTTTAGACACATGACAAAGCTCTGCATCCTTACCCTGCTCAGCTGTTGAAAACCAGTTCTTCCATTTTTTCCCAAGGCAAATTGCCCAACCCAAAAAAGGGAGGTAGGAATAGCCTCCAGTTGGTTTCGACAACCTGATTGACACTAGCGTGGCTGGGTGTGTGTGTCTTGAGGGTAGCCTATGTTGATCAGGGAGAGAGCGTCACAGGACAGGACACGCACTCCAAGCCACAAACTGGAGTAAGTAGTAGGATGACTGCTCTGACATTGTGGTACCGTCTGTCTTTCTGGAAGCCCTCGCTACATGGGAGGGCCGACATACTGAAATACGACAGCCAGAGATGGATCCCACTACAGCCACTTCTTTACAGTACGTATTATAGTATAGGCATTGGTTGAAGCAAATCAACTTGGAGGTACACAACACACTCCCAGCCTCTTGTTATGAGCCGTCCGGCAGTTACCGAGAACCACATACCGGATTTTTTTAACAGGCTCGTTAGCAATTGAGCTTTAAGAGTATTTTCTGCGCCTACCTAGCTTAAATTCTAGCAGTCGGATTAAAACAAGACTATAGCGTCCATAATGTGACCATTTGATTTAAAACATTGCGGATTGACTACGTTTGAAGGTGCAACAGTTTTAATTTAATTTATTTATAGCTCTCACGTGCTCATTTCTGTCCCTTAAGAACCAACGATGTGCTACCTTTTTGTAGCATTTTTGACAATACTAACAATGCTAAAACCGGGACCAACAACTCTGTTGCTGCGCAACAGCAGCAGCTAGCTAGTAACATGCTAGCAGCTGTAGCTAGCTCGCTAACACCAGGCAGATGAGAAGCAAGCTACAAGCCAAGGAACTGAAGTTAGTTAGATTGGTATATTTAACTATGGAGGGTTTTTCATATGGCTGAAGAGCACAAACATTCTTGGCTGCTATTAAAGCCAATTAGCTACAAGCCAACGAGACTGTACCAATGTTGACAATATATCCTAACTAGCTAGCTACATTCTTCCATAAAGCTTAGCTAGCTAAGTGCATAGTCAACACCGAACTTTGGGAAACTGCCGTTCTGCTAACTTATAATACATGCAATGGTCATTGCTCATCTAGTTACTCTGGCATGATACAGTCAAACTGGCTAAATAGTTACTTGTGCAGCCAGATGTCAGTTTCAGCACAAACACTGCTAGCTAGCCTACATTTCCTCAACCAAGATCAGCCTCTCACAACACAAACTGTAGCTGATAAAACAAATTGTTTTGCTAAGAAACATTTGGCTATGTTGAATCTAAATCCGGCCAATGCAAATGCAAGTAGTGTACACATGTTAGCTAGCTAATTAGCTAGATCAACACACAAGACAGACACGTTACTGTTCGAGTATCCAGATCAAATTCCAGCCCTTAACATATGATGCTTTAATTCAGTACACCCTCCTCTGTCAATGCAATGTTCTTCATGCCATTTTAATCCAAATTTGCGCTGACTGATCAACAGTGTCAAGTTAGTTTAGTGTGTTCCCAGAAATCTGAACCCAGTAAGCAAAATTATGTTTAAAATATGTTTTTTCCGGGCCTTTGAAGTTGGGTTAAAATCTAAGCCAAACATAGACGTCCATGTTTGGTTTAGAATTTACGCAGCGGGTTAGGATAATTAACGTAGCCGGTTAGGAGAATTAGGTTAAAAGGGTTAGGGTTAGCGAAAATGCTCTCCTGACCTGCTACGAAAAGTCTTAGGGAAATCAAGGTTGGTCCGGACCGCACCAAAAAAAAGACATCCAAAATATGTTGGTGTAGGTCCCTTTAGTGGGTAGTAGCCATCAACAAGTACAAAACTGGAGGGGGTCTGGGGGGGACTCCCCTGGATTTATTATTTTATTTATTTCCCAATGCTCACTCAGCCAACTTGTTCAGTACTTTGAGAGTCACTTACAGGAACTGGTATGTGCTTAATGTAAAGCAGCTGTTGATATTCACTCCCCTCTTTTAAAGCAAGTATCCATATGTTTTGCTTAAATGCAAATAACCATTTCTATGAAGTGGGGCCCAGTTTTCCAAAAGCGATGGAACATGTCTCTGCGATGGCTGCTTCGTACACACCACAGTGGATTGGAATACGCTCTAAATGGAAACCAGAACTAACTGCTCAACTTCAGTTTTCTCCTTCCCTCCTTTTTTCTAGTCATTATTTAGACTTGTATTTGGATCATTGCAATTTCCACTACGTTGTAGTTGTTTGATAATAGGGTTTATTCACTAGTTTGACAGATCTGTTAGTTGGCATTTCAGTTAGTTTCGAGGTGGAGATGATCCTAATCCAAAGGTGTACAGTCTTTCTATCCTTAGTCAGTACAATTGTAATGGACCTGTGATAGAGATGTAGGCAGCAACACCATTCAGTAGTGTCTAGTAAAAGTTTGTTTTTAATCCTGTGTGACATTTAATCTGCTTCATGTTGTTATTGGAATTCTGTGTATTTTAGAAGTAGGTGTGCCTACTGTTGCATTTAGTGTTTGTTGTGGATTTCATTGTGCGAAGCGGCACTTCGTCTTCTTTGTACTTTTGTGACAGCCCTCAGGCCAGTCAGCCAGGTTTAGTGCACCTAAGTGGGGCACCATGAGCAATGACGCACCTCCCTCCTGCTACTGCAAGACAAGTTCTAGTCTTAGAGGTTGCCAGACAAAGGCCAGCCTCATTTGTCTTGGGGGCATGAGAATAGAGTTTAAACCATTTTGAGCAGAGTGGCCTAGCGTCCTGTTCGCCCCGTCCCTCGGACGCTTATTCACGTTTTCTAAACATTTTGTGCATTTACTACGCAAAAACCTGTCACTGAAATTCACACTTCTACTCAATACAACGCATTGAATTAACTTCACACTGTTCACTGTACAATAGAATACTGCATAGAATGGCTGATTTGCTCATATTTGCAAAGGCCTACCTGTGATTTGGCTGGAGGAATGGGAGGGAGGAATTTACTGTACATGCATAATGATCTGCAAGTCATTGTGGCAGTAAGGGGAAAACACTGCATGAAACCTTCTTTACTCTTCAGTTAACACACACGTTAGTGTTGAATTCACGTTAGTTGACAACTTAACCAAATGTATATCAAAACTAGATGTTGAACTGACGTCTGTGCCCAATGGGCATTTCTTTCTATCTGTGCCAATCAAAATTGCTTAGACCTACTGTCAAGTTAACTGGTTGTAAGCTAGCTAGGTAACGCGACTGAACAAGGTTGTTCGTGATCAAACCAATAATTAGCGACCCAGGATTAGTTTAAAACGGCCTGCGACATGTTTTGTGAAATTATATAAAATGCGCTCGAGACAATACATTTTCTTTGCTGCAAGCATGCCTGTCACGAAGCTGTGCTCCATTTTCCCTCTGGCTCTCAGAGGTTGCATGACAGCGACCTTGCAAAGTCTACTCAGACTGGCCTGTGCTCTTGGTTATAACAGGCAATGAAATTATACAATGTATCAACTTTGCTCGCTCTGCTCCAATGTAACAAATGTATAAAAAATATATATTCTGTATATAGATTATTTTGGGGGGTACTTTTGACCCCTTTTTCTCCACAATTTCGTGATATCCAATTGGTAGTTAATCTTGTCCCATCGCCACAACTCCCGTACGGACTCGGAAGAGGTGAAGGTCGAGAGCCATGCGTCCTCCGAATCACAACCCTGCCATGCCGCACTGCTTCTTGACACACTGTTCGCTTAACCCGGAAGCCAGCCGCACCAATGTGTCGGAGGAAACACCGTACAACTGGCGACCGTGTCAGGGTGCATGTGCCCGGACCGCCGCAGGAGTCTCTAGAGCGCGATGGGACAAGGACATCCCGGCCGGCCAAACCCTCCCCTAACCCGGACGATGCTGGGCCAATTGTGTGCCGCCTCATGGGTCTCCCGGTCGCGGCCGGCTGCTACACAGCCCGGGATCGAACCCGGATCTGTAGTGACGCCTGAAGCACTGCGATGCAGTTCCTTAGAACAAATGTATAAATCTTAACAACAGAAGACCCATCAGGGTCAGCAACCCCGGTCACCATCAAGGCTACATTATATTTAAAAACGGATGGAGGAATAGATGCACAGGAAGATCGGCCAGAGAGAAGCAGGTGAGTGAGGACTGATAGGGGATGCGGCTGGCTGATTACAGCTGCCACACGTGAAATGTACATGAAAGTGAAGTGGATATTATTGGACCGGTGCATATGAGACTAGTAGCTGTTGCTTAAATTCAACAGATGTATTTTTATTTTTAAGACTCAACACAACAGGCGCCAGAACTTTCTTTAGATCGGCATGGCCTAAGAATTTGGTAGTATAATATTCTAAAAAGTATCATGACGTTTTTGTACTGTCTTACCGTGTTACCAGTATACCGTTGCAACACTAATTGAGAGTTAGATTTGAGTTGGCGATTTATCTTACCAGAAGCTTATAGCCTCTTCGTGAACAATATTCCTTCCAGTTGACCAATTGTGACTGTGTGTGTGTATTCAGGAGCTGGAGAAGAGGAGAAGGGTGGAGGATGCCTATAAGTCGGCCTTGAGTGAACTGAAGAAGAAATCTCACTATGGAGGCCCCGACTACGAGGTAGGAATTCCAAACCTTTGAAACTGCCAAAACTCTCCTGACACTTCCACCTGTAGTGATGATGAATACTGGAACCAATCCACATGAGTTATCACAGGTATCTGACTTAGTAATGACTAAGGAAGTGAGAAGAGACAAGAATGCTAAATATTTATTTCCACTTGATTATGAGTATAGATACTATACTATAAAATTGACATATTACAGCTCATGGCTATGCCATTGTATTAGTCATAGTGGGTATATACCAGTCAGATTGCGGGGCATTGATTCCTGTTGCATGACATTGATTTGGGTACAAGATTCTACATCCTGGAAGCAGTACATCTGTCGTAATTTGTTGTGCCTTCTCATGATATTGTTTCAACAGGAGGGTCCTAACAGTCTCATCAATGAGGATGAGTTCTTTGATGCGGTGGAAGCTGCCCTGGACAGACAAGACAAGATAGAGGAGCAGGTACGTTACTATTTTATTCTGTTCGCTAGTTCCCACCTGCCGGCATTCTGTATAGATCTGAAACGTCTATATGGCCGATTTTCCACCTTGCCTACCAGAGAGAAAACATGTCCTTTCCTTTCAGATCTAGAATCTAGATATTGGACCTACAGGTGTGATTGAATTGGACCTACAGGTGTGATCGA
Source organism: Coregonus lavaretus (assembly GCF_964263955.1). Lineage (NCBI taxonomy): Eukaryota > Metazoa > Chordata > Actinopteri > Salmoniformes > Salmonidae > Coregonus > Coregonus lavaretus. Next base: position 27,684,461 of record NC_140004.1, on the reverse strand, counting down.
TTTGGGATTAGACAACTGAGTGTATTATGAGAGCATATTCTGAGAGTAATGTGAGTTGTCTGTGGTGTTAATGTGTGGTTGTGTGTTCATTCTCAGTGTCAGTCAGACAAGGTGAGGATACCCAGACTTACCCCAGTCCCTCCTGGAGACACATACTCCACCATCGGAACCCACCGCTTCGCCAAACAGGTACACACACACAAACATAGGGCTGTGACGATTATGGAATTTGTGATGAAAAATTGTCATGTACAGTGCATTCGGAAAGTATTCAGACCCCTTGACTTTTTCAACATTTTGTTACGTTACAACCTTATTCTAAAATGGGTTAAATTGTTTTCCCCCCTCATCAATTTACATACAATACCCCATAATGACAAAGCAAAAACAGGCTTTTAGAAATGTTTGCAAATGTATAAAAAAAAAAAAAAAAAAAATATTACCAGACCCTTTACTCAGTACTTTGTTGAAGCACCTTTGGCAGTGATTACAGCCTTCTGGGGAAACACTGTACAACTGGCGACCGTGTCAGCGTGCATGTGTCCAGCCCGCCGCAGGAGTCGCTAGAGCGCGATGGGACAAGGACATCCCGGCCGGCCAAACCCTCCCCTAACCCAGATGACGCTGGGCCAATTGTGCGCCGCCTCATGGGTCTCCCGGTCGCGGCCGGCTGCTACACAGCCTGGGATCGACCCCGGATCTGTAGTGATGCCTGAAGCAAAATATTACAGACCCTTTACTCAGTACTTTGTTGAAGCACCTTTGGCAGTGATTACAGCCTTCTTGGGTATGACGCTACAAGCTTGGCACACCTGTATTTGGGGAGTTTCTCCCTTCTCTGCAGTTCCGCTCAAGCTTTGTCAGGTTGGATGGGCAGGAGTCACTTTTTCACACAGGGCCATGTAGGTTTGGATTTTGTTTTCCCTTAATAATAACAACCTTAATTTCAAAACTGCATTTTGTGTTTACTTGTGTTATCTTTGACTAATATTTACATTTGTTTGATGATCTGAAACATTTAAGTGTGACAAACATGCAAACAAATAACAAATCAGGAAGGGGCCAAACACTTTTTCACACCACTGTATGTAAATAAGGTATTTCTGTTTTTTATATTTGCAAAAATGTCAAAACAACTGTTTTCGCTTTGTCATTATGGGGTATTGTGTGTAGATTGCTGAGGATTTTGATTTATCCATTTTAGAATAAGGCTGTAACGTAACAAAATGTGGAAAAAGTCAAGGGGTCAGAATATTTTCGAATGCACTGTACCCACGGTTATTTTAATAATAGTCATTTTTGTAGATGTTTTTTTATCTTCGAAAATTACCTACGACATACCTAATGAATACAACACAGTTTTTTGGTGACACCCCTGTCTTAATAACGAATGGTTTTGACCACTTGAAACTTTTGGAAATGAAGCTTCTCCTCCTCATACAATGATTATCAACTTTACTCACTTCATGTAAAAATTACAGACTGCTATTGGGTACACTTATATCTACTTAAATACAAAGTTGAATCCCCCCTTCTCCTGAAATGAATGTATACTGAACAAAAATATAAACACAACATGTAAAGTGTTGGTCCCATGTTTCGTGACCTAAAATAAAAGATCCCAGAAATGTTCCATATGCACAAAAAGCTTATTTCTGTCAAATGTAGTGCACAAATTTGTTTATATCCCTGTTAGTGAGAATTTCTCCTTTGCCAATATAATCCATCCACCAGACAGGTGTGGCATATCAAGAAGCTGATTAAACAGCATGATCATTACACAGGTGCTGGGGACAATAAAAGGCCATTTTAAAATGTGCAGTTTTGTCACGCAACACAATGCCACAGATTTCTCAAGTTTTGAGGGAGCGTGCAATTGGCATGCTGACTGCAGGAATGCTCGTCGTCCTCACCAGGGTCTTGACCTGACTGCAGTTCGGTGTCGTAACCGACTTCAGTGGACAAATGCTCACCTTCGATGGCCCCTGCACGCTGGAGAAGTGTGCTCTTCACGGATTAATCCTAGTTTCAACTGTACCGGGCAGATGGCAGACAGTGTGTATGGCGTCGTGTGAACAGTGTTCATGGTGGCATACTCACCAGACATGTCACCCATTGAGCATGTTTGGGATGATCTGGATCGACGTGTACGACAGCTAAATAATGATTTAGTCTCTTTGATTTGCGTAATCCCTTTCATGTAGTGAAGGGTGGCATCCCTCTCTGCTCGTCTTTCATGTGTGGTGGCATGCCTGGTCTCATTCCCTGGATGTTTCTCTACTTTTCCCCTCTTTCACTCCTCACCTGTTTATTTCTCTTTCTCTCCCCCTACCTCCCCTTTCCCCATTCCTATCTCACTCTTTCCCCCCCACACACTTTCTCCCCCTCTCCGCTTCCTCTGCTGCATAGCCCCATAGCTATTCTTCCCTGTCCTCCGTTGCACTAGTCAGTGCCTCAGATGATGTTCACAGATTCAGCGTGCAGGTACCGTATGTGTTGAACAGAGCGCCACCTGCCTCCTGCGAATGCACATTACACTGCACTCTACTGGCTGAGACTGACTGCATGTGAATGACTAGGAATTGTAATACATACATTGAACTTGACTGTGTTTTACCGTCTTCCACACTGTCTTATATAACCTGTCCTTTAACCCATTGTGTCTTTCCATCTCTTTCTGATGCACTTCATGTGTGTTGCCTTCCCTCCCTCTGTCCAGAGCTGCCCTGAACGGATCCATTTTCATCAACATTCCTTTAGCAAAATCATTAGGAGTCGAAGTTATCAATGCACACAGTTAGGCAAGCTGAGCTACAAAGCAGCTTAGATACAATGATTCAATAAAACTATGCAACAACAACATTATTTAACTATAGACCTTTTTTTGAACGTAAACAATAAACTAATTTAGAACGCATGACCCCACTATACATCCTGCTAGCTAGCTGCCCCGGAGACCTCAACATGTCAAGTGCATGTTACAAGAAGAAAAGTAAACAAAGTCTACGTATAAAGAGGGAAAACAGGGTTACATGTAGCTTAGTCAGTGTATGGAGAAGTCAGAGGCGGAGCTAGCCAGCCAGACACTTCAGAGGACGTTGCTACTTGGCCTGGATAGTGGCGAGAAGCAACGGGCCATACAGGGGAGGGGTGCAGCTGACACTGTAGCCTATATGGTAGCCTCCTTGAATGACCGGCAGAAACGGTGGGAGAACTTTTTTCAAAGGGTTGTAAAAAAACAAAACACATTTGGCTTATAATTTCCGAAATCTGATAGGCTATTTTAGTCAAATAGGCCTTGCAGCTTCTCTTCAGTCATAACTTGTTGCCCTAGAAGACAAATACATAATTATACATTACAAGAAAAAATGTATTAAATGATAGCATGAATGCATCAATCATCTAGCTGACATCTGTAAAGCCTTCTCTTTCAATGTTGCGCTTCTCGACGGGATCGGAGAAAATGCAATAGCTCTAAACAGGGTAGCCTAAATATACTTCCCTTGCAAACATTTTGAGATTTAAAAGCAGTGAAACTATAATTCAAGTTTCTGATAATTCACTTAATTGATGCATATTCTACGTGGTTGAAATACTGAGCTGTTATGTAAAGGGTCAATCCCTGAATAAGACACCCATATTTGCATTTGTTCGAGATACTGAAAGAAATAAAGCTTACTATATTGCTCCACTCCTTTTCCCGAGACAAAAACATTTGGTGCGTCAGGAGTTAATTTCACATTAGGCTACATGTGAGATGTTATAGGCCAGTCAGTGTCCAGATTTCAGTTAGTATTCCATTTAACCTATCTCAAGTTCAAAATGATCATTTCAGCTCTCTCATTTTGGTTCTCTCATTTGTTGGCAAAGTAAACATGTTATAATGCGATTTCTTAGTGTCTCACAATCTTTCACAATAAACAAGTCATTCACAATAATACTCAAAGTAGGCATAGTAATAGACAGTCTTGCACAGTGTCAAATATTTAAGTAGGCATAGTAATAAAGTCAAAGTTTATTTGTTGTGAACATACAGGATAGTTTACATAGCACAATTAAATAGTAGCCATACATACATACTGTACATTAATGGCAGTGTAGTACAATACAAGGAATAATTGAGACTCCTGTAAGTCGCTCTGGATAAGAGTGTCTGCTAAATGACTAAAATGTAAATGTAACAACAGCGGTATCAATCAAATGTATTTATGAAGCCCTTTTTACATCAGCAGATGTCACAAAGTGCTATACAGAAACTCAGCCTAAAACCCCAAACAGCAAGCAATGCAGATGTAGAAGCACGGGGGCTAGGAAAAACTCCCTAGAAAGGCAGGAACCTAGGAAGAAACCTAGAGAGGAACCAGGCTCTGAGGGATGGCCAGTCCTCTTCTGGCTGTGCCGGGTGGAGATTATAAGAGTACATGGCCATTTAAGGCCAGATTGTTCTTCAAGATGATCAAACCTTCATAGATGACCAGCAGGGTCAAATTATAATCACAGTGGTTGTAGAGGGTGCAACAGGTCAGTACCTCCGGAGTAAATGTCAATTGGCTTTTCATAGCCGAGTATTCAGAGGTCGAGACAGCAGGTGCGGTAGAGAGAGCGAGCGAGAGTCGAAAACAGCAGGTCCAGGACAAAGTAGCACGTCTGTTGAACAGGTCAGGGTTCCCTAGCCGCATGCAGAACAGTTGAAACTGGAGCAGCAGCACGACCAGGTGGACTGGGATCAGCCAGGAGTCATCAGGCCAGGTAGTCCTGATCCTAGGGCTCAGGTCCTCCGGGAAGGAGAGGGGGAGAGAATTAGAGGGCGCATACTTAAATTCACACAGGACACTAGATAAGACAGGAGAAATACAAGATATAACAGACTGACCCTAGCCCCCCGGCACATAGACTATTGCAGCATAGATACTGAGATGGGTGGGTCGGGGGACACTGTGGCCCCGTCCGACGATACCCCCGCACAGGGCCAACCAGGCAGGATATAACCCCACCCACTTTGCCAAAGCACAGCCCCCACACCACTAGAGGGATATCAACAGACCACCAATTTTTGGACTAGAACCTGGAGGAAATATATACTTTATTGTCCATTGCTTAGAACAGAAATGTGCCTTCTGCTTTTCCCAACACCCTGCAGTGCAGCACCCCTGGGTGGAGAGCAATTGTGGGGGTTTAAGTGCCTTGCTCAAGGGCACAATGGCAGGAGATGGTACATGGGAGCCTTCCAGCTGCCAGTTCATTTTTGTGTCGTCCTGGGCTTGAACCATTGTAGTCATGGCACCACACTCATTCATTGCTCCTGTAGTAGCCTAGCCCTAGAGCAGTGTTTCCTGGTCCTAGGGACCCAATGCACATTTTTGGTTTTGCCTTAGCACTAGCCATCTGATTCAAATCATCAAAGCTTGATACGTTGATCATTTGAATCAGCTGTGTAGTGTTAGGACAAAATAACACAGTTTGGAGAGGCAAACCAGCAGCTGCAAGGTTGCTGGTATAAGGCCTGGGCCAGGCAACGCAAAAATGGAACTGAACTGGCAGCTGGAATGCTGCTGGTCATTGATCCTGTGCACCATCATCTGCCATTATGCACTTGAAAGGCACCTAACCCCCCACAATTTCACTCCATCCAGGGACTCTGCACTGCTGCTGACCCTGTGTCAACTTCTGTGTATTTGTTGGTGTTGGGAAAGGGAGAAGACACATTTTCCATTCTAACTACTGGATTATAAAGTTGTATTAAATTATTCTTTATCCAGCATATTGTCCATCTAGAAAAGGTTAGACAGCCCTGACAACACAAGCTGGCTCCCCATGCAGTCCACTCCAGGAAAAATATGTCTACCATAGAGCATTATTGTCTGAAAACACATTAGATTCCTCTGCACAGGCATTTGTTTAAATATCAGCACAATGTTGATGGGACACATTTCACTTTGATTATAACCCACAGACCCCCAAGATGAATATGACTTGTTAGATAGTGCTGCCTAGGCTAATGAATTGTCCAAAGCCAAATCGTCCCAAGTTACTCCTCCTCATCAATATTAAACAAAAACAAATACTGGACATATGTATGCCTCTTTCATTTGATTTTAGAAGAAGCAAACCACTTAGCTAGATAGCTAACTAGCAACTACATTTGCAAACCAAATGCACAACTGCAGAGCATTTAGCACATTTTAGACAGTTAACTTAGTTATAGGATATCTAGCTGGCAAACATTTGGTTGTGAATTCCATACTGTAACTAGACAGTGAGTGATTCACACGGCTCTGGTTTCTCGTCGTTGTGTGCTTGGAAACGAACCCCACGTGAACGATTAGTTACCGGAGTGTAACTCCAGTTCTATGAGTGGAGCGGAGCCCCATAGGGGAGCTCTGCTCCTATTGGTTTACCCACTGCCCTAAGGCAGCATCAGCCTGAGACAAAATTATGCACACACCTGCAGCCAATAGGAGTACAGGTGTGCCTATAAGAGGGGATGCCTCCCCTCAATCAGCCTCCCGAGATATTTATCTTCAGCGAGACTAGAGAGGGTCGGCAGGGCCTTAAGTCCTATGGGGCTCCGCTCCACTCATAGAACTGGAGTTACACTCCGGTAACTAATCGTTCTATATCGTGGAGCTCCGCCCCATAGGGGAGCTCTGCTCTTATTGGCTTAAGGCGGAGCGTAGCGCTCCAAAATGTACTCCCTGCCGAGCCCAACACTTCCCATCAAAATGAAAAGGTCAGGCCTAGCAATGGCTGCAACCAATTCCCGCAGTACTGTAACCACTGTACCCATACAGGCGTCACAATATACCACGTCATCGGTTAAAGACCCGCCCCACCTAGTCCAATGGCAACACCAATGACTAGTGGGCAGATCACCAGAATACAGGCCATACTAATCTGAACTAGCAGATAGATGGTACCTCAGTATCCTGTTACAATACTACCGACCACTAATGGAATGACACAAAGTGTCACTCTACATTGTGTACACGGTAGGCCGCCTCACTCAATCAATGGACCCCAGAGATTAGTGGGCAGATCCCAGAACATGATTCATACTAATCTGAACAAGCAGATAGATGACGTCACATTCTGTCCAAATGTCATGACCGGTCTAATAGTATCGTAACCCAGGTTACTACTATTATCCCTCATCATCCCGCCTCACTCCAGTGAAACACTGGTGGGCAGATCAATACATGACCTCTACTGTACTGAACCTGTCAGTCAGGAGTCATGCCAAAAATATGTCCTTCTATCGGAAGCGGACGTGATAGAGACCCTGTCTCCACAGTCCTGCATTCCTCTCCTCCTAGCTCAAAGTCTCCCTTCAGCCACGCTGAGTACAGACTGAGCCAAAGAGTTAGAAGACATATCCAAGAGATAGAAACTGATAAATGGAGACGGTGTTGACCATGACGCCGCTCTACATATATCCTCTACCCCTGTTCCTCTGAAAAGGGCAGTAGAAGCTGCTACTCCACGAGTGGAGTGAGCTCTGATACCCTGAGGCAACTGTCACCCTGCTGCCTCATAAGCTGTCTCAATGCTCTCACAGAGCCAATGAGACAGACGCTGTTTCGAAAGTGGTCTACCTAGTGCAGCCGCACCATGACACACAAACAGCTGAGGCGATGACCTAATCGCTGCTGTGCGCTCAACGTAACACGCCAAGGCGCATACTGGGCACAGGCGATGGAGCCTTTCTTCACTCCTCTCTCTATGAGGAGGAGGAGAAAAAGCCCACAGCTCCACGGTCTGTGATCTATATGAACTCCTAATAACCTTCGGCACAAATGCCGGGTTAGGACGTAACACCGCTCTGCTCAGATCGCCATTAATGGCCAGGCAGTCGGGTCTTGTCGAAAGAGCACACAAATCACTAACACGCTTAGCCGTAGTCAAAGCGAGCAACAGCGCTGTCTTCAAAGACAGCATCTTGAGGGGTATTTGATTCAATGGCTCGAACGGCGACTTACATAGCGCTTCGAGTACCAAAGCCAAATCCCACTGAGGAAGCGTGGCTCTAGGTGTTGGCCTAAGCCGCCGTGTTCCCAATAAGAAACGTTTCACTAGAGGGTGGCTGAAGACATTGTCTCTGCCAAACCCCTCGTGACAAGCTGAAATCGCCGCTGCAAACACCTTAATGGTGGCGGGCGATCGCTGCTTGTCAAACATAAGCTGTAGGAAAGAGAGAATACTCTCAATACTCCTTGTGTGACACACCATTGTGAAAACACGTTCCATCTACTGGCGTACATCTTAGAAGTGGAACTGGCATGTGAACCCTGTATGGTCCTGATCACCGCATCAGATAACCCACAGCGCTCTAGCCTGTCCCTCTCAGCAGCCAGGCCTTCAGTGGTTGGCCGATTATGGGCAACCGCCCTATCGTGCCCCCCGCCTGAGACAACGCGTCCCGTCGATGTGGAATTGGCCAAGGTGGCGCAATCAACATCTGACTCATCTCCGCAAACCAAGGAGCCCCTGGGCGATCGGGGGCTACCAGTATCACTGACAGCCCTCCTGATCTCACCCTGGCTAACAGTGGGAGAATGCAGGACAGCGGAGGGAATGCATACAGAAGAACTCTCGGCCACGGGTGATGCGCAAAGGCGTCTCTTCCTAGTGGCGGTTCTTCCTGTTCCCTTAGAGAGAACCATAGGGGACATTGCGCGTTCACACGTGACGCGAATAGATCCACCTCGGCTCTCCCGAACTGTTCCCAAATTTGGAGAACAATGTCCGGATGCAGACATCACTCGTCGTCTCGAGGACCCCCTCTTGACATGAGGTCTGCTCCTACGTTCAAGTAGCCCGGAATGTGTGCTGCTCTCAATGAGCGAAGGTGCTCGTGAGCCCACAGCCACAATTCCTCTGCCGCCCGATGGAGAGCAGGAGACCTGACTCCTCCCTGGCGATTTATGTGGGCTACTGTGGTCCGGTTGTCTGACCAGACCAGCACATCGCGACCCCGAAGGGTAGACGCGAAGTGGGTCAAAACCAGTCGAACCGTTTCCAACTCCAAGAGGTTGATGTGGCGACTCGAAGGAGGCCACACACCACCTATCGCTTGGGTCTGACATGTCCCTCCCCATCCCATCAGAGACGCATCTGTGAACACTGGGATGTAAGAGGACACTTTGCCTATCGGGACTCCGTGCGTGAAAACGCGCGGGTTTCTCCAATAGTTCAGATCTGCACTGAGCGAGAGGGGAACCACCACCAACCGATGACGTTGACGCAACGGGTCTAGTCTCAGTTGAGCGAACCATCGCTGCATCCTGCGCATGTGCAGGAGTCCCAGCGGAACCACAGAGTGGGCTGACGACATGAGACCCAAGAGTGACATGATCGACAGCGCCGTCACCGTGTGATTCGGACGACACTTCCTCAGGGCTAGCAATAAGGCTACCCTTCGGGGGTCCGAAATTCGAGCCCTCATCATTACAGTGTCTAGCTGTATCCCCAGGTAGACAATCTGATGACTGGGCCAGGGCGTGCTCTTTTTCCAATTCACAGCGAACCCCAGACGTGTGAGATGAATCACTGTCTGTGTTGTGTGAGTGATCGCCAGCTCTGCTGATGGGGCGAGAACCAGTAGGTCGTCTAGGTAGGCTAGTAGCCGTATTCCCTGACGACGCAACGGTTCCAATGCCGCCTCCACACACTTGGAAAACGTGCGAGGTGCCAGGCCGTACCCGAATTTCATCCTCGTGTATTCGTACGCCACACCTTGAAAGGCGAATCGCAGAAACTTCCTGTTACGTGGCTGTACCGGCACATGAAAGTACGCGTCCTTTAGGTCTATGCTCGTACAAAAGTCTCCTTTCTGGACACATTCCAGCAGACGTTTTGTCGTTAGCATTCGAAAGGGCCGTTTGGTTACGCTTTCGTTGAGAATGCGTAAATCCAATATTTTTTGGCACTAGGAAGTAGGGCGAATATAGCCCCTTGTTCCTTTGCTCCTGGGGAACCACTGTGACCGCCTCCTTCGCCAAAAGTTCTGTAATCTCTGAAACCAGAGCGGCCACTTTTTCGGGCGTTTTCATCACCGTCTCCACCACTCCCCTGAATGGGGGTGGGGTCCGGTGGAATTGGAGAGCATAACCCTTCTGCAACGTCTGTTGTAGCCAGCGTGAGAGGGTGCAGCTTCGCTGCCACTGCCAGCAATACAGAGAAAGCGGCCGAGCGCGAAGCTGTGGTACATTCAGTAGGAAGGACCTGTATTCCTCTATGACCCTTGCCGCCGCTGTTCCCCAACACTGAGGTGGTGGAACAGCCCAAGGCGGGCCTCCCAAGAAAGGGAGAGGAAACATTAGTGCGTTCTGAACCAAAAGGGGGGGCAGAAACGTCAGTTAAACCCGTAACCGTCGTATTCCTGCCCTCCGTGAACGCAGCGCGGGTCTGAATTGCACTGACCGAGGCCACAGCCTGCGACAGGGCACCATCCCCAGCAAGCGATTGCGTCATCGTAGGTGACTGCAAACCGCTATTAGAGCCACTCACTACAATACTCCTCGAAGTCTGTAATATGAGGTCTCTATGAGGTAACACAAGGCGGCGCCTTGATACCGTCTTACCCTTCACCTTCTGTGTGTGTTCAACTCTGCACCTCTGGTGGGTTGAGTCACGTTCAGTGTGGTGAGTATTAGCGCGTTCAACGGAAAGTGGGTGCGCCGATACACTGGGCACCTTCGTGACCGTGGTAATCGGGCCCTCCGTGAACGCAGCATGGGTCTGAATCGCACTAACCGAGACCTTAGTCTGCGATAGTGCGCCATCCCCAAATAGCGGCTGCGTCATCATGTCTCCTGACTGAGACTGCAGCCTGCTATGAGAGACACTCACTACAGTACTCCTTGGGGTCTGTAATGTGAGGTCTCTTTGAGATAAACCAAGACGGTGTCTTGGTATCTTTCCTCCTTTCACCTCCTGTGTGCGCTCAGCTCTGCACCTCTGGTGGGCTGAACTACGCTCAGTGTGGTGAGTATTAGCGCGTTCAACGGAAAGTGGGGGCGCCGATACACTGGGCACCTTCGTGACCGTGGTAATCGGGCCCTCCGTGAACGCAGCATGGGTCTGAATCGCACTAACCGAGACCTTAGTCTGTGATAGTGCGCCATCCCCAAATAGCGACTGCGTCATCATGTCAGAGTCTGACAGAGACTGCCGTCTGCTATGTGAAGCACTTCTTATACCTGAAGTGTTATGTGAACCTACTCTGAATGCCTGTTCAGCAACGCACCCTTGGTGGGCTGAACGGCGCTTAGAGTGGTAAGGGAGAGCGGGTGAGATTTGAACGCTCTCGGACGTATTATGGAAAAGGGGCTCTTTTTTGACAGTCAGGTGGAGCCAACTCTTTATTAAACACATCAACAAAAGCATTTACATCATCACCCATCCCTTCAACCGAAGGGTGGGGGGGAACAGTGGTCACGTTCAAGGATGGCGTGTCCTCCATTCACCCCCCCGCGTCCCGTCATGTGCGCCTCCTCTTGTGGCCTCCCTTAGGGGCCCAGGTCGGCGCTCTCACCACCTCCCTCGCCGGCTGCAATGGGGCCACCGTGGCTGCTGGGGGGGCTGGGCCCGCTCTCCTGCCTCCTGTGGCCGCCGACTGACGCCGGATACGCCGCCTCGCTGTAGATCCCTGTCTACTCTGGGGGGCGGAAGTGGATGGTTTACGAGACGGTGCAGGGCCTAACCTCCCTGCCAGTGGCAGGTGTCTGGCCAGCTGCTTCTTTTCCTCGTCCAGTTTGGAAAACCTCTGTCGCCTCTTTGACGGCGACTCCAAAGAGCCCGTCGTCAGAGAGGGGGGCGTTCAACAGGGACGTTCTGTCTGCTTCCTTCATGGTTGTCAGTGACAACCAGAGGTGTCGCTCCGCGACCACCGAGGTGGCCATGGACCTCCCCGAGCAGACGGCCGATGCCTGTGTTAGGTGTAGGATGGCGCCAGAAATTCTAGACGCCTCCTCCACCTCCTCTGGCTCCAGCTCTGTCTTACCCGTGGTTAAACGGGACAGAGCGGCTGCCAAGAGGGCAATGTTGTTAGCTGCTGCTACAGCTTGGGCTCCCAAATTGAAGGACTTCTCTAACAGCTGTGCTGTGAGACGGTCCTTCTGAGATGGCAACGTGGCTTTCTTGGAAGAGGGCCAGGGACTCGAACCCGGTACGAGATACGCCGCCATGGCGCTCTCTAACCTGGGGATTCCCTTAGCTTGGCCCTGGAACCTTCCCTCCACTCTAGTGAATGGGAGGTACGTTTAAGCCGGCGAACGCGCCGCTAAAGGTGCCTCCCATGAGCCCTCGACGTATTTCGCCAATGAAGGCATGGCAGGAGCTAAAGGCTCTGCCGCTCTTCTTGGCCTGGAATAGGGGCCGCCCTCCATTAAGTCAACCTCCGGTGCGGAGGGAATAGGGGGCAGCGGTATTTCCAGCCGTCTAGCAGCTCTCTCAATGAGACCCGGAAAGTCCGTTCTCAGAGACGTTGCAGTGAAGGACAGGGCTTCTGACTTCTCAGGGCCCGTGTCGTCATCACCATAGGAACTACAAGCCCTCTCTCTAACCAAAGGAAAGGGAGGCTTGAATGTATGAGGGACGGGGTCTGACTGTTCCATTGGAATGTCAGCCTCCTCCTCATAGTCCCCATCATCCCCTGAGTTTGCGCCGTCGGATGATGCCTCTGAAGCAGAGGCTAGTATCGACAGCACGTCCTCTAGGGGGATATCCTCCCTAAAAAACGCCCAACGCTGCTTCCTCTCCTTTTTAGAAAGGAGGGCGCAGGAGGCGCAGTTAGGGGGACTGCAGACGCCCTCTTTGGCATGCTGGGACCCTAGACACACGAAACATAAGTCGTGGGAGTCGCCGGCCGCCATGGAGGAGCATCTGCATTGAGCTCTGAAAAGAGCTTTTGGGGGTGGAAAATCTCCTGGTGTGCTCATTTTAGGACGACGTCGATGACTGGAAATTCGACGGCGTTCTCGTCCTGAGTCTTCTCTTCTTTTCTTCGTCTCTTCTTGGCTTCTTCAGTCTAGTCCAGTCGCTGAAGATAAAGGGAGGCTGATTGAGGGGAGGCATCCCCTCTTATAGGGACACCTGTACTCCTATTGGCTGCAGGTGTGTGCATAATTTTGTCTCAGGCTGATGCTGCCTTAGGGCAGTGGGTAAACCAATAGGAGCAGAGCTCCCCTATGGGGCGGAGCTCCACTATATAGAACGGGGACTACTGGTAAACTTCATAATGAAAAATTATGTGACAGGAGAAATGATGAAAGGCAATCTTCTTGATCTCCTAATGTATTCCACAAGTTGACTGCAGGTATTTACTTAAAACTTAGCTACAAATTACTTTATTTGTATTTTTAGGAAATTGTTTCAACGGTATTGAAAAAACATCCTGTGGCTATTTCTAAAATACCCCGGTATATGTTATATGGTATACTGCCAAAGCCTATTAGCTAGTTAGTTACTGGCTAGCTAGCTAGAGATGTTACAGCAACCCACAATCAGATTTATTTTCCTGTTGCACAAAGTTAGCTTTTTGGGTGGCATAGACGGCTTTTAACAGAATAGACCGCTATTGCTAGGCCTTCAGACACTGAGTGAAAAACGGATAGCTAGATAGCAGATTAGCTAGACAAATAACACATTCACGTTACCTGAAGTGAAATGTAGCCAGACCTTCATCGCAGTGATCAACGCATGTAGTCCTGTTTTAAAAACGAACAAAAAATAACAACACAGCACTCGACCCTTAGCCTCCCACCTCTAGTAGCTAAATTGTTCGTATTGTTTTAGCTTTCCGGCAGACTAAACGCTTTGTGGCGTATTGCTAACTTTCACAGGTTGGAGTGCCAATGACACATTTGGGACAGGGGAAGGGGAGCTAGCTACAACCACTGGCTATAACTTGATGATGGCGTTCTCTACAATCAAAACAAATAAAACTTGCGCCATGCAACAGGTGGTCATGGGCCAAGATTCAATAATCAACAGTTCTAGAATTTGGCAAAAAAGGTCTATAGGAAGACCGTATATCCTTGAGGAGCTATGTGCCAGTATTCAGTTAGCCACAGCATTAAAAAGAGTAAAGCTGAGGCCAGGACCCTGATCACCATCCATTGTTTGGTCTGTGCTGAGCTCAGCAGATGTTGCAATGCATGACTGGATTCCTGTTGTAATCCCATTCTTCCTCTCCCCCCTCCTTCCCCCCCACTTTCTCTGCATGAGCAGGCATGGACCGCAGCAATGTGAACATCAACTGTACTGTATATCCTGTACCTTACATTCTCCTCCCTCACGGTGATGCTCTGTCTGTGTCTCTAATAACAGCCTGTAGTACAGACAGAGACTGTTACAGTAAAATACAGTGACTGAACGCCCTGCTACATGTGATGTCTGTCTGCTGTTTGTCTGTGTGTCTGTCTCAGGTGGAGGAGATGGTCCAGAATCACATGACTTACTCCCTGCAGGACATGGGTGGAGACGCCAACTGGCAGCTGGTGGTGGAGGAGGGTGAGATGAAGGTGAGGATGAGGATATAGAAGACCATACCTAGATACTACAATAGACACACTGTCCCCTGCATGCCTAGTATAGAACACTATACCTACAGTGATGAGGTTAACATGCTCTGCTCACTGTAAACAGTGAAGTGTGTATGGATCCAATATGGCTACTGTCAGTGTGTATAGGTCCAATATGGGTCGATAATGGCTAATGTATGTGACTGTGTGCTATCTCAGGTGTACAGGAGAGAGGTGGAGGAGAACGGCATCGTCCTGGACCCTCTGAAAGCCACCCATGCAGTGAAGGGTGTGACGGGACACGAGTTGTGCCACTACTTCTGGGACACGGATGTACGCAACGACTGGGAGAGTGAGTATCTTCATCCATCATCAGATTATCTTCTTAGACTAGTGTCATCTTTTTATTTTGTTACTTTGCACACCATTTTTTAAAACATTTTTTGTCATTTAGCAGACGCTCTTATCCAGAGCGACTTACAGTTAGTGAGTGCAGACATTTTTCATACTGGCCCCCCGTGGGATTCGAACCCACAACCCTGGCGTTGCAAGCGCCATGCTCTACCAACTGAGCTACAGGAGGGCTCAATGTCTTGAATTGTTGTTGATTTGTCTAGTCTTGGTCTGCTTCTCTTCCAGCCACCATTGAAAACTTCAACGTGGTGGAGACGCTCTCAGACAATGCTGTTATAGTCTACCAGACACACAAGGTAATCATATCTCTGGAGTTCTTCAGGTTCACCCTAGTCTGTCAGGCTCTCGTACATGTGGGTTGTCTTTGGCTGACAGCCAATGGTTGTGTTTCAGAGAGTATGGCCCGCCTCTCAGAGGGACGTCCTCTACCTATCAGCTATCAGGAAGATCCTGGCGACCAATGAGAATGACCCAGACACGTGGCTGGTCTGCAACTTCTCTGTGGATCACGACAACGCCCAGGTGAGTTCCACAGACACACAAAGAGCTTATTGCCATACATGCTCTTAACATCTGACAGCATAGAGCTAGGGATCTATCAAACTCTTAGAATTGGAAGGGGGGGGGTGGGGGCTACTGCTCTCCTCTTACCTTTTCATCAACTTTCTTACTTTCTGTAGCCCACCAACCGGTGTATCCGTGCCAAAATCAACGTGGCCATGATCTGCCAGACCCTGGTGAGCCCTCCAGAGGGCAACAAAGAGATCAGCAGAGACAACGTCCTCTGTAAGATCACCTACGTGGCCAACGGTGAGTACAGCAGCTCAAGTCCTCTTTCATGTCCCCACTAGGTGGGGAGTTCATGGTTGTCATATGAGCCTGGTCAAGTTTATCCACCAACATGTCTTTTTTCTTTTCTGTTTTCTTCTATGTTCCATATTGGACCATGTACAAAGCTGCTCTGGTATTTGGAGCTTTATGGCAGAGCTTTGTGTGGGTGGAGAATGAAAGTTAAATGTTGATGAATGGTTTGGTATAGTGATTCTATCACACCATGTAGGCTCACTGTTTGTATGTGTGTGTGTATATATTGACTGAGTGGTTGTTTTTCCCTAGTGAATCCTGGAGGCTGGGCCCCTGCCTCAGTCCTCAGAGCCGTGGCCAAGAGGGAGTACCCCAAGTTCCTCAAACGCTTCACCGGCTATGTCCAGGAGAAGACCAGTGGAAAACCCATCCTCTTTTAAACCTGTACAGGTAACCGCTAACAAACAAACTCTTAAAGGCTCTGCATGGTCAATCCGACATCTGCAGTGGCCGTACAGCATTTACTGCGATACGGCCTTGGTAGAAGTCAGGGCATTCATACTATTTGCGCTTTGCAGAGCTGTTGTCAAGGAAGTGAGTGTGTTTATACAGGACCTCCCGCCCCCACCTACCTTCAACCAATCATGTCAATGCGGAGCTATACGGAGCCCTCCGCATTGTTACATAAATTGGGAGATGCACAGCATCGCTGTACAGAGCTTGATTTGGCCTCTGGAGGCTCTGCAATTGCGTTACAGCCTCCATACGGCGCCTCCAGACCATAGACATTTAATTACACTCTACCACACAAGTACAGTTAATAAATCAGATTTAGTGGAGTATCATTGTGTGCCATATAAGAGTTGTGTTATTTTTGGTAACTTTCCATCTCCTCTTCTCTCAGGCAGAACACATTTTGTCCTGAAGAGACATGGCTACATTTCCCATCATTTAAGGGGCTCCCACAGACTACATTACCCATTCATCTGTCAACCAGAATGTCTCCACAAACTATATTACCCATGATTCCACTGTCCAAAATGTCCCAGATGAAATATCCGTATCAAATGAGTAGACTGGTTTAGGGCTTTATTCTATCAGTAGTTGCTAGCCACCTGAGCCACAAAAACAACCAACATCGTCAAGCTGTCCGTGGATATGTATTTGTATATAAATTCAAGAATTTCTATGCCGATTTTTGAATCACCTGAACCAATTTTTTGCTTTTTGTAAATTGTTTTATACATTTCCAATTATTGCATAATTTTTGACTATACTTTTTTGTTTTCTTTAACCACTGATTGTTTTCATGCTGCTAATTTTACTACAAAAAAAGAATGAAAGTAGACAGACTGAGAGCAGTGTGTTGAGGCAGAGTATGGCTAGCCTTTGTCTTGTCCTCTCCTAGTGACGACCTGTCCTGGAGTCTGATGGGGGGGGGAGAGTCTAAAGCTCTGTACACTCTTTTTGGCTAAAATCTCTATATTTGTAGATCATTATACAGTAGCTGTAAAGGAACACTATGGATGTGATGTATTGTACAGACAATTTGTTTACCAGTGTATGTAATGTAAATGGACTGTTAAGGGGTTGAAAGTAAAGGGGGTTGGCGAATTGGAAGAACTACATAACTAGTCTCTATTTTCAAAGTAAGGTGATCTTTATGACAACGAACTGAATTTATGGTATAGATGGATAAGATTGAAGTCATTTGTTGAATGTGACCCATAAACACTAAGGAATCAAGTGTTGATGTTGAGTTTGCCCCCCACACACTCACCATGTTATGTACACGTAACATACAGCTGATGTACAGTCTACCACAGCATTGGGTGTTCAGATGGACCTCTTCATTGGCTTCAAAGGCATTTAGGACAGAGGAGATGGGGTTGTTGGGATGGACATTTTTTTTCTTCACATCCGAACACTGACCTGTCATCTCCCTCCCTTGTTAACCGGTCATAATGCCTTAGACACCAGGACAAACCCACAGTCGTCTATCTGCTACAGTATCATATGACCAGATGTGCGTTTTAAAATGAGATGCTACACTGGGACTGAGGGTCAGCATTTCACATGATTTACCTCATTTCTATTTCAGTTTACTTTAATTTAAAGTTGTGATTTTGCAATCGCCAAGTCTAAGGCTGAGGTTAGAATCCTCCAATCAGCTTCTCAGCTTGAGGGGTCGTAGGCCAGAGAATCCATGGGGAAACAACATTGCCATGACGATCAGAGGAGTGACTTCTAATGAGGAACTGAAGAATGCATTTAGCCTTTAATTTTGTCTGAGGAATTGACACGCTTTGTATATTTAAGTTGTACGTCTGAAGTGTTATCATTTGCTCTAAATGTAATGCAATTGGACAATGTTCTGTAAATTAAAGTTGTTACACTACAGAAATTAGGACTTGAATTTGTACTTAGTCATTACTCTACAGCAATGAGCTGCAGTTTTGTGTGGATGATGTGGCAGTGTACTGGAAGGGAAAGGGGGATACCTAGTCAGTTGTACAACTGAAATGTGTTTTCCGCATTTAACCCAACCCCTCTGAATCAGAGAGGTGCGGGGGGCTGCCTTAATCGACATCCACTTCTTCGGCGCACGGGGAACAGTGGGTTAACTGCCTTGCTCAGGGGCAGAACGACAGATTTTTACCTTGTCAGCTCGGGGATTCGATCAAGCAACCTTTCGACCTTCACGCAAAGTTAACCCTCTTTTTCTCTTGTTTTCATTCAAAGACAACCCTCTTCTACATGACAACAATGTATCTGACTTGAGGGAAATGTAGGGAAAGGAGAGATACTGCCATGAGGTAAAAAAAAAAAAAAGCTTCAATTGCAACTTATATTCGTGAGTTTTTTTGCGGCCTTTCTTTGTAAAGAGAAACAAGTGGAATGCATTTTTATTTATTTATAGGAGTCTTCTATATATAAACACACAGTCTTTACATTCAGTGATTAAAATATTTATCTTCAGCAAACTATATTTGAGATTTGTAATAAATTATGGTCTCAACTGACAGGTGTGATCACAGAATTCAGAGTTTGAGGTGTCATATAGATCTTCTCAGTCTAAAATGGAGGTGAACTACTGGTTAGTTAGCAATACGGAGGACACACTCATTCTTCAGTATCAAAGGATATCCTGAGAAAATCTTCAGTCGTGACACCCCTCCCTATAAAATTAGTCTCTGTGCATCAAGAAATCTACCATAGTCCTTGTCTGTGCACATGTACTTAGCAATGACATACATAGGTGTGCATAATGTAAAACTGTGTTTAGGTTTGGCGACCCACCTAAACACAACGTTCGAGGAAAAATAGTTCTTACAGTAATCATAACTAACATCCAAAGTGAGCGAGTGTATATCACCATCCTTCTGCTCTGTGCTTCCTCCTCCATGGAGCTGGAGATCCAAGAACACTGACCGGGTCTCCTCTTCTCAGGTCAACAGCAGCACTTAACCTGCTGCCTTAAAACTGCTCCTTTAACTTTAGTCCTGTCTGATTGGAATGAATAGCAAGGTGTTGGCTGGTTTGCTATTTTCAACATACCAGCCAATGTCTTTAGAGGTTGGCCTTGGCAGTTTCAGAATGAATATTTTATCTGTTCTTTTTACAGCGTAATACGAGTCCAGGCTCATCCATATTGGCCTTGTGTTTTCCATGTGGCCTTGTGTTTTCCATGTCACCGTTACACTTCTGCAATGGCCAAGATGTCACTAAATGTTCATTATCCAACCAGCTACTACAAAGCAAGTGCAATAACTTCTGGTCAGCAGGAAAATGAAAACAACATGAATGTATATTTCTATTTTCTATATATGCTTTTTCTGTATGTATATATTACTTTATAGGCCATGAAACAAATTATATTCTACAAAAAGAAAATATGAGGGACTTCACTGACATGCTCTAACAAGCATCACTCAGTTAGGGCTGAAATTGATCACATGAATTATGGAATGTCATGTAATTCCAATGGATGTCCATCATTGTGATTTTATTGGTGTCTTGTTTTAGTTCATCAGCTGTGAGCATCCCAGTCCTCTGTGTTTGGCAGAGTGGATTTAGCAGCGCTGGGGTCGGAGTCAATGGAGCCCTGTCCAATGGAGTGTAGCGATTGTCAGATGATTGACAAAAGTAAGATGGTGGAAAAGGTAGTCTGTAAGCCTCCCCTTTCACTGAAACACAGAAGAGAGTGCAGTGTGAGTAAATACTACAAATACAGCTTATTATATCCACTTGACAGACCTGCTCCTACAGGAGGGGTGTGCTAGTCAGAGCCCTATGGGCCCTGGTCAAAAGTTGTGCACTATATAGGGAATTGTATGGGAAGAGCAGTCGATTGACTGACCAGGGTCAACTACACCAACGTCTCTCTAATAAAAAGCCTGCCAAGATAATTAAAAGCATCACTTATCCCATTCTTCAGTTATGATGCCAGCGTGAGACAGAACTTGCTTAGGTAGGGAAGAACAGGAATTTGAACACTTCAGTGCATTTACTGTTTTCCAAAATTTAGAAGGATCACCAGCTGAGTCAGAGAGAGCTTAAAAAGTAGTTTGATTTAGCTTTTTTAATCGAGATAGTACAACTGTTTCTCAATTGTCTGAAAGATTGCCAGTCCACTACAGAGTCAGTTTTCCTTGATTTGGCCCAAGCCTGATTTCTCATCTGAATGAGCTCAGATAACTGAAGAAAACCAAGAATTCCATCTACATTACCTTTGACTGCATTGTTTAAAAGGGGCGTGTTAATCTTACAGATGAATAAATATGGAGGATACATTTTCTAGAGCCAACTCAGGGTCAGGAATACAGGAGACAGTGGCTAAATTAGAGTAGAACATGTCATGTAAAAACCCTTCAGCAGAAAATGTATCTTCTTATCGGGAATAGGGTGTTGACCAGAGCCCTATGGGCCCTGGTCAAAAGTAGTGCACTATGTAGGGAATAGGGTGTAATTTGGGACACCCCCCGTGAGTGAGTACTCACTAAGTAGACATCGAGCACTGAGCCATTGTCCCGGTCCATGTCCACCTCTACATCCATGGTGCTCTGCTCTGACGTCAAACAGATGGCGCTGTCCTCAAGGGTGAATGTTGAGCTGGACGCCATGTCATCTCTGAGGGGACACAGGAGAACAAGAAACACACATAAGTAGATATACAAAATGTGTCCCAAATGGCACCCTATTCCCTACATAGTGCACTTATTTTGACCATAGTGCACTACTAACTGCATGGCAAATTAAAGAATCCAACATGAAAAAGACAGCCAGATGAAACCCCCTTCGAGTAAACAGAGAGGGAAACCAGTCTGGCTGTGTGTGTCTGATGTCTGGCTGTAGACTAGAGGTCTCTATGGGAAGTTAATATCTAAAAACTTACAAACAGGATATAAGCTAATTCAGGGAAGGGAATTCTGGGACATTCTGTTTTATGTGGAACTCCTTTACTGGACTAAAACACTGCATCGTGTGAACAGCAGGGGGCACTGGGGGCTGGCGTACATCTGAAACAGGCCATTTCCTTGATGCATGTCAGCTGTCTCCTGACTTTGCTTAAATTCAAGAATGTGTTTACCATTTTATGGCATGTTATTGCCTACCCCTCTTAAAAGGTGACATGCATGCATGCACACACACACACCTTAGAAAAGGGATTATCTACATACACAGAACAAGTCACCCTGGCAGCAAATTACACTCTTCTAACAATGCCTCTTAATCAGACCTTCTGAAAGCCTTCAGTCAAATATTAATGAAACACATTGATAGACGAATCGAGGGCAACAGACAGGTGCCCGAGAAGGGAACAAGACCAGGCAGGCCTCACAATGGAGGCTAACAGTTAGGGTTAGAACCTGATCCTACTGAACAGACAGACAGAGAGAGAGCTGGGGGGAGAGATGAGAGGAAAATAAACAGTTCTTTCTAGAGGGAGGTTAGAATTTAAAGTCCATGGTTTATGGACTGCACACTGCATCTGAACTGGATGTCGGTTGAGCACTGTGAATAAATGTCCAGTGAGGGCTTTCCTGGCTCTTCCTGGGTATCTATCTCTAGTGTATAACATGCTGTCACAAAGCCTGAGGACTCTGAGTAACCTGTTCCATGTGGCTTGTCATCACAACAGGTAGCTCAGTGATTTCACCGGTTATTATTTACTTTCTACTCTCCACCCTTGCACTCTCCCCTCAGGGGAATCCCTATGGCAGGCAGGGCTGATCAACTCAGGGGCCCTGCTGGTGATCTGATCTGGAGGGTTTGTTGGTTTAGTCACTGATTAGCTCAATTGTTTACTCACCTGGTGTCCCAGGTCAAAATCATTGTTGCCAATATTTACACAAGAGTGTAAATATAACCAATTTATTATTGGGCCTTTGAGAGGACAGGTAGAAGTGGAAGGGGTCCTGGGTGGAGGGATGGAGGGGATTGAGGAAACAGTCTCCAGGTAGAGGGATGGAGGGTATAGAGGAAACAGTCTCCAGGTAGAGGGATGGAGGGGATAGAGGAAACAGTCTCCAGGTAGAGGGATGGAGGGGATAGAGGAAACAGTCTCCAGGTAGAGGGATGGAGGGGATAGAGGAAACAGTCTCCAGGTAGAGGGATGGAGGGGATAGAGGAAACAGTCTCCAGGTAGAGGGATGGAGGGGATAGAGGAAACAGTCTCCAGGTAGAGGGATGGAGGGTATAGTGGAAACAGTCTCCAGGTAGAGGGATGGAAGGGAGACATGGAGGGGAGAGAGAGGTACCTGTCTTCAGACTTGGTCTCCAGGTTGACAAAGATGGAGGAGGAGGAGATGGTTCCCATGGAGGAGCCCTCGTAGGAGGACGGGGTGGCAGGGACTAGGTCAGGACACAGGTAGGAGCCAAACACTGGGAGAAACACACACAAACCCATGACCTCACAGAGAGATACACAAAAAGCCATGACCTCACTGAGAGATACACACAAGGCTATGAGCTCACAGAGAGATACACACAAAGCCATGACCTCACTGAGAGATACACACAAAGCCATGACCTCACTGAGAGATACACACAATGCCATGACCTCACTGAGAGATACACACAAAGCCATGACCTTACTGAGAGATACACACAAAGCTATGATCTCACTGAGATACACACAAAGCCATGACCTCACTGAGAGATACACGCAAAGCCAGGACCTCACTGAGAGATACACGCAAAGCTATAAGCTCACAGAGATGCACACAAAGCCACTAATGCCTTCAGTCAGTCAATGTATTATTAACCTTATTTGTATAACAGCAACCTGGGCCTAAACCACCAAAGAGTATGCAGATGTTATAGGGCAAGGACAAAGTCCTGGGTGCTTGTGCTGTACTATTAATTTAAAACATGTGATCTAAAGACATACAGTACAGACCAGATGTCAAAGCTACAGGACAGAACATGTGTGTTTGATTTAGTCTAATTAGATGAGATAAAACAATTATGTATTGTGCATAAAATTATTATGTAAGTGTCCCTACAATAACCTTTTGTCCCTCAAAATAGGGTTTGCTAACCAGACCGAAGGTATGCGTAGAATTGGTTAACTAGAATTTGTAGAGTAAGCTATTGAAAATGAAACTGTAAAATCTATAAAATGTCTTTATGGTATGTTATGTGATGGTTGGACATAGAAAGTGTACAAGAGTGCTGTTTAGTTAAAAGAATATTTCATATAAACTAAAGAAGCTATGTTGCAATATGAACTAAGACTTCTCTCTCTCTTATTCAGAAGTCCGCAACCTCATCTCTTCCTGTAATATTGGCCAACAGTGGTGTTACCGTAGAGCAGGGTTGCCCAACCCTGTTCCTGGAGAGCTACCCTCCTGTAGGTTTTCGCTCCAACCCCAAGTGTTACTAACCTGATTCATCTTATCAACCTGCTAATTATTGGAATCAGGTGTGCTAGATTAGGGTTGGAGCAAAAACCTACAGGACGGTAGCTCTCCAGGAACAGGGTTGGGCAGTCCTGTCGTAGAGGAAGAGTCATGAAGCTGAGGGACTACTGCGGACAGGGGCCTGATTCTAACCCAGCTAGCCATATACACCCCAGCCACTGGAGTCAGGGCCTGATTCTAACCCAGCTAGCCATATACACCCCAGCCACTGGAGTCAGGGCCTGATTCTAACCCAGCTAGCCATATACACCCCAGCCACTGGAGTCAGGGCCTGATAATGGCTCCTCAAGAGACAAAGAGAGAGAGTTTACATTGATAACGCTAACTCAATCACTCACACAGACACACACAGAGAGAGACAGAGAGAGAGAGAGGGAGAGACAGAGCGAGAGACAGAGAGAGACATACAGAGAGAGAGAGCGAGAGATGAGATAGGAGGACTGGCTGTTAATAACAGGATATA
>NC_140004.1:27025333-27055333 GCF_964263955.1 Coregonus lavaretus | reverse complement strand
AGTATTCGCCTCACTGTGCGTGCAGATGCACTCACACCTGCCTGCTGCCATTCCTGAGCAAGATCTGCACTGGTGGTGCCCCGATCCCGCAGCTGAATCAACTTTAGGAGACGGTCCTGGCGCTTGCTGGACTTTCTTGGGCGCCCTAAAGCCTTCTTCACAACAATTGAACCTCTCTCCTTTAAGTTCTTGATGATCCGATAAATGGTTGATTTAGGTGCAATCTTACTAGCAGCAATATCCTTGCCTGTGAAGCCCTTTTTGTGCAAAGCAATGATGACGGCACATGTTTCCTAGCAGGTAACCATGGTTAACAGAGGAAGAACAATGATTTCAAGCAGCACCCTTCTTTTAAATCTTCCATTCTGTTATTCTAACTCAATCAGCATGACAGAGTGATCTCCAGCCTTGTCCTCGTCAACACTCTCACCTGTGTTAACGAGAGAATCACTGACATGATGTCAGCTGGTCCTTTTGTGGCAGGGCTGAAATGCAGTGGAATTTTTTTGGGGAGATTAAGTTCATTTTCATTGCAATTAATTGCAATTCATCTGATCACTCTTCATAACATTCTGGAGGATATGCAAATTGCCATCATAAAAACTGAGGCAGCAGACTTAATATTTGTGTCATTCTCAAAACTTTTGACCACGACTGTACATGTAGGCCAACCAAGTGGTCATTACAGTTTTGGATAGCTGATGAGTGTTTAGATTGGCTCATGGATGGGTGCTGGAGAGAGCGTGCGTGCGTGCTAGTACTGTAGACTCCACAGGGGTGCTGGGTAATCTGCTACAGCCTCCTAACAGCCTTAATTAGTGTTTCAGTGGCGAAGCTCGTTAAGCTCATTAGCTAACGAAGAGCCATTAGAAGGTTAAACACAGGTCTGATTAACGAGTAGCTCATTCATTACTATATATATATGAGAACATGATCATAGTCTACCGCTACACATTTAATGTCATTACTGTACTTAATAACATAATTACTTAGTTGAACTCATATATTCATCTACATAATTGCTGTGTGACTCTTATAACTGCTCAGATTACTGTACCTGAGAATATGATTTCATTTAGATTTCATCAACGGAGGAGATGCTACCTGAATTTGACGTTTTCCATTTTCCTTCTTTATGTTGATATTTCCTCCAGCTAAGGACAGGTCCCAGGTATAGATACCTGACTCACACCTGGATACATGGTGCACACTATGCTGACCCAGTGTGTTGTGAAGGGTACAGGCTGTTGTGGAGGGTACAGTGTGTTGTGAAGGGTACAGGGTGTTGTGAAGGGTGTAGTGTGGTGTGAAGGGTACAGGATGTTGTGAAGGGTACAAGCTGTTGTGAAGGGTTTAGGGTGTTTTGAAGGGTACATGGTGTTGTGAAGGGTACAGTGTGTTGTGAAAGGTTAGTGCTGCGAAAATGAGAAAAGTGTACTTTTGTCACGATCGTCAGGAACAGATGAGGACCAAGGCGCAGCATTGCAGGCAAACATACTCTTTATTTAGCGTCAAACGGCCAAAACAACAAAACGATATCGTGACAGTTCACGGTCTAACACAAACCGACTGGCAACAAAATCCCACAAACACGAATGAAAAACAGACTGTATAAATATGGCTCCCAATCAGAGACAGCCAGCAACACCTGACACTCGTTGCCTCTGATTGGGAGCCACTCTGGCCAACATAGAAATAGAACCCATAGAAACAAAACACATTGATCTACACACCCTGGCTCAACATAACAGCGTCCCCAGAGCCAGGGCGTGACAACTTTGAATGATGAGAACAACCTATATGACAGGGTATCTGCCTGCTTGGAAAAAATGAATCTACTGTGGAGCAAACTGACAAACGTCACAACAGATGGATCACCAAATCTAACCGGTAAAAACATTGGCCTACTAAAAAGATTACAAGACAAAGTAAAAGAAGAAAGCCCTAACTCTGAGGAATTGATATTTCTTCACTGTATTATTCATCAGGAAGCCCTGTGTAAAAGTGTGTTAAAGCTGGAAAAAGATTGTCAAAGTGGTTATAAAACCTCTGAACTTTATATGGGCAAGGGGGCTTAACCATCGTCAGTTCATTCAGCTGCTCCATGACACAGAGCACCAGGACATGTTGTACCATTCAAATGTGCGCTGGCTAAGCCTGGGAAAAGTATTTCGCCATGTGTGGGAACTGAGAGGGGATATAGGCAGAGATGTTCACAAGTCTTCGAGGTAGAGTCCAAGTCAAGTCTCAAGTTTTTTAGGGCCAAGTCTAAGTCAAGTCTCAAGTCTTTTAGGGTAAAGTCGAAGTCAAATCAGAAGTCCCTTTTGGCAATGGCTTTCTGCTTGCTGTGGGTTAGGTCTATAAACCTTGTAAATTATTTGAAGAGACTCCCTTGTTCATTAGTCCATACTTGTATGAAAGAAAGCACATCAGGCACTATTTAAATCAAAATAAATTTCCTTTTAAAATGAAGACAGTTTACATGAATAAAAGTAACTGTACCTGATATGAAAAAAAGCTAACATAACATTTTAAAGTGCATGGTATTTTGTGGCAGACATTGTCTATATTTCACTTCATTCTGTCACACAAACAGAAAATCTGTAGGTGAGGGACGATAAATGACAAGTATAAATGTAAACTAAAATGACTGACAACTGTTCAATAACTGCACTACTAAAGTGTTCTATATACCTAAAATATACTTACTGACCTGGACACTTAACAGAAACACAATTTCCTGTGACAAGTAGCAAATTACGTCCTGTGCCCTAAGACAGAGAACATTTCTGTTGCAGACAGGTTACATTTCAGAAAGATCAAGTTTGTCAGCGTTCTTGCGCTGAGCCTGGCACGATGAGGGCGCATGATGAGGCCTCCATGACTAAACACTCTCTCCACTGGGGCACTGGTGGCAGGCACAGCCAACACTGTCATTGCTACCTGCTTGAGCCTTAGAAAGACTTTCGCATGGATTCTCCAAAAGTCTAAGTAATCAACTTCATTTTCATCAGAAGATACTTGAATGTAGCGAATAATCTCTGCTCTGACAGATGACTTTATGCCTCCTTTCTTCTTGCTGATCTTGTTGCGGTAGCCAGAGAACAGTCTGGAGGGTTTGGCAGGTGGTTGTTCTTCTTCTTCTCCACTACTGCTCTCCGTAATGGTGACTTTCCGTGCCTCAGCCAAAACAAGGTCTGAAGAAAAATCATTAAATGATGTATATAATCAACAATATAACAGGATACATTATACATGAAAACGAATCATTATTATTTGAATGCAAGTGGCATAGAAAACGTTGCATGTTGCAATGCATTGTACCTACCAATCAGACTCTCCTTCAATTCAGCTTTATCTTCATGTGGTATGAGGACATCATGATCAAGCCAGAACAGGCAGAAAGATGGGTCCAGCAGTGCAGCCATTATGTATACATTGTCACCAAATGGAAGTTTTGTTGCCTGTTCATCCGAGTGCTCCATTCTGACATTCACAAACACCCCATGGAATCGGCGTTTGAGGGACTGCTGCAGTGCTTTTACTAGACTGACTAGGTGACGACTTGTGCTCAGTATACTTTGCAGATGATAGTTGAGTGACAGTACACAAGGAAGGGCAGCACTTTCTCCCCCTGAGTAAGGTCGGTGGCCTGGACAAAAGGGTACAAAATGTCCACTAGCTCCAATAGCTGGCTCCATTCCCTTGGTGATAAGCAGAGCTCCTTGTGTCCTTGGGCCTCAAGTAGAGTATTGAGGCTTTGTTGATTCAGATTGGTGACTGCTTTAACAAGCCGGAGGATGGAATTCCATCTGGTAGACACAGCAGCAGGGATACTACGATTGGCTCCGAACTCAGCTTCAAATGCTTCTTTCAGACCACAGGTAGTATGTAGTAAGCTGCAAAGTTTACTTACCTTAGCCAACACACTGTTTATGATTGTTGTTTCCTTTAGTCCGGCAGTTGGTTTGGATAGCTTCAACATCAGCATTGTACTCTTCACCAAATTCTTCCCATAGGCTGGGGTTATCCACATCATCATCATCATCATCATCATGATCATTGCTTGCTTTGGGGAAACAAACTGTGAAGGCCTTTTTCATATTTGCAGCGTTATCACATATTATATAATCAAATTTATGTTTTATGCCAAAATTATCACATATTACTTCAAATATATCACTGATTCTTTCCCCAGTGTGTGACCCTGTGAATCTATCACAGCTCAACAGAACTGACTCCAGTCTGGGAGTTTTCCTCTCTTCCATGGCCATGTAATGGGCCGTTACGCCCATGAAGCCCCTCATGGTCCTGTCAGTCCATATATCTACAGTGACGGACACTGATTCTGTCTTCTCTAGGGCACTTTTGATTGTAGCCTCTTTGTTCAGTGTTAAGTCATGCAGGCGCCTGGTCAACGTGGGCCTACTTACTGGTCTATATTTGTCATCTACCACTGACATCAAATGCCTAAAGTGAGGGTTGTCCACTAAGGACATAGGCAGGTTGCAGGAAATGATCAGGTCTTGCAGTATAGCCTCTGTCATGGCCTTCTGCCTGGGGTGGCCCTGGCAGTACACATGGACACCTATGGTGGTCAAGAATGAGTCAATGCTGCTCTGTCCTTCTGTCCCTGCGCTGGCCACCTTTGCTTTGCAGAATTCAGTGAACCTGCAGATGAACAACATGATGGATAGTTGTTGCTGACTTGAGATGGAAGTACAAGGACACAAACAAATATATATGGTCTATGGGATTTTTCAGCAGAAATGTCCAAGAAGTTGCATGCTTTGAACTCTTGTTTTATACTAAATTACTTCCTAGGACCAGGCTACAACAGAAAGTATATTAAATCCCATAGTGATATGCATATCGCTGAGATGTAATTTAATAATCTCTGCTAACAAGTAGACCTAGCTATCTGACAACCCACCTCTTAAACTTTCGAGAAATATTAGACAGTAATACATTTCAAGTTAGCTAAAAGATGACACACAAGCTGGCATCTGCTAAACAGGCTAAACGTACAAATGACGCAGACGTTCTAGAACGCTTTTCAGCCCTCTGTATTAAACTACTATCTCTGTGTTACAATGCCGCCTGTTCCATGTTATCTGACAGAATGCACAACAAAAACTTATCCCAGTACTAACTTGCATTGTTCACGAGTCTCTCATCTAGAGTCCAAGTCAAGTCTCAAGTCAATTGATCATGAGTCTAAGTCAAATCGCAAGTCATTTTCTTTGCGACATAAGTGCGACTCGAGTCCGAGTCTCAGACTCGAGTTTCCATCTCTGGATATAGGTATGTTACTTGATACAGTTGGTAAAGCTGACGACTTCTCAGAGTTGAAAGACAGACTGGCTGGGCGACTTTGCTTTCGGTGTGGACATATTGGGGCATCTGAACGATCTAAATGTGAAACTGCAGGGAAATTGTGTTTTTGTGCATGAACTGTATTCCAACGTGAAAGCATTCAAAGGCCAAACTTATGTTGTTCTCCAGACAAATGAGCAGCCGGTCTTTCGCTCATTTTCCGACACTGGCCGCACTGAACGCGCCCACATCGCAGTGCCGCACTGAGACATACAGTAGCACTTTGATCGACCTACATGCTGAGTTTTCCCGCCGCTTCTCAGACTTCACCAAGATTGAGACTGAGCTGGAGCTTGTATCATGCCCCCTGTCTTTTGACAGTGAGAAAGCACCACCAGACACACAATTGGAGATCATCGACATCCAATGTGACAGTGCTTTGAAGGAGAAGTACAAAACAGCTAAAATAGACCAGTGCTATGGCTCACTGAATGAAACAAAGTTTCCAAACATTAAAAAGCACTCCCAAAGGATGCTTGTTTTATTCGGGTCCACATATGTGTGTGAACAAACGTTCTCAGTCATCAATTACAACAAATCCCGTCACAGGTGAAATTTAACAAATTACCACTTGTCAGCTGTTCTAAGAATCTCTACATCAAAGATGACACCAGACTTTGATGCCCTTGCCAAGAGAGGTGACCAGAACCATTGTTCACATTAAGACTTGAATAACCGTGACTGGGGTAGGCAAGGATTATGCTTTTTCATGGTGATGGTTATGCAGTGAGAATTATCCAGCAATGCACTTGGATACAGGTAATAACTAATCAGTCAGATTTGGGCTGAGGTGATTGGGTAACTGTAAATATGGCTCACAATGGAGATGAGAATTGTTCCTTAATATGCTTTAAAAAACAGACCATTCCAAATTAAACGGATGCTCTTACCATATGTTTCACTCAAATTTTAGAATAGTTTTTTTTTACACATCTGCTGTTACATTTTGCATGTCTCCAGTCATATAATAGATATCTATTTTTAAGTTTGCATATTGTGACTGTAAGTTTGATTGTACTTTACAAGGGTAGAGATGCAGGATCTGTGTGTGTTTTACTAATTATGCAAAAATATCCTCGGTGGACAACGTAAAACACCAAATAATGCATGCAGAGCAGAATTAGGCTGATACCCGCTAATTATCAAAATCCAGAAAAGAGCCGTTAAATTCTACAACCACCTAAAAGGAAGCGATTCCCAAACCATCCATAACAAATATATATTTTTTTTTAACTAGTCAAGTCAGTTAAGAACAAATTCTTATTTACAATGATGGCCTACCCCGGTCAAACCCGAACGACGCTGGGCCAATTGTGCGCTGCCCTATGGGACTCCCAATCAGGGCCGGATTGTGATACAGCCTGGAATCGAAATAGGGTCTGTAGTGACGCCTCTAGCACTGAGATGCAGTGCCTTAGACCACTGCACAACTCGGGAGCCCACCTACAAAGAGATGAGCCTGGAGAAGAGTCG
Organism: Coregonus lavaretus; assembly: GCF_964263955.1. Lineage (NCBI taxonomy): Eukaryota > Metazoa > Chordata > Actinopteri > Salmoniformes > Salmonidae > Coregonus > Coregonus lavaretus. Next base: position 27,048,484 of record NC_140004.1, on the reverse strand, counting down.
CCTAAGCAAGTTGGTCCTGGGGCTCTGTTCACAAACACAAACAGACCCCACAGAGCCCCAGGACAGCAACAAAATTAGACCCAACCAAATCATGAGAAAACAAAAAGATAATTACTTGACACATTGGAAAGAATTAACAAAAAAAACTGAGCAAACTAGAATGCTATTTGGCCCTAAACAGAGAGTACACAGTGGCAGAATACCACATATTTCCCTTAGATTACATAGACCCGCAAACAATTTCGAAAACAAACCAATTTTGATAAACTCCCATATCTATTGGGTGAAATACCACAGTGTGCCATCACAGCAGCAAGATTTGTGACCTGTTGCCACAAGAAAAGGGCAACCAGTGAAGAACAAACACCATTGTAAATACAACTCATATTTATGTTTATTTATTTTCCCTTTTGTACTTTAACTATTTGCACATAATATGAAATTTTAAATGTCTTTATTCTTTTGGAACTTTTGTGAAAAATGTTTTTGTTTATTTCACTTTTGTTTATTATCTATTTCACTTGCTTTGGCAATGTAAACATATGTTTCCCATGCCAGTAAAGCCCCTTAAATTGAAATTGAAATTGAATTGAGAAAGAAAGAAAGAAAGAAAGAAAGAAAGAAAGAAAGAAAGAAAGAAAGAAAGAAAGAAAGAAAGAAAGAAAGAAAGAAAGAAAGAAAGAAAGAAAGAAAGAAAGAAAGAAAGAAAGAGAGGGAGGGAGAGAGAGAGAAATAGAGAATGTAAAATAGCAGACAGATTAGTAATGTCTTGTTTATACCAGTCCTCAGCGACTGTTAAGCACCTTGTGCTGAAATTATTATCATAATCTTTCAATTGTAGTTGTTTCTTTTCAGACTATTCATCTGAGATTCAGCCTTTATTATTCTGTGAAGTCGGGAATAATAGTGGAACATTATATGTTAATATAATAATATTCTGATTGAATTACAGTTTCTTCCACAATAATACTGTCAGGATAATACTATACTGTAAACATCGCCAATAAAGATAGAGGCAGATGTTTGTTCTTTGAATGAAAATATTACTGTTGTGACGTCTCTATTTGAATGCTCTCTCTCACTCTCTCCCTCTCTCCCTTTCTTTTTCTCTACCCCTCCCACTCTCCCCCTCTCTCCCTGACAGCTAACAGTTGGGGACGTGTGATGGGGCCACTGAACCATGATGCAGAATAGTGTGATTTATGCCTGATTTATGCATGTGATTGTTAAGGAGGCTATGGAGCTTCTGTCTGTTGTTGTTAAACACAGAGATGTATGTGTGTGTGTGCGTGTGTGTGTGTGAGTGTGTGTTGACATTGTGACACACTTTCGCTTCGCTCCGAGAAACGCTTGCTAATTCACTACACAGCACATCTGTCCCACTTGTGTGATCTCATGCAGAGCAGAGGTGTCAGTAAATCCAGATGACAAAGTCACACTCCTCACTGGCTCACTCTGAACACACAGACAGACATTGTTTAATATCAATGATGCTACAGCTGCTATTTACTATGCAGTGCAGTAGTAATACACTCCACCGTAGTGCCATGCCTGCTTTACACACACATTATTTACAGTATCAGTCTATTATTTATGAGTCTTATGACCGATGTGTGTGTGTGTGTGTGTGTGTGTGTGTGTGTGTGTGTGTGTGTGTGTGTGTGTGTGTGTGTGTGTGTGTGTGTGTGTGTGTGTGTGTGTGTGTGTGTGTGTGTGTGTGTGAGAGAGAGAGTGTGTGTGCAGTGAGGGAAAAAAGTATTTGATCCCCTGCTGATTTTGTACGTTTGCCCACTGACAAAGAAATGATCAGTCTATAATTTTAATGGTAGGTTTATTTGAACAGTGAGATACAAAATAACAACAAAAAAATCCAGAAAAATGCATGTCAAAAATGTTATAAATTGATTTACATTTTAATGAGGGAAATAAGTATTTGACCCCCTCTCAATCAGAAAGATTTCTGGCTCCCAGGTGTCTTTTATACAGGTAACGAGCTGAGATTAAGAGCACACTCTTAAAGGGAGTGCTCCTAATCTCAGCTTGTTACCTGTATTACATTTACATTTACATCATTTAGCAGACGCTCTTATCCAGAGCGACTTACAAATTGGTGCATTCACCTTATGATAGCCAGTGGGAGAACCACTTTACCATTATTATTATTATTATTATTATTTTGTTGATATTTTAGTTTTTTACGTATTTTTTTGTCTCCTTTCATTTTTCTTTTTTATATGTGTTTTTTTATTTATTTTATTTTTATTATTATTATTATTATGGGGTAAGGGGGGGTAGAAGGATTACTTTTATACTATCCCAGGTATTCCTTAAAGAGGTAGGGTTTCAAGTGTCTCCGGAAGGTGGTCAGTGACTCCGCTGTCCTGGCGTCGTGAGGGAGCTTGTTCCACCATTGGGGTGCCAGAGCAGCGAACAGTTTTGACTGGGCTGAGCGGGAACTGTGCTTCCGCAGATTTAGGGGGACCAGCAGGCCAGAGGTGGAAGAACGCAATGCCCTCGTTTGGGTGTAGAGACTGATCAGAGCCTGAAGGTAAGGAGGTGCCGTTCCCCTCACAGCTCCGTAGGCAAGCACCATGGTCTTGTAGCAGATGCGAGCTTCAACTGGAAGCCAGTGGAGTGTGCGGAGGAGCGGGGTGACGTGAGAGAACTTGGGAAGGTTGAACCCTACAGGATCGGGTCAACGCTTTGATGTTAGCGGAGAACGACAGGGTGTTGTCCAGGGTCACGCCAAGGTTCTTTGCACTCTGGGAGGAGGACACAACAGAGTTGTCAACCGTGATAACAAGATCATTGAGCGGGCAGTCCTTCCCCGGGAGGAAGAGCAGCTCCGTCTTGCCGAGGTTCAGCTTTAGGTGGTGATCCGACATCCACACTGATATGTCTGCCAGACATGCAGAGATGCGATTCGCCACTTGGTTATCAGAAGGGGGAAAGGAGAAGATTAATTGTGTGTCGTCTGCGTCTGTATAAAAGACACCTGTCCACAGAAGCAATCAATCAATCAGATTCCAAACTCTCCACCATGGCCAAGACCAAAGAGCCCTCCAAGGATGTCAGGGACAAGATTGTAGACCTACACAAGGCTGGAATGGGCTACAAGACAGTTGGTGCGATTATTCGCAAATGGAAGAAACACAAAATAACTTTCAATCTACCTCGGCCTGGGGCTCCATACTAGCTCTCACCTCGTGGAGTTGCAATGATCATGAGAACGGTGAGGAATCAGTACAGAACTACACGGGAGGATCTTGTCAATGATCTCAAGGCAGCTGGAACATAGTCACCAAGAAAACAATTGGTAACACACTACGCTGTGAAGGACTGAAATCCTGCAGCCCCCGCAAGGTCCCCCTGCTCAAGAAAGCACATATACAGTGGGGAAAAAAAGTATTTAGTCAGCCACCAATTGTGCAAGTTCTCCCACTTAAAAAGATGAGAGAGGCATATTATTCTGGATTTTCATCATAGGTACACGTCAACTATGACAGACAAATCGAGAAAAAAAATCCAGAAAATCACATTGTAGGATTTTTAATGAATTTATTTGCAAATTATGGTGGAAAATAAGTATTTGGTCACCTACAAACAAGCAAGATTTCTGGCTCTCACAGACCTGTAACTTCTTCTTTAAGAGGCTCCTCTGTCCTCCACTCGTTACCTGTATTAATGGCACCTGTTTGAACTTGTTATCAGTATAAAAGACACTTGTCCACAACCTCAAACAGTCACACTCCAAACTCCACTATGGCCAAGACCAAAGAGCTGTCAAAGGACACCAGAAACAAAATTATAGACCTGCACCAGGCTGGGAAGACTGAATCTGCAATAGGTAAGCAGCTTGGTTTGAAGAAATCAACTGTGGGAGCAATTATTAGGAAATGGAAGACATACAAGACCACTGATAATCTCCCTCGATCTGGGGCTCCACGCAAGATCTCACCCCGTGGGGTCAAAATGATCACAAGAACGGTGAGCAAAAATCCCAGAACCACACGGGGGGGACCTAGTGAATGACCTGCAGAGAGCTGGGACCAAAGTAACAAAGCCTACCATCAGTAACACACTACGCCGCCAGGGACTCAAATCCTGCAGTGCCAGACGTGTCCCCCTGCTTAAGCCAGTACATGTCCAGGCCCGTCTGAAGTTTGCTAGAGTGCATTTGTATGATCCAGAAGAGGATTGGGAGAATGTCATATGGTCAGATGAAACCAAAATAGAACTTTTTGGTAAAAGCTCAACTCGTCGTGTTTGGAGGACAAAGAATGTTGAGTTGCATCCAAAGAACACCATAACTACTGTGAAGCATGGGGGTGGAAACATCATGCTTTGGGGCTGTTTTTCTGCAAAGGGACCAGGACGACTGATCCGTGTAAAGGAAAGAATGAATGGGGCCATGTATCATGAGATTTTGAGTGAAAACCTCCTTCCATCAGCAAGGGCATTGAAGATGAAACGTGGCTGGGCCTTTCAGCATGACAATGATCCCAAACACACCGCCCGGGCAACGAAGGAGTGGCTTCGTAAGAAGCATTTCAAGGTCCTGGAGTGGCCTAGCCAGTCTCCAGATCTCAACCCCATAGAAAATCTTTGGAGGGAGTTGAAAGTCCGTGTTGCCCAGCGACAGCCCCAAAACATCACTGCTCTAGAGGAGATCTGCATGGAGGAATGGGCCAAAATACCAGCAACAGTGTGTGAAAACCTTGTGAAGACTTACAGAAAACGTTTGACCTGTGTCATTGCCAACAAAGGGTATATAACAAAGTATTGAGAAACTTTTGTTATTGACCAAATACTTATTTTCCACCATAATTTGCAAATAAATTCATTAATGATCCTACAATGTGATTTTCTGGATTTTTTTTCTCAATTTGTCTATCATAGTTGACGTGTACCTATGATGAAAATTACAGGCCTCTCTCATCTTTTTAAGTGGGAGAACTTGCACAATTGGTGGCTGACTAAATACTTTTTTTCCCCACTGTACATGCACGTCTGAAGTTTGCCAATGAACATCTGAATGATTCAGAGGAGAACTGGGTGAAAGTTTTGTGGTCAGATGAAACCAAAATGGAGCTCTTTGGTATCAACTCAACTCGCCGTGTTTGGAGGAGGAGGAATGCTGCCTATGACCCCAAGAACACCATCCCCATCGTCAAACATGGAAGTGGAAACATTATGTTTTTCTGCTAAGGGGACAGGACAACTTCACCGCATCAAAGGGACGATGGACGGGGCGATGTACCGTCAAATCTTGGGTGAGAACCTCCTTCCCTCAGCCAGGGCATTGAAAATGGGTCGTGGATGGGTATTCCAGCATGACCCAAAACACACGGCCAAGGCAACAAAGGAGTGGCTCAAGAAGAAGCACATTAAGGTCCTGGAGTGGCCTAGCCAGTCTCCAGAACTTAAACCCATAGAAAATCTGTGGAGGGAGCTGAAGGTTCGAGTTGCCAAACGTCAGCCTCGAAACCTTAATGACTTGGAGAAGATCTGCAAAGAGGAGTGGGACAAAATCCCTCCTGAGATGTGTGCAAACCTGGTGGCCAACTACAAGAAACGTCTGACCTCTGTGATTGCCAACAAGGGTTTTGCCACCAAGTACTAAGTCATGTTTTGCAGAGAGGTCAAATACTTATTTCCCTCATTAAAATGCAAATTAATTTATAACATTTTTGACGTGTTTTTCTGGATATTTTTGTTGTTATTCTGTCTCTCACTGTTCAAATAAACCTACCATTAAAATGATAGACTGATCATTTCTTTGTCAGTGGGCAAACGTACAAAATCAGCAGGGGATCAAATACTTTTTTCCCTCACTGTATGTGTGTGTGACCCAGATTCCTATGCTCTATAGAGACCTTTCCATCTTTTCACTTTTCATAGTTCCCCTCTCCTATTTTTCACCCCTCCACCATCTCCTCCAATCCTCTAATGTATCTATCTCTTCCTTTCTTCCAATCATCTCGTTCACTCTTCTTCCTTCTCTCTCTTCCTCCTTTCCTCCTTTCCATTTCTCTTCCTCTCCTCTAAAAAGCTTATATGCCCATGAGTGCCCTCTGGTGGCTACCTGATGAGTCTCTCTCTCTCTCGCTCTCTCTCTCTCACTCACATCAACACATCGGCTCAATGCTCTGTCAGAACCCAGGGAGAAGTTCACGTCATCCATCCTCTGGATTTCAGAGGTAGTTCAACCAACCTGAAGACTCATGCCAGCTCCATGAACTGATGCCTAGGCTTTAGCTCAGTGGGCTAACATTGTGTTTTTGTTTAACCCAGTGATGATCTGGGTCCAAAACCTGGCTTGCTTTCGCCCATTCCTCTGATTTCAGTCTTTCTGTTGGATCTTTATTCCAGAGTTTGAGGGAAAACAAGCAGCCTAATCTATAGTGTAGTCTCTAGTAGCAGCCTAGTCTCTAGTCTAGTCTCGTCTCTAGTAGCAGCATAGTCTCTAGTCTTATCTAGTCTCTAGTAGCAGCCTAGTATCTAGTCTAGTCTAGTCTGTAGTAGCAGCCTAGTCTCTTGTCTTATCTAGTCTCTACTAGCAGCCTAGTATCTAGTCTAGTCTAGTCTCTACTAGCAGCCTACTCTCTAGTCTACTCTCTAGTAGCAGCCTACTCTCTAGTCTAGTCAAGTCTCTAGTAGCAGCCTAGTCTCTAGTCTAGTCTCTAGTAGCAGCCTAATCTCTAGTCTCTAGTAGCAGCCTAGTCTCTAGTCTAGTCTCTAGTAGCAGCCTAATCTCTAGTCTCTAGTAGCAGCCTAGTCTCTAGTCTCTAGTAGCAGCCTAGTCTCTAGTCTAGTCTCTAGTAGCAGCCTAGACTCTAGTCTACTCTCTAGTAGCAGCCTAGTCTCTAGTCTAGTCTTGTCCAGTATTAGCCTAATCTCTAGTCTACTCTCTAGTAGCAGCCTAATCTCTAGTCTAGTCTCTAGTAGCAGCTTAATCTCTAGTCTCTAGTAGCAGCCTAGTCTCTAGTCTAGTCTCTAGTAGCAGCCTAATCTCTAGTGTAGTCTAGTCTAGTCTCAAGTAGCAGCCTCTAGTCTAGTCAAGTCTAGTCTCAAGTAGCAGCCTAGACTCTAGTCTTTAGTAGCAGCCTAGTCTTGAGGTTAGTAAAATAATACAGAATTAATGTAAACTGATGACCAGGTTTGATAGGTGGCAGTACGAATCATAGATTAGTCTTGACCCAAATGTGTGGTGTCTTTATACAACAGTCTGAAAGGCAATTATTCCAATCACAAAGACTATTTGTCATACTGGACAGCACAGTGTGTTATTATTACTAACGTATGTTATTATTATTACTGCTATGGCGTGTGTGTGCGTGTGTGTGTGTGTGTTATGGCACACTGTGTTCTATGTCTAGGAGAGTTAGTCTGGCTGTAGTCCATGCAGCTGGAAGCCATCATAGAGCCAATTATTGTCTGTCTGTTTGTCTGTCTGTCTATGTGTGTATGTGTGTGTGTATGTGTGTGTGTGTGTGTGTTTGTGTGTGTGTGTGTGTGCGTGTGTGTGTGTGTTTGTGTGTGTGTGTGTGTGCGTGCGTGTGCGTGGACTGTGTGCGCGTGTGTGTGTATTCTATGTTTATGTCTATGGACACATCTGGAGACCCCCTACCCTTTTCATATTAACACATACACACATACACACAGGCACGCATACACACACACAGGCACGCACACAGTTCCATGTCCGTCTCCCCTCCACTCCCTATTCTCCACTTCTACCCTTTACGTCTCTCCCCCTCCCGTCCTCCCTGGATCCTTCCCTCCTGTCCTCCCTGGATCCTTCCCTCCCGTCCTCCCTGGATCCTTCCTCCCGTCCTCCCTGGATCCTTCCCTCCCGTCCTCCCTGGATCCTTCCCTCCCATCCTCCCTGGATCCTTCCCTCCCGTCCTCCCTGGATCCTTCCCTCACGTCCTCCCTGGATCCTTCCCTCCCATCCTCCCTGGATCCTTCCCTCCCGTCCTCCCTGGATCCTTCCCTCCCGTCCTCCCTGGATCCTTCCCACCTGAGTAGAAAGTAGGAGAGGAGAGGAGAGACTTACTCATTTCACTCTTAGCAAATAGCGACTCATCTAGACAGATTATAAACACTTTAGATCAACTCATGTCTTATAAACCCGTCTGCTTGTGTGTGTGCGTGTGAATGGGTGTGTGTGTGTGTGCGTGCGTGTGCATGGACTGTGTGCGTGTGTGTGTGTATTCTATGTTTATGTCTATGGACACATCTGGAGACCCCCTACCCTTTTCATAGCTGGTGAGTGGATGTTGACCAGAGGTTACAGTGTAAACATGTGAAGGGTGTAATGATGACAAAGTGACACTGTGAACAAGTCAGCCATTGTGTTCCTTCCTACCTGCTGGTGAACACACACATACAGTACCAGTCAAAAGTTTGGACACACCTTCTCATTCAATTTTTGCTATTTTCTACATTGTAGAATAATAGTGATGACTTCAAACTATGAAATAACACAAGAGCTGGTTGAGAGAATGCCAAGAGTGTGCAAAGCTGTCAAAATAAAGAAAACCCATTGAATAAGTAGGTGTGTCCAAACTTTTGACTGGTACTATATTTACACATATTCACGCTCACACATATATGCACACGCAAACAGATCCACGCACGCACATACACATGCATACACACACACACACACACACACACGAACACAAGCAAACACACCAGGCTGGAGTTTCTGCGAAGTCCAGTTTATTAAATTAAATTAAATCTCTCTCTCTCGCTCTCTCTCTCTCTCAATTCAATTAAATTCAAAGGGCTTTATTGACATGGGAAACATATGTTTACATTGCAAAATCAAGTGAAATAGATAATAAACAAAGGTGAAATAAACAATAAATAATTTGCAGGGAACATTACACTCCAAGTTCCAAAGGAATAGAGGCATTTCAAATGTCACATTATGGCTATATACAGTGTTGTAACGATGTGCAAATAGTTAAAGTACAAAATAGAAAATAAATAAACATAAATATGTTGTATTGTATTTACAATGGTGTTTGTTCTTCACTGGTTGCCCTTTTCTTGTGGCAACAGGTCACAACTCTTGCTGCTGTGATGGCACACTGTGGTATTTCACCCAATAGAAATGGGAGTTTATCAAAATTGGATTTGTTTTTCGAATTCTTTGTGGGTCTGTGTAATCTGAGGGAAATATGTGTCTCTAATATGGTCATGCATTTGGCAGGAGGTTAGGAAGTGCAGATCAGTTTCCACCTCATTTTGTGGGCAGTGTGCACACAGCCTGTCTTCTCTTGAGAGCCAGGTCTGCCTACGGCAGCCTCGCTCAATAGCAAGGCTATGCTCGCTGAGTCTGTACGTAGTCAAAGCTTTCCTTAATTTTGGGTCAGTCACAGTGGTCAGGTATTCTGCCACTGTGTACTTTCTGTTTAGGGCCAAATAGCATTCCAGTTTGCTCTGTTTTTTTGTTAATTCTTTCCAATGTGTCAAGTAGTTATCTTTTTGTTTTCTCATGATTTGGTTGGGTCTAATTGTGTTGCTGTCCTGGGGCTCTGTTTGTGTTTGTGAACAGAGCCCCAGGACCAGCTTGCTTAGGGGACTCTTCTCCAGGTTAATCTCTCTGTAGGTGATGGCTTTGTTATGGAAGATTTGGGAATTGCTTCCTTTTAGGTGGTTTTAGAATTTAACGGCTCTTTTTGGATTTTGATAATTAGTGGCTATTGGCCTAATTCTGCTCTGCATGTATTATTTGGTGTTTTACGTTTTACACAGAGGATATTTTTGCAGAATTCTGTATTCAATTTGGTGTTTGTCCCATTTTGTGAATTCTTGGTTGGTGAGTGGATCAGACCTCACAACCATAAAGGGCAATGGGTTCTATAACTGATTGAAGTATTTTTTGCCAGATCCTAATTGGTATGTCGAATTTTTTGTTCCTTTTAATGGCGTAGAAGGCCCTTCTTGCCTTGTCTCTCAGATCGTTCACAGCTTTGTGGAAGTTACCTTTAGTGCTGATGTTTAGGCTGAGGTATGTATCGTTTTTTGTGTGCTCTAGGGCAACGGTGTCTAGATGGAATTTGTATTTGTGGTCCTGGCAACTGGAGGTTTTTTGGAACACCATTATTTTGGTCTTACTGAGATTTACTGTCAGGGCCCAGGTATGTTTCCCCCCCAACACCGCTTTCCATCAATTTGTGTAGCAGACCCTCATGCCAAATTGAGTCAAAAGCTTTTTTTAAATCAAAAAAGCATGAGAAGACTTTGCCTTTGTTTTGGTTTGTTTATTTGTAAATTAGGGTGTGCAGGGTAAATACGTGGTCTGTCATACGGTAATTTGGTAAAAAGCCAATTTGACATTTGCTCAGTACATTGTTTTCGCTGAGGAAATGTACGAGTCTGCTGTTTATGATAATACAGAAGATTTTCCCAAGGTTACTGTTGACACATATCCCACGGCAGTTATTGGGGTCAAATTTGTGTCCACTTTTGTGGATTGGGGTGATCAGTCCATGGTTCCAAATATTGAGGAATATGCAAGAGCTGAGGATAATGTTAAAGAGTTTAGGTATAGCCAATTGGTATTTGTGGTCTGAATATTTTATCATTTCATGTAGGATACCATTAACACCACTGGCCTTTTTGGGTTGGAGGGTTTGTATTTTGTCCTGTATTTCATTCAGTGTAATTGGAGAATACAGTGGGTTCTGGTAGTCTTTAATAGTTGATTCTAAGATTTGTATTTGATCATGTATATGTTTTTGCTGTTTGTTCTTTGTTATAGAGCCAAAAAGATTGAAGAAGTGGTTTATCCATACATCTCCGTTTTGGATAGATAACTCTTCGTGTTGTTGTTTGTTTATTGTGTTTAAATTTTCCCAGAAGTGGTTAGATTCTATGGATTCTTCAATTACATTGAGCTGATTTCTGACGTGCTGTTCCTTCTTTTTCCGTAGTGTATTTCTGTATTGTTTTAGTGATTCACCATAGTGAAGGCATAGGCTCAGGTTTTCTCTCTTTCTGTCTCTCTCACTCTCTCTCTCTCTCTCTCTCTCTCTCTCTCTCTCTCTCTCTCTCTCTCTCTCTCTCTCTCTCTCTCTCTCTCTCTCTCTCTCTCTCTCTCTCTCTCTCTCTCTCTCTCTAGTCATCGGTTTACATCAATGCTCTGTCTCTCTCTCTGTAGTTGTATGTGTGTGTTTGTGTGCATACATGTTTCACCTACACAACAAAATACTACAGTATACTATGGTATAAATACTATATACTATGGTATAAATACTATATTACCTTACTGTAGTATTCACTGGAGTGTTTTTGAGGACTAAAGACAGCAAAAACACTACAATGAATACAGCAGTATTTACTGTAGTATAGTATTTACAGTTTACTATAGTATAAATACTGTTGTAAAGAAAACTGTAGTATATACTATAGTAATTACTGTAGTGTTTTTTCCGGACTGTATTACACTGTAGTATTTACTGTAGTGTTTCTGCGGACATTACTGTTGTATTTTGTATTTTTGTTTTATTATCTTTGACATAGAAGTGTCTTTTTCGTTGAGAAAACCTACTAGACAAATACTAAAAGAGCAAATGTCCATAACCTGTAGGTAGGACTGGGGTCTTTTCTACAACCTGTAGAGAACTATACTTGGCATGTAGTTTTCTCACGTATGAGTGGCACAAAATGGGATATGGGGAATGGGCAGGGCATATGAAAATTAAATACTGTAGTATTACTATAGTTTTAAAAAATATAGTGTTTTTGCGGACTGTAGTGTTTTTGCAGACATGATTGTAGTATTTACTGTAGTGTTTTTGCGTTCTGTAGTATACTGTAGTATTTACCCTAGTATTCTACAGTATACTACAACATCTGATAGTAAGTACTTCACATGATTGAGGGATACTACAGTGTGTAGTATATAATTCTACTGTATACTATAGCTTACTACAGAATTCTATAGTAAGTACTGCAGTATTCTATAGTAAACAGTAGTATTTTTTCAAGTGGGTCCAGTTAGAACAATTTCGACGCACACACGCACACGCACACAGACACACAGACACCAAACACAGACACACACACACACATTTGATGAAGTTGTATGTCACTGGACACAGACATACAGTAAGTTAGGAAGTTACAATGGGTTGATAAGAACGAGAGAATCATGAAGAGAACAATGAACAGAATACAACGAACATCTCTTTGTTCTATATAAGGCCTCTTGCAATGGGGGTTGATTAACAGAATACAACGAACATCTCATTGTTCTATATAAGGCCTCTTGCAATGGGGGTTGATTAACAGAATACAACGGACATCTCATTGTTCTATATAAGGCCTCTTGCAATGGGGGTTGATTAACAGAATACAACAAACATCTCATTGTTCTATATAAGGCCTCTTGCAATGGGGGTTGATTAACAGAATACAACAACCATCTAATTGTTCTATATAAGGCCTCTTGCAATGGGGGATGATTAACAGAATACAACAAACATCTCATTGTTCTATATAAGGCCTCTTGCAATGGGGGTTGATTAACAGAATACAACAAACATCTCATTGCTCTATATAAGGCCTCTTGCAGTGGGGGTTGATCTCCCGAGTGGCGCAGTGGTCTAAGGCACTGCATCGCAGTGCTAGCTGTGCCACTAGAGAGCCTGGTTCGAATCCAGTTGTAACTGACCGCGACCGGGAGATCCATGGGGCGGTGCACAATTGGCCCAGTGTCGTCCAGGGTAGGGGAGGGAATGGCTGGCAGGGATGTAGCTCAGTTGGTAGAGCATGGCGTTTGCAACGCCAGGGTTGTGGGTTCGATTCCCACGTGGGGCCAGTATGAAAAAAAAAAATCTATAAAAAATTATGTTTGCACTCACTAACTGTAAGTCGCTCTGGATAAGAGCGTCTGCTAAATGACAAGAATGTAAATTAAGGCCTCTTGCAATGGGGGTTGATTAACAGAATACAACGAATATCTCATTGTTCTAAATAAGGCTTCTTGCAGTGGGGGTTGAGATTATAAGAGCCAATATCCTCGCACACACAGACACACATATGGGGATGTGATTGAGTGTTTAGGCCAGAGTCTCTCTCTAGGAGAAGAAAAGTCACATTCCTGTGATCAGGAGTCATGAAGTATCAGGTTCCATAGACTGTGGCGGGACTCCCAGTTAAACACACATTTTTGGGCACTTTCTTCTGTGGTTCCCCATTGCTCTGAATCTGTGTGTGTGTGTGTGTGTGTGTGTGTGTGTGTGTGTGTGTGCATGCGTGTGTGAATCTGTGAATGGGCTTTTTTCTAGTTTACAGGCGGTTCCTGTGTCAGTGCCTGACATAGAGAGAGAAATTAGTTGTGGAGGATTCTACAACAGGACAGAGAGCACAGGGGAAGACCACTGGTAGTGTTGAGTAACATGACAGTCACCTGTCAGGCCAGCAGAGAGCAGCATCACTAATACCCAGACTACACTAGACTGGAGTGGACAAGTTATCCAAGCCTCTAAACCTAACCCCAAGTATTCCATCTCTCACCTGTCTATCTCCTCATTTGAATTCCATGCTGTCACTGTCCCTTGTCCACTAAAGCTTAACGTTGTTGTTGTCGATCGCCCACCAGAGTTCCTCAATGAGCTTGACACCTTGATAAGCTCATTTCCTGACGATGGCTCACTGCTCTTTGTACTTGGCGACTTCAACCTCCGGATGTCTGCTTTGATTCAATTCTTTCCAACTCTCTCTTGCCCCTCCTTGGCTCTTTTGACCTCACCCTTTCCCAGTCCCCTCCCACTCACAAGGCAGGCAATACGCTTGACCTCATCTTTACTAGAGGCTGTTCGCCTACTAATCTCACTGCAACCCCCCTCCAGGTCGCTGATCACTACTTTGTTTCCTTTTCTGTCTCCCTTTCCTCCAACCCTAGCCACTCAGCCCCTACCCAGATGGTCATGCGCCGTCGCAATATTCGCTATCTCTGGTGCATATTAGACTATTTTCTTTATTTAATTGTAATATAATATATTGTACTCATCTATATCAATCATTGTTTAACGGCTCCTTCAATTCCCTTTCTTCTGTATTTGGTATAGCTCTAACATATACAGGGTTTAGTAGGGTCTACTCCAATAACACTTCCCCCTGGAAATCTAACACCAAATACAACATCAAATTGTTTATCTAAGTCTTGGACTGTTCTCCTTATGTCTATGATTCACCTGTCTCTTTCTTTCATTATCTTAAGGTCACACTACCCCATGTGACTTCCCCATACTCTTTGTGCTGGTTTCTCACACACCAATAATATTTTAACCCTTGTATTTTAATAGTGATCCCTTCCTGTATTTTAGTTATGGTTCCTGCCTGTGCAAGAATATACATTCTAATCCTGTCTATATCCCTTCTATGTCTTGTTCTTCTGCTCTTTATTATTATCAGTACTCCATTTCCCTTATTCTCAGGGAACTAGTCAAGTGTAGAGAAATCAATGATAAGGATATATGGTGCGTCTTGGAGGTCTGGAATCTCTCGGTGGTCTGGAATCTCTCGGTGGTCTGGAATCTCTCGGCGGTCTGGAAGGTCTTGAAAGTCTCTTAATCATCAGTTCCCTCACTCTGGTACAATGGTTAAGATGATACCCGATACTCCCCTCTATCCGTACCATCGTTGGTATAACCTGGACAACGATGTATGGTCACTTCAGTTGTTAACCTTCCCCCATCACTAGGGTCTCCGGATCAGCCAGAGTCCCTCTCAATCTATCGACATCGGTCTGTGAAAAGTGTCCTTCAATCAGCCTACCCATAGGGAAGCTCAGAGTTACTGCTGCAAAGACACAAGCACAGACACACACAAAAGACAACAATGCTACCCAATGGCTGAGGTTGGAACACTCCTATAGTGGGAAACATGAATCTAAGTATCTGTCTCCACCACTTTTACCATCATTAAGGTAGCCAACAACACCTGGTACAGGTCCCTCCACATAGGGTATTTCCAGCTCTTTCTTCTGTGGTCTTTTGCCATCACATAGTCTCCAGGGCACAGAAAATACCCAGATTCTCCTACTCAGTTGGGCAGAGTTATCTTCACCCATGAAAAGAAAATCTTAAGAACATTGTTAGGTTAGGTGAGACACAGTATGCTACTCATGTCCTCTCATCCGTCAAGAGAAGCCTTGAGATTATGAAGCACACCTGCTTCCAGCTTGTTGTAGTCCACTTATCTCATAGACAGACCACCTCTACACCATGCCTCCTATCACAAAAACAAAAATGATTTAACCTAACCCATAACACATTATTACTACTGCTCATATCCTTAATACACCTTGCATATTTCCCCACAAAACCATAATAAAACATTAAAACCTCTGTAATCCCAACTTCCCCCCTTGGACACATGCATCACATCATGATTCATGTGTACAAAAAAACAAAACAAAACAATATTGCCTATCAAACCTAAAATAATAACTAACCTTACAATGACAACCCTTGAGCATATCTTTACTTAACTGTATTCCATAACACTATTCAAGGAATACCTCTCCTTCAGGACTAACCCTCTCACTTCATCCTTGTCCTGTTTCGACTAATTTATATATAGGATTTTTTCCAAATTATAAACTTCTTCACAATTATCCTTATTATATCTAACCCCCTAATTCAGCATGCCTCTAGAATTTATAGTGCGGGTGATCAGGTCACACTATAAAGCCAGGACAGATTTCAGAGGTCATTGAAATCATTCAATGAATTGTTTCATCCAATAGTATACTACTCTTAACAAGCATCAAGATATTTGGATAAATGTTGTATCCCGAGTGTACAGTAAGTCCTTAGTACAGCTCATTTAAAAATAAATCACACATATTTACTTATCCCTCAGTAAATAAAAACCCACATTACATGTGTATGCCCCTTTAAGATATTTCACTTCCATCCCGTCACAAAACCCAAAATAGAAATAAAATCCTATACAGAATAACATTTCATACTAAGTAGTTTGTTTGTGGTTATTCGAACACCATATAGTAAAACAATAAACAAACAAAAATAGCCAGGCCTTATTTATTTTGGTAGCTCCCTATGACAACCTAAAAATAAAACTACTTAATTTTACTAACTAGTTCCACCCTAGCCTACAGACTTTTTTAACCTCCCAATAAAGAAATCCCCATGTTCCTGGAAGAGAAAGTATACATGTCATTAACATATAATCAACAATCCAAAGATAGTAATTACACACAAAACATCATACATATATTCCCAGTCCTATCTGATCAACAATCATTAACCCCAGCATCGATTTAAAATTGTTTGATACGTCGTGTCCTACTTTACCCCTAACATAATATTATAGGAGACTCCCATCAATCCTTAAAATAAAACTCCCACTTAGAAGACACTAGATAATAACACGTTTTATTAAGTTAACTACACCTTCCACTATAAACCTATAACCCCATTTTAGAAATGTAAACGTCGCAAACTGTTGCATTGATGTTTTATACAAAATATAAACTTATTGTTTCATAATCCAAAACCCATAAAAAGATGTCTACTTAATCCATCAAGCCAATAGCAACAACTACCTCCCAAGGTTCAACGTACTATAAACAAATTATCGTTATCTGAAGTAATAAAACATCATCATAGCTCACTGCTGTTTAAACAAACTATATAATGTCATAATAAAATGATCAATTATCAAATATCGTTCCTTATTCAACTATCGAGACATGTTCTTCATTAGTAAATCGTCTCCACAAAGCAATACTACCTAATAACATATTCTCATTCTCCTAAATAGAAATAATTACTTATATTTAACAATCCCATTCAACATCAAGTCAACCTGTCTCATCACCCAATTAACTTATTTTTTAA
The DNA here is from genome assembly GCF_964263955.1 of Coregonus lavaretus. Taxonomy (NCBI): domain Eukaryota; kingdom Metazoa; phylum Chordata; class Actinopteri; order Salmoniformes; family Salmonidae; genus Coregonus; species Coregonus lavaretus. The sequence continues at coordinate 27,031,595 of NC_140004.1, read as the reverse complement.
ACCCTCTACAATATCTATCGTACTCTACCGCTAATTTCCCTCATAATGGTACCTCAACAGATGACAAATTATTTTATATTTATAGTAAAAACCAATAAAACATCCAATTCACCAATATGCAATTTGAATTACTATGTTATCCTATCCGACATGGATTGTTAGGACAACATCTTTCCTATAATGTTATCAATGAAACCAGTAATTCACATCAATGTAAAATATTTGCTTTCTGTCCCTTACTGGATTCGAACCAGGGACCCTCTGCACACATCGACAACATTCACCATCGAAGCACCGTTACCCATCGCTCCACAAATGCCACACAAAGCATCTACTTCCAGTTCATAGAGCAAGTGACGTCACCCAACGAAAACCACACTAGCTCTCACCGCTAACTAGCTAGCAATTTCCTGCCGATAATATTCAACCTTCTACGACTTCCTACAAAATACGCGATCCTTGTACACCTAACTTAACTCATAATGTCCCTTATAGCGCTCTCACGTTTCAGCAAGCCCCAATGTTTAACACCCACAGACAAAAATGGAAATTCTTCCATTTTTCCTAGCAGACCTAATAAAACACACTTTCAAACAGCGTTCTGCATTTACCTCTATCATAGGGTTTAAAAACGAACTTAACAACATTAATCATGCTACATTTCCATAGTAACGTCATGTTTGGTTCAGTTGATCTATTACCATATAAGACATTCACTTCTCCATGCGTCGTAAACTATATCCTATTTCTCTTATAATCAACTAAAATCATAGCCACGCAATTAAACCATCACCCCGCCATTACAGAATGAATGAGATCTATTAATCTATCCTTTCTAAGTAAGCTACAAGTAACACCAAACACTTGCTGTAGTTTACCATCATATATTGAAATCATCCATTTATCACAATCCAATTTATTTATAGACATGTTCCACCATTGTCACTCGTTTAATCTAGCAAAACCTTATTCAATGACTAAAAATTACGTACTCTCCTCTCCGTTAACATTTTAGTCATTTAGCAGATGCTCTTATTCCAAGCGACACATAATTAGTGGGCTCATACATTATTATACTTATACTAGGCCCCCCTTGGGAATCGAACACCCAACCCTGGCGTTGCAAGCACCGTGCTCTCCCAACTGAGCTACAGAGGATCACAGATGAGCGTATAGTGCCTTTTTCTGATAATGTTATAATTGTAGCCTATTGCATTGCTTTAGTTTAAAATATAAGTTTGTTTATTCAACAAATCTAGAACCCACTATAAATTGGTGCTATTCACTCAGCATAATAGCCAAAGCTCCTTGCATCCCCTAGTTCACGTAACGAAAATACATTATCATTCTACAATTCACCACTATTCGCATACATTACATAAGTCAACACCTATAATTTTATCCAATCCCTCGTATTAAATCACACTCACATAAAATTCATTCTATTCCAATATATTCATATCTACCAAACCATTCATGTTTCTAATTATTTTTTATTGCCACAATCAGTTAATCACAATCTAGTCTCAGCGGAACCTCCCAGAATCATATATGCTGGTCACTATTCACTGATCTTATGAAATTCTATGACAGGCATTGTTGTATGAAACTCCAAGATGTCATTTACAAGAAAAGCTTATTATTCCAATGTATATATAATTATCATACATTTACATTTTACATTTTAGTCATTTAGCAGACGCTCTTATCCAGAGCGACTTACAGGAGCAATTAGGGTTAAGTGCCTTGCTTAAGGGCACATCGACAGATATCATACACACCTCTATATCTCATCATTCAAACTTCAGAGTGCGACTAATTTACACCATTATACCACTTTTATTCCATATTTATACAATGTTGTTCTCAAACTCGCTTAATTACTATTTGTATAACCTACAGGAATATTTTATTTTATCAAAGGGCCCAAATTTGGAATGTTAACCCTATCCTAGCTATTATTTAACTGTAGTCAATTTATCATAATACTACATCACCTCTAAAGTTTCTAAATATAATGTCAGAAACATACCCTAAAAGATTTATCAAAATACAATGCATAGATGTCATATGACCACACCGGTACACGTGACCTGTTCCTCCAACAGGTTTTATTCTACCCCTCCTGGTAACGTGAATTTTCTACACTCAATTGGTCAATGAATATCCACGCACCATTTATTCTTCTCTTTCCTATTGTGAGATTGGGCACGCCCTTTCTCCATCAGACAGAAGCTTCAAACAACCTCAAATATATTTCCTTTCCTTACAGAAAGGCTATTTACTTGCAGGATTTCTTATTATTCTCACTCACACAGATGAGCAGCCACTTGTGCCCAAATGAATCAGACAGTTGAATGACTCACAGCCGCCCAAGCAAACCACTCACCCACACAAGATGAGCAGACCTACTCTATTTAACACTTTCTCTATATTTTGAAGCCCTTTAGCACTATTTAACCCGTTCACCTACTCAGGATGACCGGTGTTACTCCAATTTATGCTGTCACCTACTCCGGATGACCTAACTTTTTTTCCTGATCGACCCTACCTAACATTTGCATCACCACAACACAGGATGATTCCCCACCTACCCGAGCAGACCTCCTCATTAGAGCGGTAACCGTAGGTCCCAAATGTAGCTAGCCACCTGCCCGTTCAGCCCTCTGGAGCGCTAATTTTAGCTCTCCAAAGCGGTATCCACAGGATTTCTATTTATTTAGCCCCCTAGGTGATACACTTCACCCACACACCTGGACTTCTACTACGCTTTCCTAAGCGACCTGTAAATTCGGCCCTCTTTCTCTGATACACTTCCATGACACAGAGAAAGAGCGTTATTGTACAGGATTTCGCCTACCTATGCAGTCCTCAAGACGATTCACTTCCACTACACGTCTAGAGCGGTATCTGTAGGTCTTTTTAACATGTTATTGTCTGATCGCTCAACCAGCTAGACAGCCGCCCGTGCCGAAATGACCCAGACAGAGCGATCAGCAAGATGAATCAAATGAGTCGACTGAATCGAACAGACGGAAAGAACAAATTAATCATATGATTTGAACAAACGGTTCAGACGAACAACAGAGTGACATCGACATGTATTCTTAAATCCAAAAGCTCCAGTCAATAATTTTCAGGTTCTTAAATTTGGAGAGACCTACTTGTTATTCTGCTGCTGAGGCCGGGCCCCGGATCGAACCATACAACTTTATACTATATAAGTAAGAACTTGGCTTACCTATTAAAAGCATCCGCTTTTGTTTGTATGGTCCGTCCAAGCCGTTTCACAACTGCAGATGTACACCGTCTCTGGCCCCTGTTGTCAACTCCTGGCAAGCTCGCCAATTATGTTGTAGAAATATATATGACTCGAAAGTAGTCAACTCAAACATATCTCACAAGAAACTAGAGCCTGTGAATCCAAAAATTAGACTTTTATTATCTATTAACAAAAGCCGAGCAACTCCATGGAACAACTGTCTCTCTCTGGCTTAGACATCCCTTTTATACTCCCACACACAACTGCACAAACATGCGTACATGGCATATACAGTTACCCCCTTATGGCAAATTCCTAACGTATTTTAGTTCTACACCACCCTTCTTTTTCAACGTCCAGCTGTCACACAATGTCCACTCCAAAAGGTACTGAATGCTTTTTTCTATATGAAGCCTCTTATTCTATCATTCTATTGGCTGCGTGGCCTAGGCCCCTTCTTAAAAAAGAACTACGGTAATGCATACCATGTGTCCATAATAAGCCCATGGGCCACAGTTTGAGAGCCCCTGTGACAGAGCACATACATTCATTTAAACATAGTCATGTTTATTACTAATATTATTATTTTACCTTTGACCTCTCCCTACATTTACCTTAATGATACATAAAATAATACCATACTTTCTCTCCAGATTAAATCCTGTGACTAGTGAGGTCCGGCTGCCCGACAACCTGCCTGCTTGACTCCATCCCCTCCTCCATTCTCCAGACCATCTCTGTAGACCTTCTCCCATTCCTCACTTCCCTCATCAACTCATCCCTGACCACTGGCTCCATCCCCTCTGACTTAAAAATGGCCCGAGTCACTCCCCTCTTCAAGAAACCAACACTCAACTCCTCTGAAGTCAAGAACTACAGACCGGTATCCTTTCTTTCTTTTCTTTCAAAACACTTGAGCATGCTGTCTCTTACCAACTCTCTCGCTATCTCTCTCAGAACAATCTTCTTGACCCCAATCAGTCAGGCTTCAAGACGGGTCACTCAACTGAGACTGCTCTTCTCTATGTCACAGAGGCTCTCCGCACAGCCAAAGCTGACTCTCTCTCCTCTGTTCTCATCCTCCTAGATCTATCCGCTGCCTTCGACACTGTGAACCATCAGATCCTCCTCTCCACCCTCTCAGGTCTGGGTGTCTCAGGCTCTGCACACTCTTGGATTGCATCCTGCTTGGTAGGCCACTCCTACCAGGTGTCATGGAGAGGATTTGTGTCTGCACCACGTACTCTCACGACTGGTGTCCCCCAGGGCTCGGTTCTAGGCCCTCTTCTCTATGTACACCAAGTATATCCTCACATGGCCTCTGGTATCATTGCTTTGCGGATGACACTCAACTACTTTTCTCTTTTCTATGCATGCCTGGCAGATATCACAGCTTGGATGTCGGCCCACCACCTCAAACTCAACCTCGACAAGACAGAGCTGCTCTTCCTCCCGGGGAAGGCCTGCCCGCTCAAAGACCTATCCATCACGGTTGACAACTCCACGGTGTTCCCCTCCCAGAGTGCAAGACCCTTGGCGTGACCCTGGACAACACCCTGTCATTCTCTGCAAACATCAAAGCAGTGACTCGCTCCTGCAGGTTCATGCTCTACAACGTTCGTAGAGTACGACCCTATTTCACACAGGAAGCAGTGCAGATCCCAATCCAGGCACTTGTCATCTCCCGTCTGGACTACTGCATTTCGCTGTTGGCTGGACTCCCCACTTGTGCCATCAAACCCCTGCAACCTATCCAGAACACTGCACCCCGCCTGATGTTCAACCTTCTCAAGTTCTCTCATGTGACCCCACTCCTCCGCACACGCCACTGGCTTCCTGTCAAAGCTCGCATCCACTACAAGACCATTGTACTTACCTTCGGAGCAGCAAGAGGAACTGCCCCCTCCCTACCTTTAGGCTATGCTCAAACCCTACACTCCAAACCGAGAACTCCATTCTGCCACTTCTGGTCTCTTGGCCCTACCACCCATACAGGAGGGCAGCTCCCGCTCAGCCCAGTCCAAGCTCTTCTCTGTTCTGGCACTCCAATGGTGGAACCAGCTTCCCCCTGAAGCTGGGACAGCAGAGTCCCTGCCCATCTTCAGAAAACATCTGAAACTCTACCTCTTCAAACAGTAATCCCACAGCACCCCGCCTCACATCCCCTTCTCGCACTTCACTCCACCCCCCCACACACACACCCCTTACTAGCTCTGACTTTGCTGATAGATGCTTTATTGAGGAAAAATGTACTTACTATGACTGTGATGTGTGCAGTGGTGGAAAAAGTACCCAATTGTCATACTTGAGGTAAAGTAAAGATACCTTAATAGAAAATGACTCAAGTAAAAGTGAAAGTCACCCAGTAAAATACTACTTGAGTAAAAGTCTAAAAATATTTGGTTTTAAATAGATACCCCAAAAAAGTAGTACTTTAAATAATATTAACTTAAATACTGGATATGTGGTTGTCCCACCTAGCTATCTTAAAATTAATGCACTAACTGTAAGTCGCTCTTGATAAGAGCATCTGCTAAATGACTAAAATGTAAAATGTAAAACTCTTTTCTTCAGGCAGTTGCAGAACCCTTTTCTTCAGGCAGTTATCCTCAGTGCAGATAAATACCACCTCATATATTCTTTACCTATAATTGTCATAATAAACTTGTTTTACACTACTGAGTAGTCTGACTAGTACTTGTCTCCTTCTTTCTAGGAAACAGGGGCCTCTTTAAAAGGTTGTTGGATCGTGAGTTATGTGAATGTAAAAATCCTGTTTATGTCAGAATTGCTAAAATACCAGACATCTTTATGGGCACACCTCTATGACACCAAATAAAAATTAGCATTCTCTTTATCTTCCTCCTCTTCCCCCTCCTTCCTCCTCTTCCCCCTCCTTCTCCCTCTCCTCTCTCACGCGCTCCTCCTCCTGCTCCATCGAGGAACGATGACTCCTAGATGTCTAGATGTCTGTGGGTGTAATTAGACCAGCTCGTTAGT